>NC_067488.1:39854665-40172989 GCF_947179515.1 Apodemus sylvaticus
GATGTACTGGCTAGTTTCATGTGTCAACTTGACACAGGTTGGAGTTATCACAGAGAAAGGAGTTTCAATTGGGGAAGTGCCTCCATGAGATCCAGCTGTGGGGCATTTTCTCAATTAGTGATTAGGTGGGGAGGGCTCCCTGTGGGTGGTACCACCTTTGGGCTGGTGTTCTTGGGTTCTATAACAAAGCAGGCTGAGCAAGCCAGTAAGAAACATCCCTCCATGGCCTCTGCATCAGCTCCTGCTTTCTGACCTGCTTGAGTTCCAGTCCTGACTTCCTTTAGTTATGAACTGCAACGTGGAAGTGTAAGCTCAATAAACCTTTTCCTCCCCAACTTGCTTCTTGGTCATGATGTTTGTGCAGGAATAGAAACCCTGACTAAGACAAGTGACTTCTGTGGAAGACTCATGCAGATGGGCCTTTCCATATAAGTAGATCATTGCTACTTTCATGGATGTCTTCCACACAAGTATGTCTCCTGGTGTTAATCTATATGTGCAGTCATGTGGTCTCTTTAAAATGAATTTTTAATTTAATGGATTTGAAATTTAAATCTCATATATGGTTTTCATTCTCCCTCCTTATTCCTTTTAATGTTAGTTCCTTAGAGGTTCTATAAGTGTAAACCTCAGATCACAGGTGTGATGGGTGTAGATCTTCCTCTGCAATCTAGTGCTAATGATTGAGTTAAATCCCCAGTGCCTGCTGATCTTCTCACTTGAGAGTGTCGTCCCCTTGAAGAAGAAGATTTTCTGGATCTTGGAGATGTCCTCATGAAACATCTCTCACCTTCTCTCCTGGGGTTCAGACATGCCTTCTCTATTTCTTTTGCTTTACAATATGATGGCTTTGATCTGCTATGACAAATACATTGTAAATTCTATCTGGTCTTTGCAAAATCTAGTTTCTCTTCAACAGTACATTTTCAGAGTAGATTTTTCTTGGAAATTCTCAACCCCATTGGTCCACTAAATACTTTTACAGAAAAAGTGTTTTCTCCACTTCCATTTTCATAGCTTTGTCTACTTTCTCTAAAACAAAAGGACCAACAAGCAAGCAAAAAACACAAAAATATATTTCAAAATATATGTTTCTATTCCTCCCAAAGCACATCATCTACCAATAAATAATTCAAACCTCCTATCTCATGCCTTGGAAGGAGTGATGTTCTGGCCTTCCATGCTGGAGTTTAAATCTCTTGTGGAAGGTATGTGCTCATCAGTTTTTATAGACTTTTTCTGTATTCAGAATGTGATTCTGAGAACAGACCTAGGAAACTGAAACAGAACTCTGAATGACCAAGCAGGGGTCCATGGGCAAATCAATTGCTCCCTCAAGAGGTAAGAGCTGTGAATGAGAAAACTGATAAAAATGAAGTAAAATAAAATAAAGTAAAAATTGGCAGCCTGTCATGATTTATAGTCACTGTCTTTGGTGTAGTAAACCTAATCGTACTGGTTACTACTTCACTATATTCGCTGCCGGAGTCCATTAGAAGAGTCTAATTTACACTGAAGTGTAATTCATCTGTTTTATTAAGGTTGTGCTTGTATTTATGTGAGAAGTGAGAGCAGCTTCTGGTGCAGTGTTATACAGTCATTCTGTGAAAATGCCACAGGGCACAGCAGTTAATAAACCTGGAACTAGATTACAGCACCCGTATTGTTGACATCTGACAACTTTACTATGAGTGTTGTTATGCTGATGCAGGATCTTATAAAAATAGACATTAGTGTCATCATTACTAGCCCATTCTAAATAATTACAGATCCCATTTATGGAGGCAGTTAAAGGGTCTTTACATATACTTTATTGAAACTCTTGGCTTTTAATCCTTCTTCCATCTTCTTCCCAGTAAAACTTAACTTCATTTGAGCTTGTGTTGAGGCTAAGGAAATCACTTCTTCACAGAGCACTGACAATTTGAAGATAGAGATTTCATGGTGAAGATATGTAATCATTCTAGCAAGAAGAGAAATTTTCATAAAAATGTCCTTTACCTACTGAGAAACTTCTGAAGAGTTCTGTGAATTGCCAAGTACCTGCTCACCTAGACTATAAATAACCAGTAGTGATACCTGACAGGGCACCATCCACATAGCTCCCTCAGTGATGCTCACAGACCTGGATCCCTATTTCAAAGGATGCTACTCACTCCCTGAAGGTCTTCCAAGAACTTTGTTTCAAAGAACTCATTAGCTTCACTAGTATATGGACAGAAAAATCTTTTCTAGAAGAGAAAATTGAGGACCAAGGGAGAGAATGAGGTGCTGCCAACTGTAATTCAAAAGCTATAGAAGTGCCTGAAGAAATAAGTAAACAAAGTATTACTGAAAAGGCAAAGGTTGTATTCACCTTATTATTTTCTAACTCATGGACAGAACATCAATTTGACACAAGATAGACTTTCCCTTGAATCTAGGTATTAAAACTCACATTCAATGAGAAAATTGCTTTGTGTAATGTCTGAGTTGAACAAGGTACACCATGAAAACTTTGATCAATACCATTAAAGACAAAGAGGGCAATATCAAGACCTAACATGGTCCTTTCTATCTTATAGAAAATCATCAATATTTATAGAATGTGTGAATAAATTTTCCCAGAATTGCTATAATAGGACATTTCAAGAACATCAGAGAACAGCACTGATCGAAAGAAAGTGTCAGACAGCATCTGAGGAGTCCTGAAGTGTCTGAGACTCACTGTCTTCAGACAGCAGGGTCTATTAGCTATGACATGATATAAGGAAGAAAAGGAACTTCAAACGTGGACACCAAATTCAGTCATTGACTCTGTTTTTACCTATTCCTTGACTTTGTATTGGTAGCTTCACCTACTTGCCTATCTATCTGTCATTTTAAACCTAAGATCACAAGATATAGAAACCTGTGTTGTTCCTTGCAATATTAAAATTCCATACTTCACCATCTGTCCTTCAGAAGTGGGACTGCCATCATTTGGGGAGATTCTGGGAGGTACCTTCAGGACTTAAATGTGCCAAATGTAAAAAGTACATTTCACTAACATATATCCTGTCTTCCATTTTCAGCCAGTCACTAATTCTCATCACCAATGCCCCTAAGTATTACTCAAATCCACTATCTTTTCTCCATCATTATAGCTACTTAATAATTTAATGTTGCATCAGCTCTTGTCAGTATTTCTGGGACTCCTGTATATACATCTTTGACTGCATCTTTATCCACTGAATTTTCTATATTTCCTAGATAAGTCTAGATGACTCAAGCTCTGCCCATTAAAGTTTTAACACAGATATCTGCCCCAGTAGATATTATTATTAAGTGAGAAAATATAAAAGAATTAGAAAAGAATCTGCTTTATTAGAAACACTCCAAAATGATAATTATGTGGTATATTATGTAGAATATTAGTCTCACAACTCAGATAATGGTGTCAAAAATAATATTACAATATTTTATGGTTTTTATGTTTCTCATAATACATACCAAAAGCAATGGCTAAACAATTAGTTTTTTAAAGACATAGTTTCATTTCATCTGGAAGAGTTCTTGCCTGCATGGACACATATATGCATGTGTGCCACATTCACACATGGTGCCTTTTGAGATCCAATAAAGGCCTGGAACAGGAATTAGAGATGGTTGTGAACCAGCATGTGGGTACTTGGAACTTAGTCCAGATCATATTCGAGAACAGGACATAATTTAACTCATTGGGACATCCTTCCATCCCCCAAACATTCATTTTATCCAAACACCTGCCTCAGATGAGGACTGATAGACAGTTATCTCCTTTAGGGTAATCAGTGTAGTAAAACTGCGGAAGTCTACCAGGTTTTACTTGTTTCTGATTCTCTTTTGTCACTCCCCATTAGATTCGCAATAGTTAAGAACAAACCTCGAAATAATCTAGGATTTTATTTGTATTTCAATTTTGACATCGAATCTCAACAACTTGAACAGTTTCTCATACCCTGCTATGTATTCTGCCAGGATAGTTGGCACCCATATTTTTCCCACCCCTTCTTCTCCAGGAACTTTCTAGCATGTCTTCTATCCCACTGTATGCTTTGGAAAAACACTGAACTCATTGACATATGATAGTGGGAAGTGATTTAAATCAGTAACTGAAGATACTGTTAGAGATTCTAGCCAAGGACACAAGGCAAGAGAAGCAAGAATCCACACAATGGAATGGAAGAAGTAAACTTAATATATTTTCATCTAAGATAAAAATTTTGTGGAATTTTCAAAGAAATATATAAACAGTGATGAGAGTTTTAAGATAGGTGAAAGAAAATAGTTATATAAAACCAACATGTCAATATTGACTTTGGTTCAGAATGTTTGTGTCAATAATCTGGTGAAAGGACATTGAAATAAATGAATAGATAACATGGAATAAGTGTATATACACAGTAGAATTAAAATCATAAAATAGTAATAATTTTAACTATGAACATGAAAGATCATGAACTGGCAAATGGAATATGCTTCTGAAATGGTTTAAAGAAAGCTTGAACCCAAGAAAAGAATGTTAGCATGGGTTGCATGTGTCATCAACCTTAAGATGGAAATGTTTCCCCAAACTGGAATGCTAATTCAATATAAATTTTAAAAAAACATTGCCCTGAATATTGTAGAGATAGCTAGTATAATACAAAGTATATAGGGGAATACATAGAGCCTTGGGAGCAGGTAAGGCTTACAGCCCTGCTTCAAAACTAACCATGGGTTTCAGTACTAAGGACAGTTCTGTTTTGCCAAAAGCTGTGGATTATGAGAGTAGAATAAGCAGTGAAAAAGGTAGATATTTATGTGTGCAATTGTCAGATTTAAAAAGGAAGAAATAGTTTCATATCCTATTTAAACCATATTTAAAATATATAAATTTAAATTACTATTGAGACACATACAAAAACAACGAGCAAGATGACTCTTTCCTTAGTTAGAATATTCACTTGTCAAACCTGATGACTTGAGATGTCTTTCCAGATTGTATTATGAATTGACCCTTATTGTCCTCTGATGTTCACATGTAGAACATGGTACATATGTACACATGTAAACACTTTACACACTCACATACATTTTAAATATATATTAATAAATGCACTATATTACTTACCAAAACTACTTTAAAGGGTTTTAGAGAAGCCATAATACATAATCATTATCAATGCAACTTGGAAATGTGCGAAGATTTCTTTTTTGTGGTTGTTGTTTATAATTTTTTATTATCTTCTTCATTTACATTACCAAAGGTAAAACCTTTCCCAATTTCCCCCTCCCAAAAGCCCCCCTCCCCAAAGATCCCCTACCCATCCTCCCACCCCCTGCCTCCATGTATATGCCCCTCTACCCAACACAATCCCACCTCTCCCCCACCCCACCCCTGTCTGTTTCCCTTTGTTGAGGCCTCTATTGAGCCTTTACCTGACCAAAGACCACTCCTCCCACTGATGCCCAAGAAGGCATTCCTCTGCCACAGTTTTGGCTGGAACCATGTGTACCCCTTAGTAGTTGATGGTTCAGTACCTAGGAGTTTTGGGGTGTCTGGGTGTCCAAAGTCATTGTTCTTCCCATGGGGCTGTAAATCCCTTCAGCTCCTCTGGACCACCCTCCAAATCCTCTGTTGGGGACCCCAAGCCCAGTCCAATAGTTGGTTGCTAGTTTCTGCTTCTGTAGTTGTAGGTCTCTGGCAGGGCCCCTCTGGAGACAGCCAAGGCATGCTCCTTTTGGTACATGCTTCTTGTTGTAGTGTTGTGGGATTACAAGTTGGTAAAACCACTCTGGAAATCAGTTTGGCGATTCTTCAGAAAATTGGACATAGTAATACCTGTGAACCCAGCTATACCACTCCTGGGCATATACCCAGAAGGTGCTCCTACATGTAATAAGGACACATGCTCCACTATGTTCATAGCTGCCTTATTTATAATAGTCGATATTAGCCTGGAAAACTGGAATATCCAAAACATAATCCACACATCAAATGAGGTACAAGAAGAATGGAGGAGTGGCCTCTGATTCTGGAAAGACTCAGTGTAGCAGTATAAGGCAAAACCAGAACAGGGAAGTGGGAAGGGGTGGGTGGGAGAACAGGGGGAGGGAAGGGGGCTTATGTGACTTTCAAGGAGTGGGGGACCAGAAATGGAGAAATCATTTGAAATGTAAATAAAAAATATATCGAATAAAAAAAGAAAAAAAGAATGTATTCATACTATAAAAAAAGAAAAAATTAGTTTCCTTTCATTTTATGTTATTATTGTTGTTGTTGTTTTACATGTCTGTGTTTTAAAGAGAGAAAGTATAGATTTCAATGAATGGGGAAGTTGGTAGGATCTGGGAGGAGTTTTGAGAAGGGAAATAATTAAAATGTATTATATAAAAAAATACTAAAAATACTAAAATTCTCCAGGAAAAAAAATAATAGTCAGAAGCTGGAAAGAACCCAGATGTCCCTCAACAGAGGAATGGATACAGAAGCTGTGGTATGTATACACAATGGAGTACTATTCAGCTATTAAAAACAATGAATTCATGAAATTCTTAGGCAAATGGATGGAGCTAGAAAGTGTCATGCTGAGCGAGGTAACCCAGTCACAAAAGAATGTACATGGTATGCACTCACTAATAAGTGGATGCTAGTCCAAAAGCTCAAAATAAATAAGTTACAATTCACCCAGCACAGGAAGCTCAAGAAAAAGGAGGACTTAAGTGAGGGTGCTTTGGTTCCTTTGAGAAAGGGAACATAATACTCACAAGAGCAATAAGGGAGGCAATGTGTGGAGCAGAGTCTGAAGTAAAGGCCACCCCATGTAGACTACCCTACCTGGGGATTCATCCTATAAACAATCACTAAAGATTTCTTAAAATAGCCATAGAATATTAAAAAATATACAATTTTTATATATAAATTAAACTAACATAAATATAAAGTCTCTCCTTTATTAATTGGGATTATTAGGAAAATGAATGACAAGTTATAGATAGGAAATTATCAACAATAGCAAACACTATGTTTTCTAGGACTATCCATATTCCAGTTTGTGGGGCTACACTCAAGTACATACAGGCAACACTAAATGGACCCATGAGTATTCCTAAAGGGTCAGAGATAGAGAGAGGGAAGCATACACAATTATACATACATAGATACATAGATACATACATACATACATACATACATACATACATACATACATACATTCAGACAGACAGACAGATAGACAGAACAACAGACCGATAGGGGAAAGAAAGTGATATGGTGAAGGAAAGAAATGGGAAGATAGCAAGGAATTAAATAGATAAATGTGGATGGAAAATACGTTTTAGGAAAATACATCACGTGTGTGAATGTATGTTAAATGATATCTTTAATAAAGAATCTGGGTTTAAATATATCAAAGATTAATTTATAGCAATGTTGAATGTAGCCCAATTTGAACAGGACAAAATAACAAAAACAGACAAAAATATATAAATGTCCAAAAAACAAATCATTGGACTCCCAATAAATTGTTATTTGAAAAATCAAATTAAGTCAATAATTGGAGAATATACCCATTATAAAGGGAAAATTAAAGGCTGAACATACTAAACTTTTTTTAAAATACTAAAGAGCCAATGCTGCCTTTATGGCTTAAAAAAACTAACTGCACAAAGGATTAGGTGGGATCATTTGTATCTCATATGACATTATATGTCATATAATTGTCATTATTTGTATCCCACATGTTGTTATAGGTCATAGTGACATTATATGTCACTATGTGGTATATTTACTTATATTTTCAGAAAATTTTAAACTGTCCCTCAACCCTGTGGAAGTTTCATATATATCAAGTTTACTAGATAAATCCAAATGAGAATATACTACAAGATAACTGAGTTGTAGTTATTAAAAATTGTTTAGAATGTTCCAACAATTATTCTGATCTTGGTGTCATTTTTCTTTAGTAAAAGGGAGTTAAAATTCCATGTTCAATATTTTTATGGTATTATCCATAAAAATGTACTTATCTATACGTAGACCCCCAAAAATACATGTGAAAGTTGATAAAAACATACAAATTAATATGTTAAAGTTAGGTATTTCTAAGGGAAGAGTATGATTTTTTTTTTAATTTTCAGAAAATTTTAAATTATTTTGGAAATAGAAGTCTGTAAGGAACTCATATTCCCTAATACTAATACTCCCACAAGTTCAGTGAATTTAAATCCCTGCCACATCTTATCAGGTCAGTCTTAATGTGTTCCCAAACATGTGTCTGCATGTTTCTTCCTGGTCCTGTTTCTCTCCCTTGTACACACCGCTCTCCTTTTGATGTCTTATTCACTATGATCTAACTCAGAGGTGTTCCTCTCCATGCTTGCACTGGGTGATATCCCTCCTTCTCTGTATTTCTTTACTGATGTGACCTACTCATTATCACTCATGTACCTTAGATCTACAAGCACGAAAACAGTCTTCTGATCACAATGTAAGACAAGGCTTTTATCATCCTCTGTCCTCTCTGGCCTTTAAAACCGCACCTTATTGAATTCAGAGATCACTGGGGTTACAGTACCCTCATTTTCTCTTTATTATTAACCTGCTTTGGAATGTGTGCCCAGGAAATATGATGTTCATATTCATGTGATTAGATTATACAAAATCTTCTGGCTCATATTATTAAGTTGGTAAGTAAGCAATGGGAGAATAAATTAATGCATCTCTATGGCACATACACAGTTATATAGTGGCTGTGATGGTAAATGAGTGAAAGAATAAAATAAGCCTCTATACTTTACTAAAGCTTAAGGCTGAAAAAAGCTCATTCAGTGTTTCTGTCTGTAGTTTCCTTCTCTACATGTTTGCATTTTTTTATACTTAATTGCATTCAGAGAACTTGAGCAATATCCACAGTGTCCTGTCTTATTCAGGCATAGGAAACCTTATGCAAGGATCCCAATATAATATTATTCATTATACTACTTTATGTACCCTGGGAAAGTGTCTAGATTTCTCTGAACTTCAGATTTTACTCCACAATGTGGCTCAATCTTTAGGGTATACTTTAATCTGCTTCTTGTTTTTAATTCTTTCTAATTACTCCTTTATACTGTTTCGCTGTGTTGACTTTGAGAACCATATGACAAGTTAAATTAGAGTGACAGGATCTTCAAGTCTTCTGCTCATTGAAATTACCCAAAATGATGGAAGCCAAAATGATGACCATAATTTCACACATGACTGAAATTCAGGTTGGCCCCAAATAATTAGGACCAAATGATTGGTTTGAAATAATTGGTAACAAGATGCTATTAAGCAATGTAGAGATTATCAGTAATAGTGTAGTCAATACAAGGAATAATGATTAATGAATTAAGATTTTTCACATGGTGCTAAATATGACCAACACTGAAATTTGGTAAACTAATAGGGCCTGCAGTGATGACTGTGGAAGGACATATTGGTTTTATGATAGAAAGGCTGTCGCCAGCACTAATGCCTCCAGCTTGGGCAGATTATTCTCTCTTGAATCTTGTTTAAGCTTGAAAGCAAAACAGAACAGCTGCAACTAGGTTTCATTCCCACAGCAACACAAAACCTCAGGTTGGTTAAGTCATTGCCAATCCACCAATTTAAGCAATTATTAAATTCTAAAAAGCAAACATAAGTATAGTTTAGGATGCCCAGAATTTCAAGGCAAATATGAGTTCATATCTCTAGGGGCATGAAGTCAACCCTATCCCAGGATGGTATGCTTTTATGAGGCATGAGTGCCCTTTCTGGGATTCCCAGCTTTGCAAAGTATCTAAGTCTAATTAAATCCCTTTGCGCAAACTTTAAATACACTTAATTAAAATAGGTAGACTCAGGATGATTAATTTCAAAAGTAAGTAGGTTAAAGTGCAGGCTCATTTCTTCTGCTAATTAGTTGAAGGATGATCTTCCTTGCCAAGGGGCCAAATGGCAGGATATTCATTTCTTCATTTCAAATCTGTTTTTAAATGTCTTTCTGAAGCCTTTAGGCTTTGGGGTTTAAATTCTATAAAAATTGAATGCCGAGGATTATTTCTTCTTATTTTATACTTAGTTAAACCCAAGACAGGGCTCAGTAAGATCCAAGGGTTATAGAGTGCCCAATGACTGTTGAATCCACACACTTGGTCAGCAAAACTGGCCACATGGCAGTTTTATGTGCTTTGCAATACTCATGAGAGATGATCCTAGCTTCATTTGTTATTATAGTTTTCAGACACTGTGACTCATTCATTTAAGTTTTGATTCTTTGAAATACTAACTTGGCATTGAGGTGGCTGATTTGCCAGAATGGCAGACATAAGTGTTCTTATGGAGTCAAATTTCTTCCTTTCAAGGGTTGGTAGGATGACCTGGTTAACATCATGTGGAAGGAAGGGTCTTCTCAGAATGGTTTCTATAAAAATTTTGAATTCTCTTTCTATAATACTAAATAATATTTTACAATGTTATAGAAAAATACACATGTACGGAATATATTTTCTATAATCTGCATTATAGATGTTGAGTCCTGTCTAGGTTGGCACCACGCAATTTCTGATTTCTTCTTATGCTCTCTGTACAATGTGATGGAGATGCCAAGTGACAGAATGAAATCTCTCTAAAGCCTCTTAATACAAAACTGTGCATAAAAATATAAATTTTTCCTCCATGAAATTTCATCATACTGCAATTCGTGCTTGCTATGAACCTAAAAGAGAGGATTTAGCATCCTCTCAGGGATCTAAGACAGCCGATGACACTAAGGTAGGAAGCTACCATCTAAACAGCTAATTTCCAAACAGTACTTTCTTACCAAATGAGGTATATCTAACTGTTCTCACTTCCTTTCTGCTATTCTTTAGTTGTAAGTCTATATACATTCTCAGTCTTAATTAAGATAGTATTTCTGTCTTAAGGGAAGAGGATACATGTATGTATATAGCACACATTTATGTTTCATATATGATATACAAAATACAAATTCAAACATGAATCAATATTGCACACTAACAAGCTGAAAGAATGAGGCAGGTGTGTGTGTGTGTGTGTGTGCATATGTGCATGTATGCCTGAGTGCATGTGTGCATTCATACATGTTCTGGAGGAAGCAAGAGAAGAATCTACCTGCTATTCCTTTTCTCAAAAATCTTGATGTGTGTTGTTTCACTTGGATTTTTTTTCTTTAACCTTTGGAGACAGATTCTTTTATGGGCTTAGCATTATTCACATTCATGTAGGCTGGCCTGGATGACTGGTGAGCCACAAGGATCTGCCTTTCTCCAATAAAATTATAAATAGGTCACCATGCCAAGCTTTTCTTAATAGGTTCTGGGGATCAGCCTGTGGTTCTCACCTCTGCATAGCAAGTGTTTTACTAACTGAATACTACAGAGGCTCTAAAGCAAATTTCTTTCATTTATTTTTAAATCCTTATTAAAACTCATACTCTAGACTTTGAGACAACCTATGGTTCTGCTAGATACCATAGTTTTAAATGATAAAATTATATAGAACAAATTTGAATAACTTGAATTACTGTTTTTAGTCTTCAAATATTTTCTTTTACTTTTTAAACTGGGCACATATACATGCGTCTGAGTGTGGGGTTTTCCATGTGAGTGCAGTGCCAGGGGAAGTGTCTTATCTATATGTATTATCTCCTTCAATATCACTATCCCTCCATTTATTACAGTTGAAGATTTCAACTGTATGCATGTTAGTCACTCAAGGTCTTCAGGGTCCAGTCTTGATGTTGTGCATTATTCGTACTGAAGCGACTATAGAAACAATGCACCTGTCATCATAGCATCGAAACATCGAAGTGCTTACAAATCTTTGCATTCTTCCTGCTCATGTACCCTTCCTGACACTCACTACCTTCCTCTGAAAGCTGTGACAACTAAAATTATATGTTTTGAAATCAGGGACCTCATGTGCTTCATTTTGAATACACTATCCCAAGTCTAAAATCAATTTGTCATAACTTAGTAAACACGAGATGTGAAACTAGGTAATATTCTCCTAAAACTTATAAATTCCTAACTTCCAGATGATTATCTTGATTTTGCATAAGAGTAACCTAGGATCATAAGTGCGTGCTGTCTCCAACTCAATTGAAGTTACAAAACCACTGAATCTTGATAACTAATTGAATTTGGTATCACCAACCTCATTCTCTACTCCTCCTTCTTTATTATAATATACCTTCTTCCTTATCTTCTTGAATAGAGATTTAGAGCATCCTTCCTTGTGCTGACATCTCATAGAGAATATTTTCCAGGAAGAAAAACACAAGTTAGTACCAGCTTCCAGCAATTTTGAATCTGTCAGCAATGAAGACATCTGAAGGGATTTCTCTCCTCAACTCTTCTGGGAATCTATAGCAACAGCTTAACTCAAAAGAGAAATTAATTTCTCTAAATTTGAAAACTGTATATTGAGTGAGAGATTAAACCTGTGTGCAGAAAACTTGTCAATCTACCCAATCTACCCAAAGTATTCCTTCAACATTCAAAAATGTGTTGCAGTTGTGTTTGATTCTGATCTGCTGTGACAGGGTATCCCTAATACCCTGTCTGTTGTACCCAACTCTTAATCTTCTATAGTCCTGGAAACCTTCTTTATGAGATAGAAGAAGGTTGAATTAAGAATTAGGTGTCTGAGGTCCTACCTCAATTCTACCACTTACTTGCTAATGGAAAATTTTTGATTAAGATCTTTGAATTTCTTATTTATTAAATGAAATGTGAGCTATAAAAACACACCAAAGACCTCATAAGGTTACAGAGTTTCTGTAAGGCAAAGGACACCATCAAGAGGACAGATCGGCAACCAACAAATTGGGAAAAGATCTTCACCAATCCTACATCAGATAGAGGGCTAATATCCAATATATATAAAGAACTCAAGAAGTTAGACTCCAGAAAACCAAACAACCCTATTAAAAAATGGGGTACAGAGTTAAACAAAGAATTCTCACCTGAAGAACTTCGGATGGCGGAGAAGCATCTTAAAAAATGCTCAACTTCATTAGTCATTAGGGAAATGCAAATCAAAACAACCCTAAGATTTCATCTTACACCAGTCAGAATGGCTAAGATTAAAAATTCAGGAGACAGCAAGTGTTGGAGAGGGTGTGGAGAAAGAGGAACACTCCTCCACTGCTGGTGGGGTTGCAAATTGGTACAACCACTCTGGAAATCAGTCTGGCGGTTCCTCCGAAAACTGGGCACCTTACTTCCAGAAGATCCTGCTATACCACTCCTGGGCATATACCCAGAAGACTCCCCACAATGTAATAAGGATACATGTTCTACTATGTTCATAGCAGCCCTATTTGTAATTGCCAGATGCTGGAAAGAACCCAGGTATCCCTCGACAGAAGAGTGGATGCAAAAAATGTGGTATATCTACACAATGGAGTACTATTCAGCCATTAGAAACAATGAATTCATGAAATTCTTAGGCAAATGGATGGAGCTAGAGAATATCATACTAAGTGAGGTAACCCAGACTCAAAAGGTGAATCATGGTATGCACTCACTAATAAGTGGATATTAACCTAGAAAACTGGAATACCCAAAACATAATCCACACATCAAATGAGGTACAAGAAGAAAGGAGGAGTGGCCCCTGGTTCTGGAAAGACTCAGTGAAACAGTATTCAGCAAAACCAGAACGGGGAAGTGGGAAGGGGTGGGTGGGAGGACAGGGGATGAGAAGGGGGCTTGCGGGACTTTCGGGGAGTGGGGGGCTAGAAAAGGGGAAATCATTTGAAATATAAATAAATTATATCAAATAATAAAAAAAAAGATTAAAAAAAAACACACCAAAGAACATGTAAATCTTTGATATCTGAGTGTGCAAAAGAGTGAGTCTTTGTGTCTATATCTGTTTCTTGTATCTTTTCTTGGGCTCCTTTCCTTCTCTTTTTTAGTTAGATCTTGTTTTGATTTATTTATTTTTGTTTCATCTTAATTTATTATTGTATTTCTCATTAGATGCCTGTTTGTATTTTAACAATAGACAGAAAAGAACTGAATTCATATGGGAGGTGAGATGGGGAAGAACTAGGAGAAGTAGAGAGTAGAGAGAGGGAAAAGATAATTGTGATAAATTGTATGGGAAAGATCTATTTTCGGAAAAAGTAAATTACAGAAAAAAGTATGCCTTGCTTTCGCTGATGGCATCAATGCAATAAAATAAGAAAATTATGTTTATGCTCAAGTTTCAGCTAATGGGCCACAACATGCCTGAAACATATCTTGACACTTGTGAGGTGTGAGAGGCTCTGTAGATATATACATGTGGTAAATCAGTAACAAACTCTTATCTACCTCTAATAGAAAATATTAGAGCAAAACATGTATTGATAATATGAACAAATTCAAATTTAATGAATACCTTTATGGAGAGCTGGGTGAGCTCTCTTGAGTCCTATAATGCTATTGAGGAGTGGGAATTTAAAGCAATGTCAGAGAATTTACAAGAAGACTGTTCAAAGGCTTGGTGCCATTTCCTCTATTCCTTCAAGTACAGAGATCAATAGAGACTTACGTTGAACTCAGTCCTGAAAACGTCAATGATGCGATGACCAGTAAGTGTCTGAAAATGCTAGTGGTTGTATGTAATGATGTAAGTGTTACGCCATGGATCAACAGACAGAGTTTGTGTTTCTGTTTAAAGTGTGTGTGTGTGTGTGTGTGTGTGTGTGTGTGTGTGTGTGCGTGCGTGTGCGTGTGTGTGTGTGTCTTTCTGTCTGTCTGTCTGTGTAATCACAATTCTTATAGCCCTTTTAAAAACTTATACTGATTGCAAAAGCAATCATGAATGACTTATAGCATTTTAAGCAAGCAGTAGACAGGTGCTTCTGCATCTCTGCAGATGAAAAATTAGTAACAAGTTGAGTCTATTCAGATACTCCAAAGATAATGCACTGGAAAAAATCTTAGTTCTGAGTACTTCTAAAGTCCAGAGATGGTTTTGGTATAAATGTCCCTTGTAGGACCCCAGGAAATATGAATAAATTGGTTGGTGACTTCTGCCACATTCAGGTCTTTGCTTGCCAAAGTTCCATCTACAATCATCTTTCCCAGGGAAGCATAATCTATTAATTCCATCTGATAGGAACTATCTATGGAAGAAACAAAGGAAACGATATATGATGTTCAAAATCAGAACACTATGTATGTGTCCATAGTTAACAGGCTTATCAGTAACGAGACTGCTCCTGTGATAAGTCTCTTGATCTTACTAGAAAATGATGAAAACTATGAAAACCAAATCGAAAGGGGTAAGAGCAGGATGGAAATATTTATAAAGCCAAGTAGAAGAATATATAATTAGTTTTTTATTATTTAATTGAAATTTTTTCTCACATACTATATCCCAATTATGGTTTCCCCTTCCTCTAATTCTCCTGGTACCTTCTCATCTTTACTCCCATCTGGACCCATTCCCTTTCTGACTCTTACTAAAAACAAACAGGGGTCTAAGGAATAATAATGTAATAATATATTATTAATATGTTAAAACAAAAGATAACATATTGGAATTGAATGAAACAAACAGAAGAAAAAGATCATAAAGAAAGCACATGATATGAAAATCTGAATGATTTGAGTTAACTGTGATATAATTAACAATATCTTTACCATCAAAATAGCCAACATCACTGTTTTCAAGTGCCAGGGGAACAACCTTTTAAGTATTTCTCTTCCTTTGTTATTCATTTTGAGATGAGTACACATAGTGTACTATACTTGTATACATTTGGGTAAAGTTTGTAAACCAAAATCACTGTATTAAAATTTAAACTATGAAAGAAAAATGGTCATCTGTTCAGTTAAGAAAAAAGTAAAAACAATTGTTCCTTGAAATCTGATGAACTGAAAATTTCAAAACTAAGGTTAAATATTAATAATTATTATATTTCAAATTCTAATATCTACTCACTTAGACATATTTTTCTGTATGTATAAAGATAAGCATTTATAATACAGTTAGATAGTAGTCATGTTTAGGGAAGTAGAAATAGTAGGTTCTCTTCTAGGGTCCATGACCTTAGCAAACAGGGGAAGTTGAAATACAATAGGGTAGAACTATTTACAATTTTCTGAGGTACGGCCAGACTGTTTTCCAGAGTGGCTGTACCAACTTGCAATTCTACCAGCAGTGGAGGAGTGTTCCTCTTTCTCTACTTCCTTGCCTGCATCTGTTGTCTTCTGAGTGTTGATATTGCCCATTCTTGCTGGTGTGAGGTAGAATCTCAAGATTCATTTGAATTGTATTTCTCTGATGATTAAGGGTGTTGAATATTTCTTTAGGTACTTCTCAGCAATTTGAGATTCCTTAGTTGAGAATTCTTTGTTTAGCTCCAAACCCCATTTTTAACGGACTTATTTGGTTCTCTGGATTCTACATTCTTGAATCTATAGGATATTAGGCCTTTATCAGAAGTATGGTTAGTAAAGATCTTTTCCAAATTTGTAGGTTGCCATTTAGTTGTTTTGACAGTGTCCTTTGCCTTACAGAATCTTTTCAATTTTATGAGACCCTATTTGTCAGTAGGTGATTTTATAGCCTGAGACGTTGGTGTTCTGTTTAGGAAATATTCCCCTATGCCAATAAGTTCAAGGTTCTTTTCTTCTTTCTCTTTTATTAGATTCAGTGTATCTGGTTTTATGTGGAAATCCTTGATCCACTTGGAATTAAGCTTTGTACAAGGAGATAAGAATGAATCAATTTGCATTCTTCTACATGCTCACTGCCACTTGAGCTGCGCCAAATCAAAATTACCATGAGATTGCAACTCAGAACAGTAAGAATGGCTAAGAGCAAAACCTCAGGTGACAGCAGATGCTGCCAAGGATATGAAGAAAGAGGAACACTCTTCCATTGGTAGTGGGATTGTTAATTGGTACAATCTCTCTGGAAAATCGTCAGGCAGTTCCTCAGAAAACTGGATATTAGTACTTCCTAAAGACCCAGCTATACCAATCCTGGGCATATATCCCAAAGATGCTCCAACATATATTGAGAACACATGCTCTACTATGTTTATAGCCTCCTTATTTATAATAGCCAGAAGCTGGAAACAACCCAGATGTACCTCAACAAAGGAATGGATACAGCAACTGTGGTACTTTTACACAAAGGAGTACTGTGCAGCTAGAAAACAATGACTTCATGAAATTAAGGGTTTTTGAAGGCAAATGGATGGAACTAGAAAATATCATCCTGAGTGAAGTCACAAAAGAACACACATGGTATGTGCTCACTGATAAGTGGCTATTAGCCCAAAAGTTCTGAATACCAAAGATACAACTCACAGGCCATATGAAGCTCAAGAAAGAGTCAGACCAAAGTGAGCATGCATCAGTCCTACTTAGAATGGGGAACAAAATAATTAAGGGAAATAGAGGTTGGGAGAGATATGGAGGGTGAGTGGAGGGGGAGGAAAAAAGGAGAGAAGGAGCAGGTGTGGGAGGTGACAGGAGAAGTTAAAAGGGCCAGAAACTTGAATGGAGGTGTGTGGCAGTAGGGGATAGGGAACTGGGGGGTAGCCACTATAAAGTCCCAGATACCAGAGTAGCAAGAGGTTCCCAGGACCCAAAAGAGATGACATTAGCTGAAATACCCAACAAAGGGGAGCAAGAATCTGTAGATACCTTATCTAGAGGTTAGGCACAGCCCTGGTTAAGGAATGGTGACACCCATCTTCCTCAAAAAAAATTTAACCCAGGATTGCTCCTGTCTAAAGGAAATATAGGGACAAAGACTGGAGCAGAGATTGAAGGAAACGCCATCTGGAGACTGACCCACCTGGGCATCCATCCCAAATGTAGCCACCAAACCCAGACACTGTTGTTGATGTCAAGAAGTGCTCGCTGCTGACCTGAGCCTGGTATAGCTGTCCCCTGAGAACATCTGCCAGAGCCTGACCAACACAGATACTGATGTTTGCAACCATGGACTGGACTGAACATAGGGACCCCAAAGAAAGAGTTTCAGGAAGGACTGAAGGAGCTAAAGGGGATTGAAACCTCACAGGAAGAACAATTTCAACTAACTGGACCTATTCCCCCATCCCCTGCCAGAGCTCCCCGGGACTAAACAAACAACCAAAGAATACATGTGGAGGAACCCTATGGCTCCAGCTGCATATGTAGCATATGTAGCAGAGGATTGCCTTATCTGGCATCAGTGTAAAGGCTCAATGCCCCAGATGCTAGGGCAGTGATGTGGGAGTGTGGGTAGCACTCTCATAGAGCCAGAGGCTGGAGCATGGTAGAGGAGACTTGCAGAGGCAAACCCATGAGGGGGAATAACATTTGAAATGTAAATGAATAAAATATCCAATATAAAATAATAACTTTGCAAAATAAAGAAAACAGTAGGGAAGGGTGTGGCACATGGAAGAGTTTTGAGTGATGAAAGGGAAGGAAGAAAATAGAATTATTATAATATCAAAAAATAAAAATTAAATTAAAAAGTGATACACAAAAACATAGGCTAGAAGTTGTACATCAATTTATAGAACTGACAAAAGAAAGCCCACATCATTAATCTATAAAGTACTATTACAAAGAGAAAGGCAAGTAAATGAAACATGGCATAAAAAAAAGTAACTATGAAAGGCAGATAAACTCATAAGAAGTAATTAACATCCACAGAAATAAAATAGTGGCTAATGGCATATTATTTTGCTCTCAAAAGATGAGTCATCATTAGGAAGTAAATATAAAAGTTATAAAATCTGGTTACGCTGAAAATACAATGCTTGATCACTGATAAAGTAGCCACCATGCTATGTCTGTGACTACATTTTGTATTTAGAGACCACTTATATAGTCTACAATTATTCTGCACCATACTACACACCTGGCTGGAGTATTCCTCATTTTACATTTTGGCAGTGATGTTTGTTTGTATATGTTATTTTCTTTATTTCATTGTTTCTTCTTTCATTTAAGTTTTTTTAGTGTAAAGCTAAACATGTACACACACACACACACACACACACACACACACACAAACAAACACACAGAATACAGTACCAGAGCAAGAAAACATTAAAATCTACATAAGAATATTTATAGTAAGTATTCTTTATAACCCTAAATTAGAATCAACTTGACTCTTTATTGATAGGATAAAGGGTAAAAATGCCTGGTTTCTGAAACAATTAGTTATTCAAGGATAAACCCATAAATTCTAATACTTGTAACAACTAAACTATATCTGGAGAGAAAAGGAATATGAAAAGCCAAGCATAACATCATATAATGAATGTTTCCACTTACAGAAAGTCCAGGGCAACAACTTATGTTGATAAAAAAAAAAAAAAAAAAAAAAAAAAAAAAAAACCAGAAAAGCTATCTAGAAGCTGCAAATTAAACTAGGTCACAGGAAATTGTCTCATGGGAGGAAATGTTCTGCTTACCACCCTGGAAGTCTTTCGCACCATTACAGGCAGGGGTTAAATTCTCATCAGCAGGTATTCTTGAGATCTTTGTATTTCACCCTAAGGATGTTTCTCAATTTACAAGTTGATTAAGCCTAATGTGTGCTATGTGATATACACCTCATTATGCACAAGGCAGTGTCACTGTGCAGAAAGTCTTCCTCTCCAGCGAATAAGCAACTAGGTGTGTAACACAGATGTGAGTTACTAAGGTGAGGATTCACAAAAATGTTCATCAGAGAACTACCTCCTGAAGTGTTAGGTTAGCTTTAGCAAAAACAGTTTAAAAGCTTGCATGGTTATTCCCAGGTAAATATTTATGATAGAGGTAACATTTCCAGAGTTGTGGACATTCTAGATGAGGAAAAAAAACAAAGTAAAAATTGTCCATTGTGATTACACCAGTATGTTGGCAAGAGAAAATTGGTGCTTTAATCAGGAAGAACTAGGGGCTGAAAATGGTAGCTTGTATACAACCACAGCACTTCAGAAGTTGAGGCAGAAGGATTGCTGCAAAATAGAAGTCAACCATAGAAACAAGCAAAACATGTATTTAGAAGAATGAATAAATAAGACCAAAACAAAAAAAAAAAAAGAAACGGAAAGAAAATATTAGGACAAAGCTAGGACTATAACGCTTGAAGAGGAGGAACATGTTTCATTGCTCAAGTGGGGCTTTGACTAGACACTTTAGGGAATTGGCCATAAGGCCAATGGGCATGCCCATTACAGAAACAGAATTCTCAATCCATCTCTAGGAGAAATCTTGTCAGTGAAGAGGCATAAACCCACCGAAACAGTGTCTAAGAGCATCCCAAAAGTTCCTTCACTGGCTATCAGGAGCATTACCCAGAGAAAATGTGTTCCTACAGGCCTGAATTTCCACAATAAGTCAGAGTAGTCAACTCCTATATCAGAATGTAGAAAAATAAACAAGACCAACTAATCAACCAACCAAACAGAAAACAATAAATGTGTGTGGTACCTCTCACTGATTTTGAACACTAAGGCAGGGTCACAACACAGTAGAACCCTTTTTACCAGTGTGCTGATGTCTCTGACAGATGACACTAGCTGACCCAAGCAACTTCAATAAACAGTTGAATCTTAGAGAAATTTAAGTGCACAAAATCAGACATTCAGTAACCCACCCATACAAGTTATATTTATTCTTTAAAGCAACATGTTTAATTCATATTTATAAACATCTACAGAGTCCAGACAGTTCATATAACCCCATGTTGAACTTCTAGTAGTATGTTGTCCTACTAAGTGTGCATTTATCATTCCTAGGAAACTATTTTCCCTGCATTATCTAGTTCAACACTCCCTGGTTACCTTATGTTTTAGCTCAGATTACTCATCTATTTGAAGATTCCATCTAGGACACAATGGATGTATCTCCTTATATGTTTCTTAGTTGTGACAATGCAGCATATTGTTTCTGACAACAATAACTTCTACTTGTATAGATTATTGCTCTTGGAATATGTAGAATGTTTTTCTCAGGATTTACCTGATACTATGAGTTCTTAGGATAAAGACTGTAAAGGAACAGTGATGTTAAACTAAGGTAGTGAACTAAAAAGGACAAGCATGGCATGTTTCCAGTTAATGCTTCAGGAAAATGCTGATCTTACAGGAGGGAATAGTGGTGACCAGAATATAGTAATGATGTATGGGAATGAGAATGCTAAAAGAGTAAAGGACTGTAGTTGGATATGAGGAATGACTTTTAATATTGTAGAATCTAAAGCATGGCACCATGACTGTGGTTTATTGCAAACTTGAAAAATTTCCACATTAAGGTCTATCAAATGTTCAATGTAGGAGATATTTATTACTCTTCTGATTATTACATATTATAAGCACACAGAGCCAGACTTATATATGTGTGTATATGCTTGTGTGTATGTTGTATATTTTCTGATTGTGAACATGCATACTATTTATATGACTCCACACTGATATTAATTTAAGCTTGATAATTTTTTGATAATTTTTTACCAGGGAATTTCCCTTGCCTCTTTCTTATTGCACAGAATACTCGTTAGAAGAGAGTTGGCATGTGTAGCTCACATCCATTTTCTTGCCTTTAAACACTATTGTACTAGCTGAAGCAACTTCTTCACACAACACTGAGCTCATGGTGTTCTGAGAACTGCTGATTCTTACTTCTTTTAATGTGTCTGTCTTCTAGTTTACATGAGTTGGCCTCAGTGACAGCAACACGCCTTGTCTCTTCTTGAACAAAAGCCTCTGCCTGACTAGAGATTAATTTGAATCTTGTTAATGCAGTCAGCTTATGCACACCATCATCAATAGGATCAGTATCTGGTACACACTGCGACTTATCCCTGTCATACCTCAGCATCCTTTAGAAATGTCTAATGCAAAGTATAGGTATTCCACTTATGTGCTAACATGATGTCCCTCACATTGCAAATGTGCATTTTTATGAAACATCACCATATACCAATGGAGAAAAGTAGGATAACTAGGAGGTTGTTCCTGTGTATATATCCTAACTTTTGCCTAAATAAATGATGCTGTCATGAACAAGAAAGTATAAACATCACTAATAGCAATAGACTCTTATTAGTAAAATTAGATAAATATCCAAAAGTGAAACTATTATACTAGAGAAACACACAAGTGATCCAATTTACATTCCAAAAAACAGTTTTCCAATTTCTTCATATCCTTGATAACATTGGTATCTATTAAAAAAAAATCCTTTACAGTGAAATATCATCCATCTACAATAAATAAGGAAATCATTCTAGGCATTCTAACATAGGTGAGTCTGGACAATATAATATTAAATAAAATAAGTGAGTCTGAGAAGGGTAGGTACTACCTGATTTCAGTTTTGAGAAGTGCTTAAAGTAGACACCATCTTGAAAGCAGTAGGCAGAATGAAGAGAAGCATGGTGAAGAGAAGCAATGGTTTGCTATTCAATTCACACAAGATAAATCAATTCTAAAGGTCCACTATGCAAAGTCCTATCTATATCATTCAACAATATTGGATTGGAAACCTATGTTGTTTTAAATAGTAGATATCATATTAAGTGTTGGTACCAACAGAAATGAGGAAACAACAAAAATTTTAGAATTAATTAAGCCATATCAAATAATTTTGAGGTATTAATTTACCATGAATCAAAAATATTAATCAGCTTTGGAAGTTGCCAGATAGTGTCATGCAAATTTAAAGAAAAGGAGTGTATTGTTAGAACATATGAGGAACTCAGAGATACTGCTCTTATAGAAGATTTGATCTGTGTTCCTAGTAGCTATTTGGCAGCTCACCACAATCTATAGCTACTTCTGTTGAATTTGTCACCTTCTTCTGACCTTTACCCTACCAGACACACATATGGTGCTCTTAATATATATACAAAAGAAAGACACCCATACATATAATAAAAATTAAATATATAATATTTTTTAAATTTTGTTTTAACATTTTATTAATCATTCCATTTGTTTACATCTCAAATGATACCCCACTTCCCAGTTACCCCTCTGCCAACCAAGATTATAATGCAATTACAACATTTCTTCCTTCCCTTTCCTTCTTCTAAACTTTTCCATATGTACCTTACTAGTCTGTTTCAAATTCAGGGCCTCTATAAGTTACTAATAAAAATCATCCCCATTACCACTGGTAACATTAAAAAAAAAAGGAAAAAATGACAAAAATCCCAGGTAGCAGAAACTAAAATAGACAATGATGCTTTTGCTAAATTCATATTTTGGGATTTCACAAGCAACCAGGTGCAATTTTATCTAATAAGTTGTAAATAAAGGCTGTCAGGTGCTTACGAGTCTGCCTTTTACCCTTGGAGAGTTATCAACTACTCATTTCACAAGACTATTATAAGTACAGAATATATAGTGCACAGTAAATATAAAAAGGGTTTGTGCAGAGTAATATTTCCAGAAAATGTAAAGTTTCAGGCCAAGTCGATTCTTAACAAATAATGATGGCCAGTGATGTCGGATGACAGAGTTCCTTGATACCCAAGAATAAGAAGAGAAGCAGCAACTAACCTTTCTAGGTGGTACAACATCCTTATGGAAAGAGATTCACAATTAGAGAACCTGAGCTCTGTATCAGCTTACTATTATGTGTGTGTTTATTAAAAGTCATAGGTGTTCCAGGAAGGGAAGATATTTAAGGACACATCTTCTGAGGATAAGGAAATCCTACTGAATGGAACATGCTATATTGAGTAAATGATACAGACCATAATGTAGATACTAGGATCATGTTCAGTCATAAGAATATTGGCTAACAACACAGACTTCTTATTACTAAGTATACCATAAATGTCATTTCTGCTGTGACCCCCCCCCTTCACTTTCACTTTTCCTCTTATCCATACGATCACTCATTCTTTACTTGATTCATTCTTAATTTAGTAAAAGAAGGATGAGAAAAAGGCCCTCTCAACCACAGACTCATTGCTTCATATCCTTCATAGCTGTAAGAAAGGGCAGCAGTTGCTTCTTGAGTGGTTATCACTTCTGACACATCCATAAACCCTAGTGTTTCCTTGCAATGCTATTAAAAATGACAACAAATAATGATGCAGTGAAATTACTTTAAAAATACAATGGTATACAATCTGTACTGACATTGAAACCTAAAATGTGCTTCCTTATCTGATAGAGTTGAAGGTGTGTATGACTTGGACATGCGTTTCAAGGACACTCTTGTTCAAATTCAGAACTTAATGCTGATGCAGGCACCTGGGGAAGTCAGATACTCCTTCATGTGTAGTCCATGATTCACTCTTCAAGACAAAGTGGATCATTTTATGAAACCCACTAGAGTCTATGTAATCTTAATGAGAAAATAAAAATTATCTCAAATCTTACTTGTACAGAATACTTAACAATTGATTTCTTTTAAATATTAATTAGTATAAACATCACCAGTTTTTAGATATTGTCATGGTCAACTAGAAAGCTATGATACCCTAAGTTTAGTTTTCTATATATTCAAGTTTATAGAATACTGAATATTTAATAAATTTTAATTAAGTACCATGTAACTAATAGAAACTACAGTTAATTGTAACATTCAGACTTTAAAGGCTCACTCATGTAAGCTTTAAAGAATAAAAGTGAAAACTCATGTTCAAATCAGTATGTGGGACTTGAGCCCCTTCTGACAATTATGTCCAGAATTCAAAGGTGTAATAAAATATTCTATCATGCAAGAAATCCTTAAGTCGCCTCACCTGTAAGCTCAGATACTTTGAGCTTTGTTTGATTAGACTTCCTTGGACATGTCCTTAAAATTAATTCTAATTCAACTTGCCCATCCAACTAACTCAGCCCCTGGCTTATTCTTTTTAGATTCTATTCCATTAGGAATGAGGATAATATTTTCCAAGCATATATTGAACTCACCTATATTTTCTCAGTCACCATAAATTTTATGAAGGGCACATTTAATTTCTGTTGTTGGAGGAATAAGATTCCCCCTTCAGGGAGTGGGAAGCCAGAAAAGGGCAAATCATTTGAAATGTAAATAAAAAATATATCAAATAAAAAACAAAGATTCCCCCCTACAAGTTCATATTGTTGCTGTGAAATAGTTTGCTGTTGAATTGGAGATTCTGAAATTGGAGGGGTTAAATTTTAGTTTGGCTTTTATATCCCTCATTCTTCTAATCCTTAAATACATGTTCTGCAAGGCTGACTATTTAACTGACATAAATATTTCTCTTAGTGCAGAAAAATCCTTTTACAAGTATTTTAAACAGAAATGCTCTATTGGAATTGAATTTTTAAGTAATATACAGATTGCCATTTGGTAAAATGAAGCCATTTAGCTATTTCAACATATACAATTCCAAATGTGACACTTGGTCACTTGCAACCTTCCTTATTGCTATAAATCTTATATTGGCATAACCAGCAACTTTTCTGTGGTTTCTGAGGCCTGGAACTCCAACTTCCTTTATCAACAATTATTAAGTTAATGCTTTCTTTGTAGGTACCATCTAAGTGTAACAGGAGCTACAGAAAGACACAAATCAAGCTATTAAGAGTTTCCTCCCATTAAGAAAAATAGGCTTATGTGAAAACAAGCCACTCTACTATATGATATTGGATAAAATCCAAAGAACAATTACCAAAAAGAGTATTCTGGGACAGTTCAGACCCAAAGTGCCTGTGGATACATTAATCAAAGGAAATGTTCTAAAGCTAAATTACTGAAGCATTAATCACCATGTTAGAAACAAGCACCTGTATTTTTTGGGGGGGAAGGAGTGGTAGTGGAGTAGCAGTGTGAATAAAGTGAATTCTGTTTTATAACTCAGGCAAAGGAAGGATATAATGCTTACCTGTAATCTATTTGCAGGATAAACTGTGAGATGCTAAGTAGATACACAGAGGAATACTTTATAGATTATATTATAGTAAAGAACTAGTTCAGAATCCAGACCCTCACATCTCATCAGTTACCAATGACAAGGGATCAAAAAAGCAAGATAGAAACTTAGTAGATTGGGGGCTGGAGAGATGGCTCAGTGGTTAAGAGCACTGACTGCTCTTATAGAGGTCCTGAGTTCAAGTCCCAGCAACTGCCTGGTGGCTCACAACCATCTGTAATGGGTTCCTATACCCTCTTCTGGTGTGTCTGAAGACAGCTACAGTGTATTCATATAAATAAAATAAATCTTTAAAAAAAAAAAAAGAAACTTAGTAGACAAGGATAACAAGAGTCTGAATAGCCACAGGGATGATGAATGCATGGAAAGAATTTTACAGTTAAGCAGAAAATTGTACATTTTTAAGGTGACTTAATAACTTGCCATTGATTAGACTAACTCAAAATCAAAATCAGGTCACATTTGTTAAAAAACATTGGTAATAGAAGAGAAGAGAATTCCCAAGATGTATGAGAACCATGTCAAATTAAGAGGGTGAAGATGCTCATGTTTCTTTTGGCTTCCAAGAAGATATTTCTTAGAACCTCACTAAAGGAGGTAGTAATGTATTGTTATGCTTTATAGGTATATTGAATGTTCCATTATTAGAGAGCCTTCCTTAGACAATACAAAGCTTTATTTGACGATCAAGTAGTTTAAAAACACACATGGTCATAGAACTTAGAAAACAAGAAGAAAAAACACAGTCCTGAGAGGACCCTGCCAAGATGCCTTCTTGACCTGCTGCATGACGAGAGAGAAGAATATCTCTAACCATATAAAGTGAGGGAATCAGATAACTCAGTAGGAGCAGGAAGACTTCTTTGAGGATAGGATTGGAAGCTGAAGTCTCAATGCTAGAAAGCCCTAAGATAGGCAGATTTACAGTTCCTGAGGTTTCATGATAAAGGACATGTTTACCAAAGGACTCAGTGATTTGAATATCCCAAAAACACAGCTTCAGATGAATCTGAGAACCACATGGGATTTTGATCACAAAGGATTGATACGACAATTTTTGTTTCTTTTTTTAAAAAATTTTTTATTCGATATAATTTATTTACATTTCAAATGATTTCCCCTTTTCTAGCCCCCCACTCCCCGAAAGTCCCGTAAGCCCCCTTCTCTTCCCCTAGTAGTGGAGATTTTGACATTGGAACTTTTATGAAGCAAATTAAGCTTTAATCAATAATATCAATGTGAATCAATGTGAATAAAATTGTTAAAAGGGCTCAGTTAGGTTTGACTGTTTACCAGCTAGGATGCTTGGATAAGAAAGAAAACAAATGACTCCATCTTGTAATTGAGGATTAATGGAGAAAATAGGAAGAAACCAGTTGCTTAAAAATATATAATTTAGTTAAATTATGTGGAAATACCCTCTATGGGAATGACAGTTTTCCAAAAATAATTTTCTATATTCTAAGTTGTATGGCTAAAGAGTATGTTCTTACCTTAATTATGTGTATATTTTAATTACAGCAAGTTTATAAAATACAGGAAAGTATAATTGAGAAAAATAGCCTACATTATACTAAATTATCAAGACAAATCAATTTCTACTCATAACTATGCTGCTTTATAAATAACAATCTTAATAGAAATATAATTATATATACTGTGTTATATTATGTTAGAGGGTTTTTCAAATATAGAAACTACCATAAAAAGTATAATTTTAATGATTATACTATTTTGACTTAGAAAATTATCCTAGCTTATTAAAGAGTGACTTTGTATGAGGCCACAGGGTTATTTCTATACTTTCTATACATCAAATGATTTCTATTGTAAGCACTCTTCTTACACATTTGTAAACAATTTTGAATAGCCATTTTATTTAAATCCTGAGAACCACAGGATTAAAAGCCTGTAACTTCACTATCGGTCTTGTTGTATTGCAAAGTTATCTTCTAGAAGTTTCATTAAAAATTATAATTCCACCAAGCATATGCTCATGTGGAACCATTCATCACCAAACACATTTTGTTTGGCTTACACATTGACTCAAAGATATGAAGTGAATAACTGACCAGGTTTCCAGACTCATGGAAAAAAAGCTTCTTAAACCCTCTGAACTTTACATATATTCAGTTCATTTTCTTCGTGGACATGGTACACAGATCTGATTATTGTGGTCATTCCCAAAAGAGGAATCAACCTCTAGAGAAAAGAAAAAGAGAAAAAAATAAATAAGGCAGTACAGATAGCCCTACAAAGTTGCCACTTTTTGGATGCCGTGGAAAGGAGAAAATATAGATTGTGGGGAAACTGTATAACATAAATACAAAAGACTATAAACAATGTTTGGGGCAGTGTGCTAAATATCTTCTCTAGCAGGAGCAAGGTCTTCAACACTACTGCTAGCATTTCCTATGAATAAATATATATATATATATTGATAGTTACATCCACTCTACTGGATTAATGTCAGTCCTTTCTTTAAGTTTGGAAGGACAGAATCCCAGTACTTTATTGATCAATTCAATGTGTTATAGTTAATGAGAGCTAGAGGGAATTGTTTATAATCTTGATAATTTTTCTAATGAAATAAAATATTTTTTGATTTAAATATCTCTGTCTAATCCCATCTATAAATATATTTATAATATACAATGTGAACATATTTGGATTATTTAGTAGGCCAAGATAGAGAATGTATACTTCTAAATAGGGAGAAAATTAATATGAAAACTGTGTTATTTATTTAATTTGCTATCCTAATCATAAGAACATCACCCATATATTTTCTTAGCATGTATATTGTTGAATATACATTAATTGTATGTTTTTAATAAAGTACAATATAAAACAAATAATGTTGTCCTCCAACCCAAGTAAATGATGTCTTAATACAATGTCTGTTTCAGATTAAGACTGACATATTGATATTTCCCCCTTTTCTACACATTTACTTTTATGTTATCTCTTTTTGTAGCTACTTTAGAAATTCAGATCTCTGCAGTAAAATTATAAAGCCAGCCTTCTGGTTCTCTAAATCTGCCTAAATATAAATGTGAGAAATCAAGCCCGGGAGGTTAGGGTATGGCATCTTAGCACCAATTCTGAACAAGAGGATAGTGTAATAATATTCGACAGCCCCAGCATATTATAATGATGTCAAGTAAGCAATCCCAGGAGCAAGTTACAGAGAACATTAACATGCCATCAGGGAGAGCATTATGACAACAGAGAAACTTCAAATTCAAATTATAGCTCAAGAGTTTCTGAGTTTATGGTACAGTCCATTCAGCATCCAGGATGTAAACAATGGAAAATTTTCTAAAATTTGTTTTTAATCATCTCAGCAGCTATCATGTCTTTTCAGAGTCTGTAACAAAGGCAAGTTGACATGTGTCATGTCCACTTCAATAAAATTTAACAACCTAACAACAATGTGTTAGGACTAAGCAAAGATGCTAATATTGGAATGAAGAAGACTATATACTGAAATCTGACTCCAACTAACTAGATGTCATCTTTATAGCAGCCACATTTACCTTGACTCTTAGGTTTTTCAGTGTGTCAGATATGGAAAATAACTGCACATTCTATTTCAGTAAGGGTGATACAAGAGAAAGAACAGCCATGTGCACGTCATTTTAAACCCATGAGACTTTAATTTGTGAAGGCCTCAGAGACACACTCTGAGGAGGCAAGATCTTATGAAAAGAAACATCAGGAACTTCTGGGATTTGCTCAGTCTATGTGAAGTATGCTCTTGGCCACATCCCCTGGGCTTTTTCAACCTTATCTATAAAATAAAAGAGAAGGAAACATTTAATAATTCACAGAATGAACATCTATTCCAGTGCAAGGACATTCCAAAACATACTTATTATTTTATTAATGCAGGCTTTGTATAATGTTAACATTTGTGCCATTTTCTTCTAAAAGACTATTTCCCAATTGTTTCAGACGCTACATGCACATTTAGTTTTATCTATTTTCCTCCAGCATATTTTTTGAATGAGTCCTACACTGAAAGCATTTCTTATTTTTTCAATATCTATTCAATCCTCTTCTGTTATTTTTCCCTTTATATTCATAACCTTTCAATATTAAATACCATTAGCTCATTTAAATTAGTAGACACCTACATTATTCTTGGTGGCATGCTGTATGAAGGGAGATAGATCACATGAGATTTCAAAGTGAGAATAAATAACCTGTTAATGCACCTGGCAAATTATACTAAATTGTATGATGCAGCAAAGACAGAGTGCACAGGAACATAATGCAGATAGGCTTTGAGGGGGAGATAATAGCAAAATTAGATTTGGTTCCAAATATATTCCCTAAGCAGCAGTTGTTCTAGGACTAATTGCTAAAGGTGATGGTGAGTGGAAAGATAGAGTTGGAGGAATACAGCATTGGCTTGTGAAAAATTAAATAAATGTCAAGTCTTGGACAAAAAATGGAAAGATATGGGTGTGTTTTTCTCATTGTACATAAGAAATGCACTTACTAGTGACTATTCACATAGCCACCATGAAAGCCTGTGCTAAGTATAGCAAGGTGGTTATTTTAAGACTTAGAAGCTGCAGGTAAATAGGACACAGACCTTCCTGCCCTGTGAAAGTTTGCAGTCTACAGAGGCTGTTAAGCATGTGTGCTCATGCTTACATCAAGTATGTAATCACCAAATATTACATCAAGTATGGAAAGCAAGGCAGATGACTCCAATGAAAATGTATCTCTGCTTCTGAGGTTCTAGTGTTCAAACTTCCTCCAGAATGAGGCAGTCTATTTTGGCAGTGTTCCACATATTCCATATCCCCATTTGGATGCAAAGGCCTTTCTGTCTTCCTTCCTCCCTCCCTTCCTCTCTCTCTCTCTCTCTCTCTCTCTCTCTCTCTCTCTCTCTCTCTCTCTCTCTCTCTCTCTCTCTCTCTCTCTCTCTCTCTCTCTCTTAACATACTTTGTCAACCAAAACTCCACATGGTCTCTTAATCTACTTCATTCAACCGATTTCTTGGGCTCAGTTTAGTCTCTATTTTTATTTCTCAAAATCTCTACCTCTTATCTAATGTAGTCATTATTACAATTTTACTTTTTCCAATAGTCAAGGCATGTCAGCCTAGGTGGGTTCTTTATCAGTGTATGTTGAATAAGTGGCTAAAAGACAGACCTATTGCTTCCAGGGGGAAAAGCACATGTGCTAGAGGGATGCTGGAGCGGAAACACACCTGAGCAAGTATGCTTGTGGGTATATATGGATCAGGAACAACTGAGACCCAGTTCTTCCATTTCACATTTTACATTGTATCCCTGATCAATGAATGATAGATCAGACTTCTTTCAGAGTTAAAGATGAATGGGTTCCTAGATGTCAAAATATCTAGAATATCCTTTTTCAGTCAAATGACTTCATGTCTACAGATTGGTGAGCATAACTACCCCTATCCCACACCCGAGAAAGGAGCATTTTGGAAGAGGGTTCACAATTGAATAAAACATAATGAGAATCATTATCCAGACCATAATATATGTTGTTCAAATTGGTCTTTGTTTTTACTTAATTACCAAGGCATAAGCAAGCAACCCTTAATGTTTGCTGTTATGTTATAATCAGATACTAAATATGAAAATGCATACATTTTATAGACCTATCTTAATGGGTTCAATGTCTCTACTGATAAAGTTAAGTGCTTAGAAGAATGAAAATTATATATGTTGTGGATTCCTCTATTTTATTATGACTATTTTATTGAAAAGAGCATTAGCTCTTCACATATGAGTGATAGATGCCAAATAAACAGAATTAGGGTGATTATTAAGGCTTCATTAAGTCAAGAAATTTCAATCAGTCATGTATGCTCTTTCTAAACTTGGTATGTTATTGAAACAGAGAAAGTATTAATATTTAAAACTCATCTGGCTTTTGAGAACAAGCAAAGGGCATTCTTTTCCTAGTAGAATTACTGTGATCTTCAACCATCCAGACTCTGTCAGTATAGGCTCCATCACTAACAACCTAATTCTATCCAATACACTTAAAAAACCAAAGCAACAGCCTACGCAAATTGCTTATAGGAAGTACCAAATAATACCACTAAATTTATGCTTCTGCTCATGAAAAAAATGAGGTGATTAAGACTCATGCTCCTGTCAAACCCATAAAATAGAATAAGATAGGTGTTGGTCCTGCACAAACATCATGAAAAAGAAGCAAGTTGAGTAGGAAACTGTTTATTCAGCTTATACTTCCATGTTGCTGTTCATCAACATAATAAGGACTGGAACTCAAGCAAGTCAGGAAGCAGGAGCTGATGTAAAGGCCATGGAGGGATATTTCTTGCTTGCTTGCTTGCTCGGCTTGCTTTCTTATAGCCAAGACTGCCATCCCAGGGATGGCAACACCCAAATGGGGGCACTCCCACCTTGATCAGTAATTGAGAAAGCCTTACAGCTGGATCTCATGGAGGCATTTTCTCAACTGAAGCTCCTTTCTCTGTGACAATTCCAGCTTGTATCAAGTTGACACAAAACCAGCCAGTACAACATCCTTGGAGACAAATAATCTTTCTCTTCTAGTAGTCAACAACTGTCAATAGTTATTTATGTAGGAACAAAGGCTTGTGTCACCCTTACCATACATTCTAGATTGTTTACTGGTTTAACCTTCTGAGGGTCTAATCCAGGAAGCCATAGTTGATGTTTGTATATGAGTATGATAGTCTTCTTGCCCTGCCATCTCAGAAGATAATGATTCACACTGTTTACCCAACCTCTACCTCTTAATTCTTTATGTGTTATATAAACTGCGAGGTTGGTGTTTCCATTTAGTTACTAGAATGTGGGATTGCTGACTCCATGGATTTATGGCTGAGAAAGAAATAGTGACTTGTGGGACAAGAAAGCTATATGCTACAGGGGCTAACTCAACAGAGTTGGTGGCAGCAGCAAGAGCAGCAAGAGTGTAGTCCGGTGCTGCAGAGAGCTGGGGGGGTCGATTTTTTAATATTTTCTGTAATAATTATCACATACCCTCAAAAATATTCAGGTAATATTCCAGAAGAAGAAGAATAAAGACTCTAAGAGCTAGAAGTTGGGTCAACAGTGTTAATCAGTGTCTTCTTAGATGGCAGGACCATCATACTTATACACTGACATCAACTATGATTTCCTGGATTAGAAGAATCCTCAGAATAATCCTCAGAAGATTAAGCCAGTCAACAATCTATAATGAATGGGAAGGTTCACATAAACTTCTGTTCCTACAAAAAGAACTATTGACAATTGTTGCCTGCTAGGGGAGAAAGATTATTTTCTCCAATGATGTAGTAGTTGTTGGTTGTCCATAGTTCACTGGATGATTTAACATCCAGAGATACAGGGCCAGCACTAATAAGTCCAATATTTTAAAAAGAAATATAACAAAGTAGGGAAAAGGACAGTCTGGGGATTGTCTAGGAGGTGCTGGATATGGGGTAGATAAGATGAAAGTTCACTGATATAATTCTGAAATTCTGAAATAATGAATTACAAATGTAAGGTGAACAATCCATAATGTCTTATAAAACCTGAAGTTATTAGAATTCTGCCTAGCTAAAGTGAAGAAACACTACTGAATCCATGAGAGTTCTAGCAGAGGTCCCAGAAGAGCCTCATAGTTGGATCACATAAGACTTCAGAATATAAGCTAACCTTGATCTGACATAAAAGCAAAACTCAAAAGAACCAAATGAAAATAGAAGGAGCCCACTTCTTGGCAGCTATAGTCTAATCATCTTTCTTTAAAGAATGCAAATGAAGAAATGCTTCAAAACACAAAATATGAAATGTCTGATATACAATTACATATGCTAGACAGTAAAATAATTAGGAAAGTGTGACATTGAAAACACAGTTGAAGGTTGCAACAACTTCTTGGCATAATATACTCTGTGTCCATCTACATAATAGACAATGTGAACAGGAGATTAAAATGGGAATAATTAAAAGCTCTCAAACTTAACTTCAAATGATAGGAGAAATATACATTTTTAAAAAAATGTATTACTACCAATGACTACCTCTCTAATCTTTGAATTGCTGTTTTCCCACTGATGTACTCAGGGTGATGCTAAGGAGCTGGAATCAGGTGTTTGAGTTGGACCCTGAATCCTCACTCAATGACAGTGTGACCTTGAACAACAAACTAGTCTCTGCATTCAGGTCTTTAGGTTGTAAACTTGAGATCAAATAACAATAAATAGATAGATATATTGTAGCATTTAAACAAGAAAACATGTATAAAAAGTTTCAACACAAGGCCACAGTTGGAAAACACCTGTTTGTCAGGTATTCTGATACCAGATGGGAATGAAGCATGAAAAGCTAAAAGTCTTTACCAGAAGTGCAGACCCAGTGAGAAGCATAATCAGGTCTACAGGGTGAGTCTTTGTTCATACCCCATATGCATATTCAGAGTTTTATTCTCTATTGGTTCATTTTTCTGCTCTCTTGGATCAAGTTGTAAAGCCTTATCCAAGACTTTACACTGACACTTTACACTTGTCTTACCAGATACTCCCAAGATTTTCTTCAATCCTAGACTATTTGACTTTCAAGAATATGATGAAATGTTTACTCAAATTTGACTTATAGCATCATTAGAAGTTTAGGTAGAAGGAGAAAAGTAGACAATAGAATTTTGCTCTCTGCAGTGTCTTTGTTTCTTTTCTGTATCTGTGTATAGACAACGTGACCAAGGCAATTAATAAAATAAAACATTTCATTTGGTTAATGGTTTTATGACACAGGTGAGAGACAACTGAGGAGTGAAGGAGTCTTTTGAAACATAAAATGTATAATAAATATATGTGTAATATGCCAATACCACCTGATGAGGTCATTTTGTGTTATTCATGTTCATAAGGACTTAAGGCTGACCCCTTAATATTGAATAACGGATGAGAAAGTTCACCTCTAGAAAAGAGTCAATTTCTTTTTTTTTTTTTAATTTTTTTTATTCGATATAATTTATTTACATTTCAAGTGATTTCCCCTTTTCTAGCCCCCCCACTCCCCAAAAGTCCCGTAAGCCCCCTTCTGAAAAGAGTCAATTTCTTTCTCTTAATAGTCATTAATATCTGCAGTTCTTCATGCCAGGATTGAGCCTTTTGAAATGGTCCCCATCAACCTCTGCATGGAAACTGGTGTTGTCAGTGTTCAAGTGTTTTGTTTTGTTTTGTTTTTGAGTAGGTTATTATTAAGGTTTCAAGAATACAGTTCACCACATATAGAAAACACTATTTAACATCAGACTTTACAGACCTCTGGCTCATCTTTCTGCCCACTCTACCTTGATATTTCCTGAGTCTGAGTGCACATATTGTGTTATAGATGCATCAATTGATACTGAGTTCCCACCGTGCTGAACACTGCATGTCCAGTATCATATTGGGATGTCCTTTCCTATTTCACCTGAAAATTATTTTGTTTAGACACCAGAACCTTTCCGGAAACACAGGCTTTGCTTTAGAGGTTAGATCAGTTGATTTTATTCAGGAATAATAACCATTATCATATTTTTATTAATTTTTATAAGCACGCATGCACCAGTTTTTGTATGCAGAAAGTGCTAATTCTCTGAAACATTTAAACCTTTCTTTGGACTAATAAAATATGTAGAAATGTCTTTTGTTTTAGAAATTTTACAGATCATTCTTAGCCCCTTAGCACTCTTTTTTTTTCCTTTTTTCTTTTTTTAAATTGGATATTTTCTTTATATACATCTCAAATATCTTCCCTTTTCCAGGTCTCCTTTTCAGAGACCCCCTATCCCCTCCCCCTCCCCCTATGAGGGTGCTCCCCACCCACCCACCCACCCGTTCTTGTCTTCCCACTCTGGCATTCTGCTATACTGGGGCATAGAACACCCTCAGGCCCAAGGGCCACTCCTCTCACTGATGTCCAATAAGGCCTTCCTCTGCCAAATGTGGCCGGAACCAAGGGACCCTCCACATATACTCTTTGGTTGGTGGTCCAGTCACCTGGAGCTCCGGGAGGTCTGGCTAGTTGACACTGTTGCCCCCTCCCTAGGGCTATAAAACCCCTCAGCTCCTTCAGTCTCTTCTCCAACTCCTCCATCCATCGGGGACCCTGCACTCAGTTCAATGGTTGGCTTCCATCATCAGCCTCTGTATTTGTCAGGCTCTGGCAGAGCCTCTCAGGAGATAGCCGTATCAGGCTCCCATCAGCAAGGACTTCTTAGCATATGCAATAGCATCTGGGTTTGGTGACTGTATATGGGAATGGATCCCCGGGTGCCTGATACACCTGTGAACATAGGTAAGACCACCATTTCTGCTCAAATTCCTGGCCCAAGAGGGACCTGCCCTTGGCAGTCTTTACTGTTACACAATTGCTACAAATTCCTCTAGCTGTTTGTATTACAAATGCTAACCATACTCCCCAAAAACTGTTTGTACAAGAGTGCTTGCATGTAGCTTCTGGGAACCTGCCATGAGTTGGTTCTGATTAGTAAATAAAGATGGTGGCAGCCAATGGCTGGTCAGGGCAGACAAAGGGGAACATTTAGGATTACCTGCCTTGAGACAGTCATTCTTGGCTAATGAAGAGAGTAGAGACACCATGCCTGAGAATAGTGGATGACAAGAAGGCAGAGCTGGCAAGTGAAACAGCCATGGAAGTACAGCCCAGGTGTGCATCCCTCTGGGTTCAGGGTAGTCAAGGTAGAATACAGAACATAATAAGTAATAACTTGGAATTATCTATTAGGAAGTGGTGCAGCTATTGTACTGTTTAAGACATATCAAACTATAAAGGCTGTGAATGTCTTTCATTCAGGAATGTAAACCATTGAGCCAGATAGTAGGCTCCCACTGAGGAATTAATTAATTAGTTCCACAAAATCTGACTTCTTTCACACTGATAGATTGATAACAAAGAAAAAGTCTTCCTCTCATCTCTGTCATTTTCCACCATAAGCATCACATGTCCAAAGTGTGATAAAACATCTCACTACTGACAGAATCTACTGAGTGCAGTAAAAGTAAGAGAATCTTTTTAAATTAATAAGCTGTCAACCCCCAAAGGAAAACTTCACAGCATCCAAATATGTAACTTCCACATGTTGCAGACTATATAACTTAACAATGATTTATATTACTTTATAAATGTTTATAACATTTTAAAAGTTATTTAAGTCACCTGTATTTAAATCTCATATATTGGCATATACCTGTAATGTCAGCACTGGAGACATGGAGGCAGGTAGATGCCAATTCAAGACATCTTTGAATAAATCCTTGGTAACTTTAGTCAATCTGAGATACATCTTTTCCTGTTTCAATCATAATTTTACAAAGAAAATATAATTTATGTTGTTTTCCAAACTAAGGAAACTTTAGATAGTAGAATAGTAGAATAGAGTGGTATTAGGCAAGCCCAAATACCCTTTCTAACTTCAACAGATGTAGTAAAATATTACATAGAATAACATTGATTAATTTACTATACTATTACTCAATGAGATGACATTCATGTGACTTCTTCTCAAACTGAAGAACATTCATCAAAATAGGGTTGTATTAAATAATGATCATGTACTTCTTACCCCATCATATTTTAACCAGAACAGTATCAGGATTATCTTAACTACCGACTGCCATCTCTATGGGAAAATTTGCATATTTAGCAATTACTTCAGTGGATTTGTTTGAACAGTTCAATCATATCTGTTAGAAGATCAGCATTGGAATGAGTTGGATTCAATTCAACTCAAGTGTGAATTCAAATGTGGTTCAAATTCATGAACTACAAAGGAAGTTGAAATTCTTTTCATTAAATACTTTCCTGTGAATAATTTCATGATCAACATGCAGCATAATAAAACTAAGAAGCAACTCACTTAAGCCTACAGTGTGAAAGGTAATCATGCCCTCAAAATCCCAAACTCAAGTCTCAAACCCCAAACTCTCACACACATCTTTTCAACTGGGTACATTTCTTAATAAACATAGATTTAGAGTGTATAAAATGAATGGAAGAAACAAAATTATTTTTAACCAAGTGATTTTATACACTTGCTAGAAAATGAGGTAATATTTCAATTACCTCATTTTGAAGTATTTAACACACACACACATACACACACACACACACTGTAGTTCTACTGTATGGCAGAGAATGTCCAGTGCTATCTGTGATGGATAATCTGGCTTGTCAACTTTTTCACATATAGAATTAACTAAAATCTACACTGGACATGCCTCTGAAGAATTTTCTTCCTGGATCACTTGAGATGGAAAGACCCACTCTCAATCTGAGCCATACTTTCTTATATCAGCCTACATAAATGGATATGGAAAAGAGGAAGCTTTTGATCTTTTTTCTTGCCCTCACTCTCATTGGCAAGTTCACCTATTCTATTGCTTAGGCATTCTTATGCAGGATTTAGAATCTGCTTCTTCAGAATTCCAGCATAGGCTGAAGACCAGAAGCTCTATAGAAATCTTTAAAGACTCCAGCAATATATTGGGGCTACTGAGATATCACTTCCTGTAGACTGATCAACTATTAGATTCGTGTCCTTTCTGTTGCGAGGCAAATATTGTTAGATTACTCTGACCACAGCCTGTAAACTGGAATCCACTCTAATGTGTGTGTTTGTGTGTGTGTGTGTTTACTCCAATCAGTTCTGTTTCTTTAGAGAACTCTGACTAATATACAATTCAAAGGGGAAGAATTAGTGATTAAATACTGAATTAAAGGAAGTATGCATCTCAGTAAAAAAAAAAAAAAAACAGCAAATGCTGTGGCACCACATCCTGTGTCTAAGGATTTAATTGTAACAAAATTGAAATTGAATGGCCCCAGCTTTGCAATCTCCCTTTGGCTGTTTCCATGCCATCATCTCCTTTCTTCTTCATAGATGTCTCATGGACCTTGCATCTCTAACATCTTAGAATCTCCCCTGAAACCCAAGTTACATTTTTACAGTTTCACATGATGGGCACTCTGGACCCTGTGCCCACTCAGAGTCTTCCTACAGAGATTCCCTTGCCACATACTGCCTGGATTCAGTGGCTTTCTAAACCACAGAGAAATAAACGGTGAGCACTTGACTCATCCATCCTTCTTACAGCTAAGCACAGAAGCTCATGGCAAACTCTGCCAAATTGAGCTGTCAGTTTCAGATGGACATTGAATCACATTGGCAGAAGCTTTCTTATGCAGCTGCTTTCGCCCTCTCTTCAATTCAGTCAGAGAAAAAAGCCTTTCCTTAATCTTCTTAAGGATTACAGCCCTTTGTCCTAATGACAGTGCCTTTAGCTAAACAAAGAATTCTCAACTGAGGAATACCTACAAATAAATGGCTGAGAGGCACCTAAAGAAATGTTCAACATCCTTAGTCATCAGGGAAATACAAATCAAATCTACCCTGAGATTCTACCTCACACCAGTCAGAATGGCTAAGATAGAAAACTCAGGCAACAGACTATAAATCAGACAGCACAAATTGTCACTCTCCATGCCTGGGTTGAGGGAACTAACTGTATAAATCATAAAAATATTTCTTCCATTTTTAGACAATTTTGGAATCCTTAAAAACTCTTTCTTTCATCGCTGTTTTTATATGCCATAGTTAATACTGTAGATATGAATTTTAGTATAAAGACCATTTAACTGTACTCTGCACAGGCTATACCAAGGTCATTTTTTACTATTTATAAAAGAAATATAATAATATTTGTTAATAAAAAAAATAAAAAGAAAACTCAGGCAACAGTAGATGCTTGCAAGTATATGGAGAAAGAGGAACACTCCTCCACTGCTGGTGGGATTGCAAGCTGGTACAACCACTCTGGAAATCAGTTTGGCAGTAAATCAGAAAATTGAAAATTTTTCTACCTGATTGTGGATGCCAACAAGCACTTGCTAACAGGAGCCTGATATAGCTGTCTCCTGAGAGGCTCTGCCAGTACCTGACAAATACAGAGGTGGGTACTCTCAGCCAACCATTGGACTGAGCACAAGGTCCCCAATGGACGAATTAGAGACTGGACCCAAGGAGCTGAAGGAGCTTGCAGACCCATAGGAGGAACAATGATACGAACCAATCAGTACCCCCTGAGCTCCCAGGGACTAAACTACCAACCAAAGAGTACACATAGAGGGACACAAGGTTCCAGTTGCATATGTAACAGAGGATGGCCTTGTTGGACACCAAAGGGAGGAGAGGCCCTTGGTCCTGAGAAGTCTCAATGCCTCAATATAGGGGAATACCAGGACAGGGAAGTGGGAGTGGGTGTGTTGGTAAGCAGGGGGAGGGGAGAATAAGATAGGGTGTTTTCCGAAGGGAAATCAGGAATGGGGATAACATTTGAAATGTAAATAAAGAAAATATCCAATTAAAAAAAAAAGATTACAGCCTGTGTTTCAGCACAATCCTTGGCTGTGACATGAAGATTCTCCCTACTCTCTTCCTCTCCAAACTTTCTGTCTTGCACTTCTGTCTGTCTTAATTGTTCTTTCTCATTGTAGACCTGCATATGCACTCTTTCAGTGTTGTGGTGTATTGCAGTTTGCTTCATCAAAGAAATGAGTCCATTACTTTGAAATTTTGTCTCAGGAAATTTTATAGAATGTGGGCTGAAGATAGCTAGATTCTGCCCCTAAATATCAGAGAAAAAGCCTTTAGCAGATCAGCTAAATTGTTCTCTGTTTAAACCCTAGAGGTGGGTCAACTCAGCCTTCATTCCTCTGAGAACTACAATCTTTCAGCCTCTGAAAAAGCCTTTTAAACTCTAACTAAAGCACTTCCCTAGTCTAAAGTTCTAACACTTCCCACACTGTGGTCGTGCTCTTCACAGTGATAGCCCAATCTCTGATATAAATTTCCCTGTAGTTTACCTATCTGTTGCTGTGGTATAACCCCAAAAGCAAAAGCAGATTATGGAAGGAAAAGCTTTTTTTGTCTGTCTGTCATGGCAAAAAGACATAGCAGCAAGCAGGGTGCTAAGCAACCAAAACAGAGAGAGCAAACTAGAAGTGGTGAGAAGTTATGAACTCTTAAAGCCTGCCTCCGGTGATCTGCTTCCTTATAAAACTCCCCAAATAGTATCATCAACCAAGGATCAACTGTTCAAAGACCTGAACCTAAGGCAGGCATTTCTTATTTAAAGCACCATGCTGCCCTTCCTCACACTACAGTTAAGTAAGCATAACTGCACAGTACAGTGAAACAAATATTGAAATAGAAGAAAATACATTGCAAACATGAAGAACATTGAGAAATTCTGTGCAGAAAAATTGTCTATGTATCTGTCTCTATTTATCTGTGTACCCTCTAGCTGTGGGTGTTGGGGCAGTATTAAGTACTAAAGAAAGCTTGTTTCAAATGATGGTTTGTAACGAATTTTTTATGCAACAGGAGGATGAAAATAAATAGCAGACAAAGAGATTGACACATGACATAATTAAAAGTCAAAATTCCATTTTGACACAAAAATGAACCTCAATGTATGTGGTGAATTTGGGGATAATAGTGTATCAACAACACTTCGTCTTTCTAATGTTCAATACTCATAAAATATTAGTCACAGGACAGTGTTTTGTGATTGGGAGTGTCAATAGGATGTAGGAACATCATGTTTTCTGTTCTTTTTCTGTAAATCTAAAGGTGTACTACTAAGTAGGATATATTATCACTTTTAAATTATTTTAGGATGTGGGAACATGTGCTACCATGTAAGTATTCTACAGTGGACTGCAATTCACTCTATAGTTCATGATTTTTTAAATAAGCTTACAGAGGAGATGCTATTGAGACAATACAAAGAAAGTGTGTCTGCTTAGAATTTATATTTATGGGAAGGATGGAGGAAAGGGAATCTCAGAAATCAGTACCAGATCAACCCTGAAGACTCATTTAGGATGTTCAAAGTATCAGAGTCAAAGACTCTAAGATGCTGAATTATTTCATCTATGGTTATAACATGGTCATACTTGGTCTTTACTCTTTCTTCTGACATCCTTTGCGGAACTCTTAAGAATCACAAAGAGAATACTCAAGAATGAAGGATGAGACTCCTCTGAGAAAATCCAGGCATGCCTTGCTAGAAAATAGTGACTTTGGACCTGACCCTGGAGGTAGTGAGAGCTTCATAATCTAAGCAGAGTAAAAACAATTTACTACCTAGTGCGGCTGAGGACATATGCTCAGCACTAATCACTTTTCTCTTTGTTGTTATTTTAAAAAAGCCAACCAAATGAATGAATGAACTAATGAGAAATAACTTTGGAGAAGGATCTGTGCTAGCTCAGTGATTTGGAGCAGGGCAGAGGTTGCCTCTGAGCCTTTATCTGAGCTGTGTTGGAAGATATTAGATACACTTCCTGTATCTAAATTGTGAGGAGCATAGAGCAAGATTAGATCAGTCATGAAAGGACAAGGCACATAAGTATGTCCTGAGTGTGTTCCATACCTAAGACAGACTTCACCTATTCACAGTTCTACAACCTCCCAATGGAGAGCCTCTAGCTAGAGACTGAGAAGACTAAAATGGAACCCTACAAGCATATAGGGGACAGTTCTCATTCAAAGTATAGTATTGTATAAGCACTGTGTGCCCATATGCATGTGTGAGCACACACACACACACACACACACACACGCACACCTGAGTTTTCTCTCCCATATATGTATTACTGAGCGTGTTTGGTAAAAGAAAATACTTATATGCATACTGTGTTCATGGTTATCTTGCTCTCTGTGGACATTCAAATTAGTTGACTCAATCCATAATATTTCAGTGGAGTATGAACATTGGGAAGTAGCTGCTTCAATTATATGTAGGTCTGGAATGTCTGGCTCAGACCTGTTAAGGATTTTACTCAAATATTCAACAGAAATGAGTTCCCATGGGCTATGCTGCAGATGTCGAGAACTCAGTTTAGACACTCGCTACCTGATGAAAGTGGAAGCATGTAAACAAGAAACTGTGCCCCATTAAGGGAAAGGTAGATTGTGGTAATATAGATAAAATGCCCTCTCCTACAGCACAGGTATTTGAACAATTGGTGGTACTAGTTGGGGAAATGATGGAATCTTTAGAATGTGGGTCTTTCTGGGGAAAGTGTATTATTGGGGATGGTCTTGGAGAGGTTATAGCCTCAGCCCACGTCAAGTTCACTTCTTAGCTTTGTGTTTGTGAATGGAGATGTGATCTATCAAGTTTCCTGTTCCAGGCACTTATTCACTATTATGGATTCTCCCTTTCTCTGGAACTATAAGCCAAAATAAAGTCTATCTTCTAAAGGACACAATTGGCCATGGTGCTTTGCCAGAGCAACAAAAGTTCAACTAAAATGCAGTCTGAGTAAAATGCTGAGAGATTTGTGTATGTTCTTGTAACAAAGAGAGTGATTCCTAATGAAACTCTAGGAGCCTAAGGCTGAAAATAGGATGCAAATAGCAGAAGTGTCAGAATGAGGATTCAAGGAGTGGGCAGAGAACAGACTTGTTAAAACCACATGTTTGTCCTGGAGAAAGAAAGACAAAATTCATGTGGAACGTGAGTGGGAAACTTCTATCCAAGTTTCATGGACACACAGTGTCTGTTAGCAAGGTGTCCTGGGAGTGAGTGTCTAACTCTATAAAGCCAATAAGAAAAAGGATGAGACTACCAACCCATTTCAAAATTTTTCACTTACAAATGTTCCTGTCCTAAGGAAAGACAAGGCCAACAACAACAACAACAACAACAAAAAAAAAAAAAATGGAACAGAGACTGAAGGAGTTATCCAGAGACCATGCCACCTAGAAATCCATCCCATCTCCAAATCCCCCACACTATTGCTGATGCCAAGAAGCACTTGTTCACAGGAGCCTGGTATGGCTATTCCCTGAGAGGTTCTACCAGCACCTAACCAATACTGATGCAGATATTCACAGGAAACCATTGGACTGAGCCTGAGGACCCCAATGGAAGAGTTAGGGGAAGGACTGAAGGAGGTGAAGGGGATTGCAAGCTCATAAGAACAACAATATCAACTAACTAGACCACCCAGAGCTCCCAACAACTAAACCACTAACTGAAGAGTATACATGGAGGGAACCATGACTCCAGATACGTGTATAGCAAAGGATAGCCTTTTCTTACATCAATGGGAGGGGGCAGAGGCATGATGTTCTAGAGTAGAGGGATGCTAGAGAGGTTAGGCAAGAATGGGTGAATGGGTAGAGGAGCATCCTCACAGAGGCAAAGGGGATAGGGAAGAAGGGGATGGGATGGGGGTTGTGGAGGGGTAAGCAGGAAGAGGTTTATCATTTGAAATATAAGCAAATGAAGGATTCATAAAATATATTCACCATAAAATGCTAGTAAAGATATGTCAGATACTTAAAACTAATGAACACTTTGGTTTAGCAATTACTAAAAAAGAAAAAGAAAATTAGGGGCTGCTTTGTGACAGAAAATCCATAGGTGACCATTGGAAGAGTGGATGACAGGTGGTGTTAACATTCCATTAGGAAAGTTTTAACAAATCCTTAAGGATAATAAGTCTGTAGAGCTAGATGACTAGCTAGAATATCCATTCCTATGTGTATGTCTACCAACCAGTGGCTGATAGATGTTATTGGTCAACATCTACAGCTTTGGGAATCAAATAGTTCTATAACCTTCCTGTCCAGCTACTAATTATATAATTAGTAGTGTTAGTAAACCTCAATTTACTAGTAAATCTCAATTGCATTAGTAAACCTCAAAATGTTTTTATCTTAAGTTGGCAATACCTGGAAATTAAATGTATCTACATATTAGAATGTCTATGTTTGACCAAAAAAAAACCTTCTAACTTTCTCAAACCTGCCAATCTTTTTATTACAAATAGTGTCTTATTTATGGGAGTGCCAGTTTACAAAGTCAGGCTAAATAAATTTGTAGAGGAATGGATGGGTGAGTGAATGAATGAATGATGAACAAATGGATGATCTGAGAGTTATCTAGCTCATGTCTTCCTCTTGACCTTGTAGCTTTGTCTAATCCTTTGGCCTCTGCCTGATTCACACTGTCAGTTCACTAGCACCATGATGGCTTGTGGGCCAAATATGGCAAAGTTGATACTTTTAGGCAACCAGTTTGTACTTTTTGTCCTTTGATTACAATTACTGAGATTAATTGTTTATCTGCTTCCCCATTATGCTTTGATGAGGCCTGCATGAGTGCATTTCCAGGAATGTAAGTATTCAGTATTAGTGTGTTGTCTTATTGGGAGAGCAATGTTATTATACTGCTTCATTAATGCCAGTACATGTGGTTCAATTAAGATTTACAAATTAGGTTTAATTAAGGTTTATAAGCAGAGAGGTGAACTGCTGGCTGTGCTCACACTGCTGATCTCTTTTTTCTTTTTTCTTGTACATAGTACTGCTTGTGACTATAAAAATGAATCAGGTTCGGGAGCTTGGAAATGAAGGGTAGTCTTTGAGCATCTGATTCCACCTACTGTCTCATTATTTCTTTTCCAAATGAGATCCAGGATTTTGGCAACAAAAAGTATACCACATCTTGGAAATACCAAATAATCAATTCATATCAGCCATTAAAAAATAAACAAAAAAAATCCCAGACACTGGTGCCAAAGTGCTCACAACAGTTGTGTTCTGTGTCAGTTATGCTGCCTGGGTGCTCACTCAATGTCTATGTGTAGAGTGAAGAAAGATGGGGTAAAAGAGAAGGAAAGAAAGATGAGACAGAGAGACAGGGAAGGCTTTCTGATATCTTATTACACAAGACTATTCATGAAAAAAATTAAAATAGCTGAATTTTAAGTTTATGAAATGACAACTATCATTAATAAGAAGATAGAGTTTATTGTGGCTTATCATTCCATAAGGATGTGAACTCATTATAGCAGGGGGTCATGGCCAGCATGATCCAGGCACAGCTACAGTAGCAAGAAGCTGAGAGATCATATCTTCAACTAAAATTAAAAAAAAAAAAACAAAGAAAGAAAGAGAACTAAAGTGGAGTAGGTGTATAAACTTTCAGTGATGTATTTACTACAGCAAGGCTGTAGCTCCCCTTAAACTCCATAGACAGTGCCACCAATCTGGGACCAAGAGTGTAAAGACCCAGCATATGGTGTATCACATGCTACATATAATTAAACTTTGCTGGGTCTTAAGTTACTCTTTTTTTTTTTTTAAAAAAAAAGACAGTCTTGCTAGGTAGTGGTAGTTTTCTATAGCTGAGATATTTACATGCCTATCAAGTGCTGAGATTGAAGGCTTTGGTTATTATACCTAACTTAGTTTTTCTTTTTTTCTTTTTCTTTTTTTCCAGCCAAGAAATTTTTATTGGATGTTTTATTTATTTACATTTCAAATGTTATTCCCTTTCCCAGTTTCCCCCTCTAAAAACCCCCATCCTATTCCCCTCCCTCTGCCTTTATATGGGTGCTCCCTCTCCCACTCACCCACTTACCCACCTACCCACTCCTACCTCACCACCATAGCATTCCTCTATACTGGGTGTCTTAGTTAGTTTTGTACTACTGTGAACAGACACCATGACCAATGCAAGTTTCATAAAAGACAAGATTTAATTGGGCTTGACTTACAGGCTCAGAGGTTCAGTCCATTATCATCAAGGCAGAAACATGGCAGCATCCAGGCAGATAAGGTGCAGGAGGAGCTGAGAGTTTTACATCTTCATCTGAAGGCTGCTAGTAGAAGACTGACTTCCAGGTAACTAGAGTGAGGGTCTTAAGCCCACACCCACAGTGACAAAACTACTCCAACAAGGTCACACCTCCTAATAGGGTTACTCCCTGAACCAATCATATGCAAACTATCACATTCCACTCCCTGGCCCCCCACTGGCTTATTCAAACACAAGTCTATGGGGACAATACTTAAACATAGCATAATGCAAAATATATTTAGCCCAACTTCAAAAGTCCTTGTAGTCTATAGCAGTCTCAACAGTGTTAAAAGTCCAAAATTAAATCAGGACCAAATAGATCATCTAAACAGTCCCATAAAGCCTAAAGAAATAGAAGGAGTCATAGAAAGTCTTCCAACCAAAAAAAGCACAGGACCAGATGGTTTCAGTGCAGAATTCTACCAGACCTTCAAAGAAGAGTTAACACCAATACTCTTCAACCTATTCCACAAAATAGAAACAGAAGGAACACTACCCAATTCCTTCTACGAAGCCACAATTACGCTGATACCAAAGCCACACAAAGATCCAACAAAGAAAGAGAACTTCAGACCAATTTCCCTTATGAACATCGATGCAAAAATACTCAACAAAATTCTGGCCAACCGAATCCAAGAACACATCAAAACGATCATCCACCATGATCAAGTAGGCTTTATCCCGGGAATGCAGGGTTGGTTCAATATACGGAAATCCATCAATACAATCCACTACATAAACAAACTCAAAGAAAAAAACCACATGGTCATTTCATTGGATGCTGAAAAAGCATTTGACAAAATTCAGCATCCTTTCATGCTTAAAGTCTTTCTTGGAGAGAACAGGAATTCAAGGCCCATACCTAAACATAGTAAAAGCAATATACAGCAAACCGGTAGCCAGCATCAAACTAAACGGAGAGAAACTTGAAGCAATCCCACTGAAATCAGGGACCAGACAAGGCTGCCCCCTTTCTCCTTATCTTTTCAATATTGTACTTGAGGTACTAGCTCGGGCAATTCGACAACATAAGGAGGTCAAAGGGATACAAATTGGAAAGGAGGAAGTCAAACTATCATTATTTGCAGACGACATGATCGTCTACCTAAGTGACCCAAAGAACTCCACTAGAGAGCTCCTACAGCTGATAAACAACTTCAGCAAAGTGGCAGGTTACAAAATCAACTCAAGCAAATCAGTGGCCTTCCTATACTCAAAGGATAAGCAGGCTGAGAAAGAAATTAGGGAAATGACCCCCTTCACAATAGCCACAAACAGTATAAAGTATCTTGGGGTGACTCTTACCAAACATGCGAAAGATCTGTATGGCAAGAACTTCAAGACTCTGAAGAAGGAAATGGAAGAAGACCTCAAAAAATGGGAAAACCTCCCATGCTCATGGATCGGTAGAATCAATATAGTTAAAATGGCCATTTTGCCTAAAGCACTATACAGATTCAATGCAATACCCATCAAAATCCCAACTCAATTCTTCACAGAGTTAGAAAGAGCAATTATCAAATTCATCTGGAACAACAAAAAACCCAGGATAGCTAAAACTATTCTCAGCAACAAAAGAAAATCTGGGGGAATCAGTATCCCTGACCTCAAGCAATACTACAGAGCAATAGTGTTAAAAACTGCATGGTATTGGTACAGTGACAGGCAGGAGGATCAATGGAACAGGATTGAAGATCCAGAAATGAACCCACACACCTATGGCCACTTGATCCTCGACAAAGAGGCTGAAAACATCCAATGGAAAAAAGATAGCCTTTTCAACAAATGGTGCTGGTTCAACTGGAGGTCAGCATGCAGAAGAATGCGAATTGATCCATCCTTGTCTCCTTGTACTAAGCTCAAATCCAAATGGATCAAGGACCTCCACATAAAGCCAGACACTCTGAAGCTAATAGAAAAGAAACTGGGGAAGACCCTTGAGGACATCGGTACAGGGAGATAGTTTCTGAACAGAACACCAATAGCGTATGCTCTAAGAGCAAGAATTGACAAATGGGACCTCATAAGGTTACAGAGTTTCTGTAAGGCAAAGGACACCATCAAGAGGACAGATCGGCAACCAACAAATTGGGAAAAGATCTTCACCAATCCTACATCAGATAGAGGGCTAATATCCAATATATATAAAGAACTCAAGAAGTTAGACTCCAGAAAACCGAACAACCCTATTAAAAAATGGGGTACAGAGTTAAACAAAGAATTCTCACCTGAAGAACTTCGGATGGCGGAGAAGCATCTTAAAAAATGCTCCACTTCATTAGTCATTAGGGAAATGCAAATCAAAACAACCCTAAGATTTCATCTTACACCAGTCAGAATGGCTAAGATTAAAAATTCAGGAGACAGCAGGTGTTGGAGAGGGTGCGGAGAAAGAGGAACACTCCTCCACTGCTGGTGGGGTTGCAAATTGGTACAACCACTCTGGAAAGCAGTCTGGCGGTTCCTCCGAAAACTGGGCACCTCACTTCCAGAAGATCCTGCTATACCACTCCTGGGCATATACCCAGAGGATTCCCCACCATGTAATAAGGATACATGCTCTACTATGTTCATAGCAGCCCTATTTATAATTGCCAGATGCTGGAAAGAACCCAGGTATCCCTCAACAGAAGAGTGGATACAAAAAATGTGGTATATCTACACAATGGAGTACTATTCAGCCATTAGAAACAATGAATTCATGAAATTCTTAGGCAAATGGATGGAGCTAGAGAACATCATACTAAGTGAGGTAACCCAGACTCAAAAGGTGAATCATGGTATGCACTCACTAATAAGTGGTTATTAACCTAGAAAACTGGAATACCCAAAACATAATCCACACATCAAATGAGATACAAGAAGAAAGCAGGAGTGGTCCCTGGTTCTGGAAAGACTCAGTGAAACAGTATTTGGCAAAACCAGAACGGGGAACTGGGAAGGGGTGGGAGGGAGGACAGGGGAAGAGAAGGGGGCTTACGGGACTTTCGGGGAGTGGGGGGGGGGCTAGAAAAGGGGAAATCATTTGAAATGTAAATAAATTATATCAAATAAAAAAAAAAAAGTCCAAAGCTCAAGGTCTCTTTTGATATTTATTCAATCACTTAACTGTAATCCCCCAAGCAAGAAAGGGAACCAAATGGGAAAAGTCCAAACTCTGTATCTCTATCCAACTCCTTTTTCATCTTTGTTGGCTGCAACAAGGTTCTTTCTCCTGGGCTGGTTCCACTCCCTGTTAGCAGCTTTCCTTGGCAGGCATCCTGTGGCTCTGGCAACTTTAGCATCTTGAGGTCCCCAAGTCAGTTTCAGCTTCACAGCTTCTTGTTCCAATGTCTGAGATCCACACATATTCTTCTGTGCATCCCCAAAGAGCTGGTGTTACTTCTCCTGATCTGCCCTCTGTAGCACTCTAAGATCAGGCTGATCCGCTCCATTGCCACTGCTGTTCTTGGTGGTCATCCCATGGTACTGGCATCTCCAATATGCTAGAATCTTTCATTGCAACTATGCTTCACCAAAGCCTCTCATGGTCTCTCTCCATTGTACCAAGCCTCAACTCCTTTGTATCACCTCTTCGTCATGGGCTGTCAATTACAACTGAGGGTGCACTTTCACCAATAACCTTCTATGGTTTCTCACAGTGCCAAACATCACCTGTTCTTCATGATGCCTTCATGCCTTCAAAACCAGTACCACCTGGATGATTCTTACATGTTACCAAGTACAGCTGCAGCATGAAGTACAACCTTGACTATCTCTGGAATACAGCTTCTTTGTGCTCTCAGAAAACACTTCCCAGAAGATTTCACCTCAGTGATGCTGGTCTTTTCTTAATCACTGATAATTTCTTAGCTCCAGCTAGCCAGCATCAATAGTCCCAGTAACACAAAAGTTTGCTTTAGTAGTTCTGGGATCTTGTTAATCACAGCTGATTCTTCAGCCCCAGCTAACCAAAACCATAGAATCTTTACAATCAAAACATGGCCCTGATAAGAGTCTCTAATCTTCCCTCTGAAATTTCACAAGCCATCTTCTATACTATTCTCAATATTACCTTCCAAGCTCCTACACAATTCTTAACACCTAATAGAGCTTCTAGCCCAAAGTTCCAAAGTCCTTCCACAGTCCTCCCTAAAACATGGTCTGGTTGTCACAGGAATACCCCACTATACTGGTACCAATTTGTCTTAGTCAGGGTTTCTATTCCTGCACAAACATCTGACCAAGAAACAAGTTGGGAGGGGAAAGTTTATTCAGCTTACACCTTTCATATTGCTGTTGATCATCAGAGGTAGTCAGGAGGGGAACTCAAGTAGGTCAAGAAGCAGGAACTGATAGAGGCCATGGAGGAATGTTTCTTACTGTTTTGCTTCCCCTGGCTTGCTCAGCCTGCTTTCTTATAGAACCCAAGACCACCAACCCAGGGATGGCCCTACCCACAAGGGACCCTCCCCCTTGATCACTAATTGAGAAAATGCCCCACAGCTGGATCTCATGGAGGCACTTCCCCAACTGAAATTCCTTTCTCCAGCCTGTGTCAAGTTGACACACAAAACCAGCCAGTACACTGGGCCATCAAGCCTTCATAGGACCAAAGGCCTTACCTCCCATTGATGCCTTATAAGGCCATCCTCTATTATAGATGCAGCCATGGGTCCCACCATGTGTACTCTGTGTTTGGTGGTTTTGCCTTTGAGCTCTGGGTCGGTGGGTGGAGTTGTGATTGCTTAATATATTTGTTCTTCCTATGAGGTTGTAAATGCCTTTAGCTCCTTCAGTCCTTAACCTAACTCCTCCATTGGGGTCCCCCTGCTCAGTACTATGGTTGACTGCAAGCATCCGAATCTGTATTGGTCAGACTCTGGCACAGCCTCTCAAGAGACAGATATATCAGGAAAGCACTTCTTGGCATCAGCAATAGTGTCTGGGTTTGGCATCAGCAATAGTATCTGGGTTTGGTATTTGTATTTGGGATGGGTCCCCAGATGGGGCAGTCTCTGATTGGCCTTTCCTTCAGTCACGACTCTACTCTTTGTCCCTGTATTTCTTTTAGACAGGAGCAAATCTGGGTTAAAATTTTGAGGATTGATGTGTGGCCCCATCCATCAATGCAGGTGTGAGGGGAGCACACCAGCATAACCTCTGGATAAGGTCTCTACAGGTTCTCCCTCCCCTTTGTTGGGTATTTCAGTTAATGACATCCCAGTGGAGTCCTAGAAGACTCTTGCTTTCATGTCATCTGGGACTTTCTGGTGGCTACCCCCAGTTCTCCATTTCCATTGCTACACATCTGTTCAACTTCCTGACACTCTCTACATCTCCCCTGTCTCCTTCCATAACTGATTCTAATGGCCCTTTCACATCCTCTTCCACTCTTCCTGCAAAGTCCCTTCCACTATCTGCCTCCCATGATTATTTTCTTCTCCCTTCTAAGTAGGACCAAAGCATCCACACTTTGGTCTTCCTTCTTGAGCTTTATATGATCTGTGAGTTGTATCATGGGTATGCCAAGCCTTTCCCTAATATCCACTTATCATTGGGTACATACCATGTGTGTTCTTTTGTGACTGGGTTACCTCACTCAGGATATTTTCTAGATCCAGCTATTTGCCTGAGAATTTTATGAAGTCATTGCTTTCAATAGCTGAGTAGTACTCCATTGTGTAAATGTATCATATTTTCTGTATCCATTCCTTTGTTGAGGGACATCTGGGTTGTTTCCTGCTTCTGGATATTGTAAATAAGCGTGCTATGAACATAGTTTAGCATGTGTTATTATATGTTATTATATCTTTTGGGTATATGCCCAGTAGTGGTATAGCTGGAACCACCAGACTGATTTGCAGAGTGCTTGTATCAGTTTGCAATCCCACCAGCAATGTATGAGTGTTCTTTCTCCACATCCTAGCCAGCATATGCTGTCACCTGAGGTTTTGATCTTAGCCATTCTGACTGGTGTGAGATAGAATCTCAGGGTAGTTTTGATTTGCATTTCCCTGATGACTAAGGAAGTTGAATATTTCTTTAGGTGCTTCTTCTGTAATGTTCAAAGGTATTTGATGCATTCATTAAGTCATTCATTAAAATGATAACATTCATTAAAATGTATGTCATTCATTAAAATGATAACAGGAAAATTTCCAGCCATGGCCTTCTAACTTACTTAACAGTTTTTCCTAATTAGCTTAGCTAACAAAGGATAATGATGTGATGAATGGTAGGAATCACAAAAACCCAAGACTATTTTTATTCACTTGACATCCTCTCAATGCTCCCATCCTGGTAACCCACTCCCAAGATTCTCTCCATCTTCCCTCCCCTTCTCCTCTGAGAGTGTGTCCCTACACCCAGATCTGCAACTCATCCCCAGGACATCAAATCTCTGCCAAGCTAGCTGCATGCTCTCCTACTGAGGCAGGACAATGCAGCCCACCTAGAAGAATATATCTCACAGATACACAACAGCTTTTTGGGTAGCCCCCTGCTCCAGTTGTTAGGGACCCGCATGAAGACCAAGCTGCACATCTAGTATTGGTATTCTGTCTAAGCTCCACCCCACACCTACCTGGCAATAGCCAGGTATGCCCTGCCCCATAGATCTGGCCCACTATAAAAGGGACTACTTGCCCCTCCTCTCTCTCTTTGCTCTCTCTCTGCTCTCCCTGATACTCTCACCTCTCTGCCCCTTGGGCTCTCCTACCCCCTCTCTCCCCGTGGTCATGGCCGGCTTCCACTCCACTTCTCTACTCTCTATGTCTCTGTCTCTCTCTCTCTCTCTCTCAATCTCTCTCTCTCTCTCTCTCTCTCTCTCTCTCTCTCTCTCTCTCTCTCTCTGCCTTTCTCTACCACTAACTCCCATCCTCTACCCTGCATAAAGTCTATTCTATGCCATGCCTAAGTATGTGTGGTCCCTCAGGGAGAAGAGGTACCTGGACAAGGGTCTGCCTGGACACATGCTTCCCCCACACTGCCATGCCACACTCCTGTAACCCCCAATCCTCTCTTTTTAAGCCTCTTCATCTGGTACATATGAGCATCGAGAGGCCTAGGTCCAGATCATGCATGCTCATTGGTTGGTGGTTCAGTATTTGAGAACTCCAAAGGTCAAGGTTAATTGACCTGTTGATCTTCCTTTGGAGTTTGTATCACCTTTGAGTCCCCACAATCCTTCCTCATACTCTTCAACAACAGTCCCAAAGGTGCATTGACTGCTTGGCTAGCCTATTTGTATCTGTCTGAGTAGCTTCTAGGTGGAGCTTCTCAGAGGACAATCATGCGAGACTCCTTTCTGCAAGCATAACAGAGTACCATTAATAGTGTCAGAGATTGAAGCTTATCTATGGGATGGGTGTCAAGTTGAAAGTCTCAGTCTTTATATCACACTGTGAGACTACTTGTTCACAACCCTACAGTAGCTTCTTGGTGCATATATAGGATAAATCGAGGGAATTAGGTAAACAGTTTATATTCATCATTTTGTATAAATATGAGAAGATGGTATGGATAGTACTGTACTGTGAATAGTTCTCACCATGTAAACATCAACAAGAAGAGAAAGAAGTATGGCTAATATACTGTTACAGAACATGAGCAAAACTGTACTAAGAATGAGATGGCTTTTCAGGACAGAACCTGGACATGATGTTGCCTACTCTAAAACTTAAGGCATGAGAATGTCTCTCTGTGAGTCATAATTTTTTTTTACCTTAATAAAAAAGAAATATGGGACATCGCTCTCTGCCTTGCCTTTTCCTAAACATCGTTAATAAAGTTGAGGAAGATAGTGAACATAACACTGTAAGGGAAGGAGAAATGCTGGTTAAATTGTATATGGCTGCATAAACATAAGGAGTTATTACTATGTTGATTATCACTGATGACAGTCTGGACAAATGTGCTAATTACACTCATAAAATGAAGATGCTTTACTCTGGACATTCAAGAGAGGCTTATTCTTCTAAAAAGAGTGATTATAAGCACAAAGTATTCCTTTTTATTAGTGCTGCAATAACTGTTCCATGTAATATTAATAACAATAATAAAATGTTAGCTACTTCTACATTATTTCCAGGGAAAATGAACACAAGAGCTAAAAAGTTGAGTGAGCAAAAACTTGTTACTTTTAATGATATCCATAAAAAAACAAGAGATGTTCAACTAAATCTGTTTCCAACACCCCTATGGTTTGATACTTCTGGGTTATTTATTATCATCTTTTGTTGGACACTATGGATGACTACAATAGATATGTTACTAAGAATCTCTATGAGTCTTGAAGCTGATATGTTTTCTATGATCCAATAGATAGAAAGCTCCCAAATTTTCTCAGACCTGTGTATTGGCATTTTATCACTGCTCTTAGATAAATTTTATCCTCAGATAAATTTTGATTTCGTTAGACAAGATTTGGCCTGAATGGTCTTCTTGAATATAAGTTACATGTATGCAGGATGAAACTGTTAACTAAGTAACTAATAATTCATGCTTTTTTGCCCTGTATCTGTGGATTATTGTATATTTGATGGGAAACATATCTGCTATGTTGATATCATAGTTATGGTTATTATTACTGCAATAAAACTCCATGACCAAAAAGCAAGTTCAGGAGGAAAGGGTTCAGTCTATTTACCCTTCCACATTTCTGTTCAACATCCAAGGAAGTAAGGACAAGAATTCACACAGGTCAAGAACCTGGAGTCAGGAGCTGTTACACAGGCCATGAAGGGGTGCTGCTTACTAGCTTGCTTCCTATGACCATCTCAGCTTGCTCTCTTGTAAAGCACAGAACCAGCAGCCCAGAGATGATACCACCCACAGTGATATGGGTCCTCCCCCATTGATCTTAGGACTGGATTTTATTGAGGCACTTTATCAATTGAAGTTTGTTCCTTTCAGATAATTCTAGCTTATGTTAAGTTGACATAAAACTAACCTGGAGAATTGGAAGCTATATTCCTTGGCCCTTGTTGTAATAGAGCCACATCTGACTTTATTATATCAGGCAGCAAGAGGGAAATAACAAGAGATACATTGGGTTTTGTCCAAATAACTTCCAAGTCAGTTGATCTAATATAAACTTTTCTGTTATTTTATCAACTTAATATATTATCAGAACCTTAAATAACCGATTAATTATCACTCAGTCCTGGTATCAGAAGTTTGAAGTGTATATTCTATGTCAGAAGGGTACTCCTTCTGAAGCAGCCAGGAGACCATCTATTTCCCCCAATATAAAGCAGCTGTCGTCATTCTGAGCCATGTGATCCATTATCCATCACCAAAACCAATGGTGCATCATTTTTAAATCTCCTTTTCAACTTTCATTTTCCCACCTCATTTTCATCATATAATCGCCCCTATGATTAAGTTACAGCTAACAAGATAATCCAGGGAACTCTCCTCACCTCAAGTCCAGCTAATCAACAATTCTATCTGTACCTGAGCATGCTCAGCCCCATCAAAAATTACCAAAATTAAATGAATAAATATATTTTCTTGTTTTCCATTTTCCAAATGAGTGTATGTAGTCTTAGAGAAATTAATGAGTGAATCATAACTTTGGCTGCCCCTCAAGCACAGTCCCTGTATCCAGTTACTGTAAGGGGAAAGAATTTTCAGAAGAGTGCATTTGTCAGGCTTTTCTCTAGACTCTAGAGAACATTTTGTTTCTCTAGAGTCTAGAGGAACACAAATTATAGATTATATCTATACACATATATACAGATATAGATATAAAGGGAATTTATTGAAATGGGGTTGGCTTACAGGCTGTGATTCAACTATTCTAACAATGAATGACTAACCAACAGAAGTTCCAAGAATCCAGTAATTGTTAAGTTTGGCAGGTGAAAGATTAAAAATTCAGGAGACAGCAGGTGTTGGAGAGGGTGCGGAGAAAGAGGAACACTCCTCCACTGCTGGTGGGGTTGCAAATTGGTACAACCACTCTGGAAAGCAGTCTGGCGGTTCCTCCGAAAACTGGGCACCTCACTTCCAGAAGATCCTGCTATACCACTCCTGGGCATATACCCAGAGGATTCCCCACCATGTAATAAGGATACATGCTCTACTATGTTCATAGCAGCCCTATTTATAATTGCCAGATGCTGGAAAGAACCCAGGTATCCCTCAACAGAAGAGTGGATACAAAAAATGTGGTATATCTACACAATGGAGTACTATTCAGCCATTAGAAACAATGGATTCATGAAATTCTTAGGCAAATGGATGGAGCTAGAGAACATCATACTAAGTGAGGTAACCCAGACTCAAAAGGTGAATCATGGTATGCACTCACTAATAAGTGGTTATTAACCTAGAAAACTGGAATACCCAAAACATAATCCACACATCAAATGAGATACAAGAAGAAAGCAGGAGTGGTCCCTGGTTCTGGAAAGACTCAGTGAAACAGTATTTGGCAAAACCAGAACGGGGAACTGGGAAGGGGTGGGAGGGAGGACAGGGGAAGAAAAGGGGGCTTACGGGACTTTCGGGGAGTCGGGGGGGGGCTAGAAAAGGGGAAATCATTTGAAATGTAAATAAATTATATCGAATAAAAAAAATAAGTAGAAGAAAAAAAAAAAGTTTGGCAGGTGAGATGTCTCAGCCTGTCTTCAGTATATACTGGAATCCAGAAGGAATGGACTTATTAGCAAGAGTGAGAACAAGCAGGAAAAGAAGAGCTTCCTCCTTCCATGTCCTTTAGGTAAAGGGCCAGCATTAAGAATGTATCTGCCCACCTCAAAAATCAAATTATAAGAGGGTCTTTCCACTTCCAATAATTTAATTTAAAAGAAATCCCTCAGGACAAATACAGAGGTGGGTGCTCTCAGCCAACCATTGGACTGAGCACAAGGCCCCCAATGGGAAAAGGGGTTATGCTAGAGAAAGGGGGTTGTGCTAGAGAAAGGACCCAAGGAGCTGAAGGAGCTTGCAGTCCCATAGGAGAACAACAGTGTGAATGTACCAGTAGCCCCAGAGCTCCCAGGGACTAAACCATCAACCAAAGAGTACACATGGAGGGACCTAAGGCTCCAGCTGCATAGGCAGCAGAGGATGGCCTTGTTGGACATCAAAAGAAAGAGAGGCCCTTGATCCTGAGAAGGCTCAATGCCCCAGTATAGGGGAATGACAGGACAGGGAAGTGGGAGTGGGTGGGTTGGTGAGCAGGGGGAGAGGAGGATGGGATAGACAGCTTTTTGAGGGGAAACCAGGAAAGGGGATAACATTTGAAATAAAAGAGAAAAGAAAAGGAAAAAAAGAAAAGAAAAGAAAAGAAAAAAAGAAAAAAAAAAAAGAAATCCCTCACAGGTATGCCCAATCATTTGCATCTTAGTTCATTCTGAATGTCAAGCTGACAACCAAGACTAGTCATCACAAGAGGGAACTTACTCCTGGCAGCATTTCTGCCAAATTCTTTTGCATTCTATTTTTATCCAACCTGTGACCTAAGGCCTGGGTGTAACATTTTTAGGGAGAAAAGAATTATTGAGAACTTCAGGTCTCTGAAGAAGGAAATGGAAGAAGAGCTCAGAAAATGTAAAAATCTGCCATGCCCGTGGATTGGCATGATTAATATAGTTAAAATGGCCATCTTGCCAAAAGCAATATACAGATTCAATGCAATCCCCATCAAAACCCCAACTCAGTTCTTCACAGAGTTGGAAAAAGCAATTCTCAAATCTATCTGGAATAACAAAAAACCCAGGATAGCTAAAATTATTCTCAACAGTAAAAGAACTTCTGGGGGTATTAGTATCCCAGACCTCAAGCAATACTACAGAGCAATAGTGTTAAAAACTGCATGGTATTGGCACAGGGACAGGTAAGTGGACCAATGGAATAGAATTGAAGACCCAGAAATGAATCCACACACTGTCACTTGATCTTTGACAAAGGAGCTGAAAACATCCAGTGGAAAAAAGATAGCCTTTTCAACAAATGGTGCTGGCTCAACTGGAGGTCAGCATGCAGGAGAATGCGAATTGATCCATTCTTATCTCCTTGTACTAAGCTCAACTCCAAGTGGATCAAGGACCTCCACATAAAACCAGACACACTGAAACTAATAGAAAAGAAACTGGGGAAAACCCTTGAAGACATAGGCACAGGGGAAAAGTTCCTGAACAGACACCAATAGCTTATGCTCTGAGATCAAGAATTGACAAATGGGAGGCTTATGGTTTCAAATGTTCCATCACGGAATGGAAAACGTGGTCTGAGAACATTGCATTTGGGTAAGTGGAGACCAGAGGTATAACAAAGAACTGTGAACTCCAACTCTGGATAACTTACAAAGGCATGCCCAGTGGCCTTCATTCCCCATCCCTTAAAGAATATACTGTCTTCCATGTTAGTGACAAGAACTGAGGATGAACTATTCAAACCATAACCTTCAGACGACATCTCAGATGCCAACCATAAGATTACACAACACGAAAAGAGAGCATGTGTCATGAAGTCTGATTATGTCCTACCATTTTTTTTTAACCACATAGAAAGGCTGTTTTTTATAAGCTAGACAACAACTTTCCACAGGCCTTAGGTATTAGTATCCCATTGGTTACATTCTGTCCTTTCATGCTTGCACAATGTTCTCTATCCTGTGTTCAGTATTACTTGGACAGCATAACACACCTGTGTGCTTTCTACTTTTGGATTTTAAAACCATTTGATATCAGTTGTGGCTCTGGAACATTAGCCACCAACATTCTTTTTTTTTTTGCATTTCTTTTATTTGATATATTTTTTATTTACATTTCAAATGATTTCCCCCAAGTCCCATAAGCCCTCTTCCCTCCCCCTATTCCCCGATCACCCCTTCCCACTTCCCTGTTCTGGTATTGCCCTATTCTGCTACACTGAGTCTTTCCAGAACAAGGGGCCACTCCTCCGTTCTTCTTGGACATCATTTGATATGTGCATTATGTTTTGGGTATTCCAATTTTCTAGGCTAATATCCATTTATTAGTGAGTGCATACTGTGATTAATCTTTTGAGACTGTGTTACCTCGCTTAGTATGATGTTCTCCAGCTCCATCCATTTGTCTAAGAATTTCATGAATTCATTGTTTCTAATGGCTGAATAGTACTCCATTGTGTTTATATACCACATTTTTTGTATCCATTCCTCCGTTGAGGGATACCTGGGTTCTTTCCAGCTTCTGGCTATTATAAATAGGGCTGCTATGAACATAGTGGAGCACGTATCCTTATTACATTCTGGGGAATCCTCTGGGTATATGCCCAGGATTGGTATAGCAGGATCCTCCGGAAGTGATGTGCCCAGTTTTCTGAGGAAGCGCCAGAGTGGTTGTACCAGTTTGCAACCCCACCAGCAGTGGAGGCATGTTCCTTTTTCTCCATATCCTCACCAACACCTGCTGTCTCCTGAGTTTTTAATCTTAGCCATTCTGACTGGTGTAAGGTGAAATTTTAGGGATGTTTTGATTTGCATTTTCCTAATGACTAATGATGTTGAGCATTTTTTAAGGTGCTTCTCAGCCATCCGAAGTTCTTCGGGTGAAAATTCTTTGTTTAGCTCTATACCCCATTTTTTAATAGGGTTATTTGGTTTTCTGGAGTCTAACTGCAGAGTTGGTGACAGAAAGGTGGGAGCACTTAGAAACTTGCATATGCAAATGGCCATGATTTAAATGACAAGAGGCAACAGAAAGAAAAGGCAATGCAATTTGATTGACCTTTGTTATTTTTAAAGGGAAAGGACAAATAACTTATTAATATTCTTTGCCCTCACCTGTAAGACAAATACAATTTAATATACTTAGGGAATATGGTACTTGGCTTATGATAGGTATATAAAAGCCCATAGTCGCTTACACAGCAAATGGTAAGTCCTAAATAAAAAATGTAACTAACACAATCACTATTCACATTATTTTGCTAATATGGTAATCCATCCTTTCTGTTGTTTTTTTAAAGAGAGTCAATTAAATGGAAAGATTAATAAGATCTAACTCATTGTATTTTTCTCCTGTGCTAAACTGTAAGCTTTATCAGTTAGTTCACAAATATATCTCTTAATGCAATTTTTTAGTTGCTTGGACTACGAGCAAACAAATCAACACAGCATTAATAATTAAGAAGAGATTATCAGTTCTACAAGTACCTTCGTGGGAATGTGAAAGATTGAAAATTACCTCTAGCTTAATCTTTTAGGCAGCAGACACACAAACACATTTCTGCATCTAGATGCCACAGTTTATAAATAAACTTCTGGCTGGTGTGATCTAATAAGTCCAGATTCAATCAATACCATACGTCTTCACTATTTCAGAGATAAACAGAAGTACCCCACATAAGAAAATCTCAAGTCAAGCTGAATTTAGTTTTTAGCTCCTAGAATCATGCAGAACAATTTGGTCAATACTGAGCCTACACTTTTAAAACCTCATCACCTAGTGTTAGAATGTTTTATCACAGGCTTGTCAAATGCATATGTAGTCACTTCATTAATAATGGTGAGGAGTTTGCAGTTTCTCAAGGATACTTTCACATCAATTTTAGCCGGGCAAATTTGTGAATATCACCAACCTATCAATTAATTAGTTGGTTACTTAGTTAAAATGAATAGTTTAATGCATCTGGGTAAGTATTGATTAAAGTGAAGTACTTATGATGTTGATAACCATTAGTAGCTGTAAAATAATTTCATCCATATTCCAGGTTACCAAATATGAGGCAGGCACTGCATATTTTTCATTTTCTCTTGGCAAGAAGCTTACATGTAGATTTTATTATAAGTCACCATTAATAAGACAATATTTAGAATTTTAAAAACAATTTATTTATTGTAGAAAAATACCTGCCTATGCAGGTAAAGCTTCAAGTAATATTTTGAGAGTTATATCATCAAATTCATCATATTAAAGTGAATTAATGCATTTTAGGAGGCCTGTAACAAGTACATGAATATAGCATTAAAGGAGTACATAATCTCTCTGTGATGACTTGAATGAAGATGATCCCCACCGAATCAAGTATTTGACTCCCTGCTCTCCAGGTGCTGAAACTGTTTTGGGAGGTGGTACAACCTTACTATAAGGAGTACATCTATTGAGCCCTCCCTGTTCTATTATCAGTTCCTTCTCTACTTGTGTACAGTTGACGATGTGAACTCTCAGCTTCCTGCACATGATGCCATGCATGCTGTTTGCTTCCATGCCTCCCTGGTAACCTTCCAGACTCGCTCATCCCTCTAGAACTATAAGGTAAAATAAACTCTTTTGTGAGTTGCCTTTGAATATATATATATATATATATATATATTATTTTGCTAATGTGAATATATATATATATATATATATATATATATATATATATATATATATATATATATATCCCTGGAATCCATCCCCAACACTGCATAAATTTGGACAAGTACAGTGGCTCAAATCTGACTGAAAAGGAATAAGAGACTAGGTAGTAGGGTCATGGATTTAAGGTTACTTGCTACTATACAGGTAGGTAGCTAGGTCAAGATCCGTCTCTAATACACAAGGCTGTGTCTGAAAACTTATTATTCAAAATGAGATTAGATGTAATACCCTGTTTAAAGTCAAAGTACATTGATTTGAACCTTTGATTATAGATTCTAACCAATTGGTAACATCAACGTTGCTCCTCAATCAATTTCAAATAATTCCCTTAGGGCTTAAGTTGTAGTTCAGTTTTGGACAGAACAGTTGGCTGGTATGTTCAAGGGCTTTAACAGATCTGTAAAACTCTAAAACAAAAGAACAAATGAAATTTATTTTTCAAAGTGGATTTTAGTCATCCTCTTTTCACCTTATTCAAACACCTCTCTCTAGGATTTCTTTCTCCAATCACAGTTACTCTAGGAATTATTTTCTCACACACTAAATCAAATCAAAGTGTCCCTGAACGTCATGGAATCTGTGACAGATTTTATTGTTGTTGCTTCACTGAGTAAAGTGAACTAAATACTTAGAGACAGAAGAGCCTTGTATTTTAGGCTGTGGGCTCTGTAGTTGAATTTAATTTGATAACAGGCCACAGTGCTTTTGTCACCTCATTGAGAAACTAAGTCTCCATAATAGTAATTTGTTTTCTCATTGGTGAAATGAGTCTTGAATTGTATTTCTCATTTTTTTTTTAAATAAAGGGTGTATTAAATTCTCTATCCAACTATTCAACTACATTTGCCTGGGGTGAAGAATCACTAAATGAATATTGAAAACTCATGAGATTTTGCTTAACTACAATTACTGCATGCCGATTCAAAATGGAGGGACACATCTGTGTTACTAAAGCTTCAAGACTATCACAAGGATAAGAAATCCCTTAGAGCTACAAATGGTACAAGGCATAGCACTCTTGTTTTGATCATGAGAATAAAGAGTGTGGGCTGATGAAGTGAGTTAGTGCTTAAGATACCTAGTGGTTCTTATAAAGGATGCAGGTTCAGTTTAAGGTATCCACATGGCAGTTCACAGTGATCTGTATGTAAGTCTACTGTCAGTGAATCTAAAATCCTCTTCTAGCCTCCACAGGCACTGAACATACATGGTACACATAGATGCATGCAAGCAAATACTCATATACTTAAAATATAACTGTCAATAAATAGACAGACTGTCAGACAGAAAGAAAGAAAGAAAGAAAGAAAGAAAGAAAGAAAGAAAGAAAGAAAGATAGATAGATAGATAGATAGATAGATAGATAGATAGATAGATAGATAGATAGATAGCAATGGAAAATAGTGACCAAGGGAAAGAATAAAATCTTTCCTGAGTTTTCTTAGTGATGTCATATAAAAGAGATTGAATAAATGAAATCAATGAAACTTCTTAAAGTACAAAGCTTCACTTTGTTTGCTGAAATATTTCAAAGCATAAATTTTTCATTGCCTACTTACCAAGATTGATTTTATTAATTAATATTTCAAACCATTTACTTTATTTAATAAGACAAAGTCAACCCTGCTGCATTTGAATTTTAGTTATAATTAATGATGGTATTATGGAAATTAATGATTTTTCCATTATCCATTATGATATCATCAGTACTAATGGCCTGTTTACTGCTACTGTGATGATGGCAGCTTTAAAAAAGTGAATTTAAATAGGAAAGAAACACCCAAAACAGCGTTACTTTTATTCCACCCAAATTCTTTAAAAGCACAGAATATTTGATTCAGATATGATCAAGCAAGCAATTTTAAACAAGAAACCACAATTCCAAAAGGCCAGAGATCATTCATTCAGGTAACATTAAACATTTAACTGACCCTATGTAAGGACATAATCTAAATGTGTCTTTCTAGAGTAGTATTCCACTGGGATATTACTTCTATCTTTTGGGACTCTCATTAAAGGCATGGTGAATGATAAAATGGGCAAAGAAAAATTTAAGAATTCATAAAGAGATAAAGTTCTATTTACATAATTTAATCGTTTAATACCATTGAACCTATAATAATAAAATACGAAACTTTTATTGAAAGCATCTGGATTCTGAGTCTACAGAGATTAGTGTTACTGAGGTGGCAAGAGCCTTACCTGTGAACCCTTCTGGATGCCAGCACAGCTGTGAACAACATGATAGGCTCACTTCCTCATGGGAGCAGAATGGAAATGGAACTAACATTTCATGAAAATGTTTCACCTAAATATTCAAAAATTTGTACAGCTATTGATATGAAAAGATTTTATATAAAGAGATGATAGATAGAGATATCATTAATTTAATGCAGGACTTACTAAACATGAACAGCCTCTTGTAAAGCCTTCCTTTGGGAAGATTTAAAAAAGTATTCTATACCTGCTGAAGAATTAGAAAGTCAGTATATATTTAAGTCCATGTTCAAATCCAGTGTGTGTTACTGTGTTGTCAATGGCTGTATACAGCAAACTTTGCAGAACCAAAGAGTTGATAAGACCTTCATATCAACTGACTGAAATTAGAACTTGTTCTTATATGCCCAACTTCTCAGTAATCTCATCTCATTTTGAAGACATGAAACAAAACAAAAAACAAAACAAACAAAACAAAAACCAATTGACACCTTAGCATGGCTTCCTCAAAGAAGATCAAATAAAAGATAAATTTAAAGAAGAGTAAATGAAGTCTCTCCCCTGTTAAATCACAAAACTGGCCACAAAATGGCAATGCTGGTGGTAAAGTTTTGAGACCATAGTCCTGGGCCAGGTTTTTCTAGAAAGCAGAAACCTGAGACATCTCTAAAAAGCTTTTTTCAGCCTTTTATCAGTCATTTTTTTTTGTTCACATTTCAAATGATATCCCCTTCCTGGTATCCCCTGCAGAAGCCCCCTTCCCATTCCCCCTCCACTTTGCCTTTATGAGGGTGTTCTTTCACCACTCACCCACTCCCACCTACCCATTCATGGCTCTAGCCTCCCCCATATACTAGGGCTTAATGGCTGGCTGGCTAAATGTTCCTAGCTGCAAGTGTCAGCTGCCTTCTCCATCTAGGAGAGTTCCCAGTCTAACCACTTGCCTGTTCTAGCGCTGGGCTGCTTCCTGCCTTTGTCTTTTACTCTTTTAAAACTAAACAAGCTTTTGTAGCTCGTTGGTATTCTTTGCTATCAGGAGTCCAACTGTCTGCCCCCAATAACTGTGATTCTCTCCAAAGAGTAGTTTTATCAGTGGTTTCTTGCTGTGCTTTCTTATTCTCCCTTACACAGATTAGTTTTTGCCTGTTGCTCTTGTTGTTGCTCTTGTTGTTGTTGCTGTTTTGTTGTTTCTGCCTAGTTCCAGGAGCTGATTAATCTTGCTGACACAATAGGACCCTCCCTCCTCAATACATTAACTGAGTCAAATTCTAAGTTATATATTAGTGTGTCCCCTTCAATTTTAAACACCAAGCAAACATCATTTCTCAGGAAAATGGATAACTGTTTGATTCAGTCACATATCGTTGGTCACTGGGCTTCCCTATTACCCTATAGAGACACTATCATGCATCTGTAGATAAATGTAAATAAATAAAAAGTTAAAGTGTTTAATATCATTCTAATTGATCCCTGTGAAGGAAATAAAGCACTTTGCTTATTCATGGGGACCTTAATTGACAGCCAGTACATTAATTTAAAATACCCAGGCTCTCAAATGATTTTTGGTGACATATTAAGTTTCTCAGAGACCTCTTGCCTAACAAATACAATAAGACTGATGATGTCTTCACTGTACTTTAGCAGAATATAACCTAGAAGTCTTATGCATGGATTGAATTTTAAGTGATGCAATTCTAAGTAATTAAATAATAGAAATTATGTTTTTTGAGATAGAAATGCTTGAAGCAGTGGTTTTCTGTTCTTCTTATCTAACAATTTTATACAATTCTATAAACCGTATGGGTAGAATGTTACCTATCTTGTTCACTTCCATTTGCATAAATAGGAAGCCTTAGCTATACGGTGTTGAAAGCTTAGCTATACATAAGCTGCTCACAGAGACCTAGCAACCAGGACCAAGAGATAACTAGCATCATCACATGCCACCATGACCTGTCAAGTATGAGTGGCAGCCTATAAAGAAGATGCTAGCTACTCCACCCCCACGTCAACTGGCTCTCTTCCTTCTCCCTCTCATTCCCTCTCTCTGTCCCTGTGTGTTATCCGATGATCTCTCTTCTCTCTTTCTGTTGTTCTGTTTGCTCTTCTGTGTACTCATGAATCTGACTGGATGGCTCTACCCCTTCTCCAGGTCCTCACTCCTCTTTTTTTACAAATAAACCTGCTTTATTCCATGTCTGTTGTATGGTGTGATTTCTCATGGAGACACCTTGGCATGAGCCCACCAAGTACCCTACTACCCCCCACCTCATTATATTTATAACATACAATACATATACACATACATACATAATAATACAGTACATACATAACATACAATACATAACCTAAAATATACATTTTAGTTACCTAGTGAATATATCAGAATCGAATAAAGTATACATAGGGAACATTAGAATTATAGATGACATCTGCCATATAAGATACACTTGAGAATAGCAGTAATAAAATATAATACAAATAAAATTTTGAAAAGAAGTTATTTTCTTATTCAGATATTTCATGGACAAATGATAAGATTCTGATTCAAAGCCATGAAAGTATGATTTAATTTTTTTGATAGGCAAGAAGAGCATGATAATTTATCTTCTGAATCCAATAATTTAAAAATATTTTCTTGCCTCTGTCTTTGTCCCTTCTCTTCCTTCTTCTCACTGGCCTCCTGCATTTCCATTTTCTCTCTCTCTCCTTTTCCTTTTCTATCTCTGTTTCTTCAAAACTCAATGGAAGGGTAGGATTTTGTGTTCTCAATAATAACCTCTGAAATCTAAAAGAATGTCTGTTTAGAGTTGCAGCCTTCCTGAGGTCAAAGGCAAGACACAAAGATTGCTAACAAGAAAATTATAATGGACATTAATTTAAATCCTGAGACTGTTACAATCAACTAACATGGAACCTTGGACTCAAAGAGTCTGAACCACCAACCAAAGAACATTCACAGACTTGACCTAGGCCTTCCGACACATGTAACAGATGTGCATCTTGGTCTTCATGTGGGTCCTGAATAACTGGAACGGAGTCTATTGCAAAAGCTGTTGCCCATCCATCGTATGTGTTCCTCTAGCCATATGTGGGCTCAGTGGGAGAAGTGTCTCACCTCACAGAGACTTGAAGTGTAAAGGTAGAGGGGTTACCCAGAGATCTCCCACCCACTTAGAGTATAAGGGGAGGGGGAATGGGAGAAGGATTGTTGGGATGACCAGGAGGGGGGGCAGTGATCAGAATGTAAAGTGAGTAAGTACAAATGAATAAATAAATAAATAAATAAATAAATAAATGAAATCTAATTAAAAAACAAAGAAAAGAATTTCTGTATGCTACTTTGAGTACCACTGTAGGATCTGAGGACATCCTTGCCACAAAGCACCTACTGCCAGGAGCACTTACCCCTCCAGAACCTTAAGGCACGCATGCCCATCATGGCCCATTAACTGGCACACTTCCTTTAACCAACAAAGGAATATAACATCAGGTTTTCTTTTCCAAAGTCATGACTCTCATAGCCAAGCACCTTAACATATCAACAGCATGACTCTACTTGCTAAAGGGTCTTGTCTTCAATAGTGTTTGCCTCTACAGGATTTAAAGATGTATCAGCCCTGTATTATACCCTATCACTGGCACTTACTTCTAAGTTTTCAAGAGCAGAGCTCATCTGGGAAGGAGGATGTAAGCATCCACCATGAGTCATGCTTTAAGCACTGTTGCTTCTTGGACTAGAGTGGTTATATAGTAGATTTCCTGACTGCTCTATTATATGCACAACGTCTATCTGTTGAGTATGCCTGCCTGCTTATGTTGTCCTCAGAGATAAAAAGGCTCTCCAAACATGTTACCACATGCACTCCTCCTGAGGACATCAACTGTATCTACAGAAACTATTTGGAGACTATACCAGCCAACTTGAATGAATGTTAATATAGCTAATATAGCTTATCACAAGACTTTAAGTCTCAACTTCAGAAAAAAGCTTTTAACTACAAAAATAAAATGGTAGAGGCAAGAAAGGAGTCTACAAGGTGTGTACTTTACAATGAAAGCAGACAAAAATTACTAGCATCTTAGCCATCTTACCTACGTTATAAAAATGAAAATTTTGAAATATGTCAGAAATATTTCAAAAGCATGATTCTGAAAAAGTGAAATAAGATACAAATAAATCGAGACAATTCTATGAAGTTGGGCAAATTATATATGGCATAAATAAGAGAATCATAGAAGAAAAAGTTTTCATGAAATGTAACTGGAGAAAATTTTGAAGAGTCTAATAAACCAAATAAATACTAAAGAAATAGACTAACAGAATGAATCTTTACTACTGGTATAGGGGCTGTCCCTGAATCTGTTGTCTGCCTGTGGATCCTATCCCCTAACTGACCTGCCTTGTCTGGCTTCAGTGGGAGAGGATGCGCCTAGTCCTACAATGACATGTCTTTTACAAAGGGCAACACAAAACTAACATTCTCAATGGAATTTTGTAGGTTCCACGTTATCATTAACACTGCTTCACTTCTTTCTATTTCCTCACATATATTGCTTAAATTAATAAAGCTTAAAATATAAACTATAACTTTGGCTATAAGCAGAAGGCTTAAACAGAAGAGATAATGACATAAAAGAAGTGTGCATATCATCCTCTGTGATGGTTAACTCAGAGTTTCCAATAATACATCACAGTCACATTAAGGAAAGATAAAAGCACTTCCCCAGGAGAATCATTTCACGAAGACAGACTTCAGATTTGAATTCTGTGCTTAATGCCTCCTAAATCTTCTGTCATCTCTCTGTCTGTTGCATGGGTCTGAATCTGGACTTGCTTGAAGTCTTTCTTTGTGAATTGTCGGAGACCAAACTGTGGAAAAACAGACCCTCAACAGCCCTCACATTCAAAGTTCATTGACCTTGCAATTTACAGCTGAACCACCCTCTTCTTCACACAAAGCTGATCAAATGGTTCTCATCCTGGCCAAACACCTGGGGTTGTCTAGGCGGAACCAGCATTCCAGAAACGCTGCTGGAAGCCACAGCCAGCATCTGTCCCAGATGACCTTTCCTCCTCCTGTGCTTTTAGTATCCCTCTCAGCCCCTCCCTACTTCTTCTTATGGTGGGTTCAAAACCAGGCATTTTGCGTTTCATTAAAGAGGCTTTAACAAAGAACACCCCGTTTGCTTGGCCTCGCTTTTCTTTCCTGCCCATTTTCTCTTTCAGGCTTGGGTCCTCCTCGGCTCCCCGCGGGTCAGTAGAGTGAATCTGTTAGTTCCTGTATCTATGTCTGTCTAATTCTGTCTGATTGGGTGTTTGTGTCTGTTGTATGAGATATATGTGTGAGTGGTATATGTTGTAGAAGCTGCGTCTTTCCAAAGCAAAGGGCTCCGCTTTTTATTTTTAAATAATACAGAAAGTGTCATGTAGGAAAGGAATTAGATACTTTACAGAAATCTTTAATAGCATATTATAAGTAATACGTCACTGGCACCACTGACACCAATGAGATTACATACATTATTGTTTATCAACTAATGTCAATAAATGAATTTTTTCAAGCTTTATGGTAGATGTTAGGGGGTTGTTTTCAACTTCTGAATTTTCTTCTTTCAGCAAATGATGTGCACACATTATTGGGGAGCATAGAAGAGTACATATTTTAAGATTAAAGTTATTTAGCTTAGACTCTGAAAGCTGACTACATGGCAAGCAATGTTGGTTGTTACCTTGGGTTCCAGTCACTTAGACTGTTAAAAAAAAAGAAATGAAAATATTTTCAGAATATTGTATCTTCACAAAGAAGGAAGGGGTTTATTTGGTAAGAAGTGAATAAGCCAAAGTGGTAAGAGATTTAAGAAGATTCTAGGGTAAGTTCAATCACAATGTACAAAACTAACAAATCATTTAAACATAAAAAGCTTTTAATAGTGATTAACAACATTTAACAATGTCCAGTAGCCACTAGTACCCCAAGGTCATTTGGGTCCCTCTGGTTTTCACTGTTTTCAACAGTCTGTTTCGACTTTCTTAGAATACTGATTATCAACTGATCATGCAGATTATTGTAGGACACTTCAGGCTGATTTCAAAAGGTATCAAGCTATGAAGAGTCTAAGGAGAAGAGTGATGGAGTCTATAAATCTAATTAATAAAAGCACAAATCTCTACAATGGTACAGTGAGGTAAGACGAAGCCAGCCCAAGTATGCCTTCTCAACTGCATTCTGTTGAGAACAGTGGTATAAAACAAGATAAGAGTTATACTCAATTAATTTGAGAGATTTCCAGGAAAGAAAGAGGTAAAACTGTTTCTCTTTGCTACTCTGTGAGGAGATCAGATACAGACTTTCAAGACTGTTTTCCTCAGAAGCTTCAAATATAGCAGAATTTTATATTAGTATTCTTATGTACTTATTAAATTTTTGTGATGTTTCCTTTCTAACCTTGGACATGTCCAACTTCTTGAGTGGGCCAGTTTTTCTTTTCACTAAAACCTCAGCTAATTCTAATTGTGTTCTAAGGCTGTTAATATAGGTTTTTGCAAAGAAAATTAAACAGACAATTCTTGTTATATAATTATGTCTTAAAAGTCAAGTAATAGCATCCACTTTTATAGCATTAACAATTAGCATACCTCTTAGCTTGAGGTGTGATAAAAATTCTCCTGTAATAATTTCACAGTCACAGTTTTGTATACTTGCTCTTATAACATGTATAATAAAATTGGTGTCAAGAGAAGAGAGGTTCAATGCAGGCATTATTCATTGACAAATATAAAGGAACAAAATTATTTGACCAGTAACCAGAGAAACTAATATTGAGATTTTTACTTCAATACTCTAGATCCTTTTAATACTCCAGATACATTTCTTGATTGGTTGAAAATACACTTACTAAAGACAAGGCCACATCTTTGGTTGAGAATCAAAATATTATCAAGTAGATAAAAATGCTAAAATTCATCTCAGCAGTCACAAGGTCAAAAAGCTTTGGGTAACAGAACAATCTTTAAAATTATTGTAAATTCCAGACAGAATACAAAGCAAGCTAGAAAACATAAATCAGATATAAAGATATATATTAATATTTACATACATGAGTATGTTGCTTGCAGATATAGAAATGAGATAATGAGAGAGGAACAAGATATCTTAAACGGGGCAGGAAATAGAATAATATAATACATGGAACAAATTGGTAAAAAGTGAGTGACTGAGAAAGAAATTAGGTCAGTGAAGACTAGACAAGAAGAGAACAAAGGGGAATGAGGCTTAAGTGTGAAGATATCATGATATACTAACTGAAATTTTTTCTTTGTTTTTTATTGGTTATTTTATTTACATTTCAAATGTTATCCCTTTCCTAGTTTCCCCTCCACAAACCTCCTACCTCCTCCAACTCCCCCTGCCTCTGTGAAGCTGCTCCTCCAACTGCCCACCCACTCCTGCCTCAGTGCCCTAACATTCCCCTATCCTGGGTGTCTCCACAGGACCAAGGGGCTCCCCTTCCAGTGATGCCTGATAGGGAAATCCTCTGCTACATATCCAGCTGGAGCCATGTGTCCACCTGCCCCCATGTGTACTCTTTGGTTGGTGGTTTAGTTCCTGGGAGCTTTAGGAGATCTGGTTAGTTGATATTGTTCTTCCTATGGGATAACCATGGGCAAACCCCTTCAACTCCTTCAGCCCCCATCCCAACTTCTCCACTGGACTCCCCATGCTTAGTCTGATGTTTGTCTGTTTGCATAAGATGGATTTTTCAAGAGCTAATCTAACATTTATTTATTTATTTATTTGTTTATATAAAAATATCATTAAGAGCTATCATAAGTATTTTCCCAGCCCTGCTCGTTCCAGCCCTGCTCGCTCTGGTCCTGCTTTGGCCATATTTATTTCATATATGTGGGTACACTGTCACATTCTTCAGACACAGTAGAATACAGCACCAGATGCCCATCAGAGATGGTTGTGAGCTACCATGTAGTTGCTGGGAATTGAACTCAGGACCTCTGGAAGAGCAATCGGTACTCTTAACCACTGAGCCATCTATCCAGACCCTAACCTAAAATTTTAATTTAAAATATTATTTAAGGGCTGATAAGATGTTTCAACGGGTGAGATTGTTCTCCACCAAGACTGGAAATCTGATTTCTTCATGGAAGGACAGAACAGATTGCTGAACATGGTGCTCTGACATGGAAATGTGCTCTCTGATATGTGTGAGCACACACAGAGAGAGAGACACATACACAGAAATGAGGGCGGGGGATAGGAGAGATTGAGGGAGAGGAAGAGGAAGATGAAAAGGGAGAAAGAGAGGGCTAGGGAGAGAGAGGTGGAGAGGGAGAAGGAGAGGGAGATGAAAAAATACCTGTCAAGCTTTTTACCAGGGAAAACCCAGCTACAAGCATCTGGGTAAAACCATCCAATAAGGGAGATAAGTCCATTGTTGTTAGATCTTCTCATTGTCAAATTAGTTTGTAGAATAACTGAAATATTTTCTAAAAGTATATTTACATATAATAATTTTTGTTATTTTACTTCTAACAACTGTACATGCACTGATGTCATTGACAAAAATAGACTTGTATTTAGGAACCAAATCATGAGATTGCTACTGATCTAGTCTACTTGAGGGCAATTGAATCCCAATCAAAGAAATAACTATGGCTTACACCGTGTAATCCCAAGAATTTAATTACCAAGTTAGCTAGATTTTATAGATAATGTGTTTGTCTTAATCAAGAAGTAGGTTCTATTTTGCAAATTTTATCCTAGAATTCAATTCACCCTTCAGAATATTTTAATCGAATTATTCTGGCTCAAACTTACTTCCTTAAATTTAATGTTTGTGTCCTGCAGAATCTCTGTGTTTTATGATGATGATGCATGATAATGAGAGACGAATATTCCTATAAATTGGTCCCCATGTTTTCTTGAACCTCTAATTACATGTATCAGGAAGCCAGAAGAAAAGTTTTCAATGTATATGCCTTGGCCTTAAGTGCTTTTTATCCTATAGATCAGGCTCTGAGTTGAGGTGTCCCATGCCAGGTCTGTACTCAGGAAAGACTTAAAGCTAGGTTTCCTCATGAATCCACAAAGAACACCCAGGAATCTCTTGAGCTTTCCTCTCTAAGTGTTGATGACTTTACATTAGGCAGTTTATTGGTTGCTTTTCTTGGTTTCTGCCTGCTTCTAATGGTAGTGACTCTAATCCTCCTTGAAGTTCACAGTTAAACTCCAATTTCAGACAAATTCACTTTTCATCAAATTATTTTCATCACTGAAATAACTTACCAAAAGGCATGATTTCATGAGAAGGAATAGAATTAGAGTCACACACATAAGCAAGGAAAATGAGGGAAAAAAGTCAGTGTTTGCCAAAGGTATACCATGAGTTGTCTTCAAAGGAGCAGAAATGAAACATGTCTTGACCTGTGTAATGTGGTGGCTTATCACCCTTAGAATAAGGAATGCAGGAATGATGTGAGAAATTAGAGGGAGGCTGTAGTGATGACCAGAGGAACATCTGGTATCAACTGTGACTCAGTCAAAATGTCTAAGATTAGAGTATAAACAACAGGACTCAGAACAGATAGAGTGAGTCCAATGATTCCATCTTTTCTTCCTCTGTTCCACCATCTCAGGTCTATTCCTGCTACTCCACATGCAGCACTTAGGACCAATGTGGTTGCATCTCTGCTTGGATTTCTTGACAAGGAATCTGTGACATGTACTTAACTTGAACTTGCCCCGGTGTCGACTGGTAATTTGTCCCTCGGCTTATTTTTCCATTCTTGATTGATGTTTGTCCCTGGAGCAAAAACACTTAACTTCTCTAGAAAGCACTCGGCAAGCTAGCCCTGCCTTCTGGACAGCCTTCTCATTCAAGTTGACATTAAGCTACAGCTGCAAAGCAAAGCCTAAATCTCAAAGTGGCTGGAGTCTGTGAGTTGCCCATCTCTCTAGATCAGAGTGACTCAAAACAAAACAGCAACAACAAAAAAGTCCACACTTCCTCTGGAGACCTTGCTGCTCTAGCTAATTCAACTTGGAAATTTTACTTATAAGTTTAAAACAAACCCTATGGTATTGACAATGACAGTCCTGAGATTTCAACAGTCATTTATTCTCCCCTTTTGTCTCCATCTCTTCTCTCTTGTAATAACTTCTTTTTAACTCTGTGTGCTCCAGACACTGTGATAGGTGGAGTAGGAAGAATTTGATTTTTAGATATTCAGTTTTGATGCCTAAGCTCTAGAACACTATTTTCAGTCTTATAAATGCAAGTGATAGTAGATATATCCAGTGTTTCCCTAAGAATTGTGGAAACACAAGCCTGTAGTCAATGCCACTTCTTTTTCTTGACTTAAATATCATGCTGGCTATTTACTTCTTGTTTTGTGGCTGATGGCATTTTATTTATTTTTTTATATTTTTTTATTCGATATATTTTTTATTTACATTTCAAATGATTTTCCCTTTTCTAGCCCCCCACTTCCCAAAAGTCCCATAAGCCCCCTTCTCTCCCCCTGTCCTCCCACCCACCCCTTCCCACCTCCCCTTTCTGGTTTTGCCAAATACTGCTTCACTGAGTCTTTCCAGAACAAGGGGCCACTCCTCCTTTTTAGATGCCTCTGGTGGCATCTTCATCCCCTATCCTTCCTATCACTCATTGCTCACAGGAACGATTCCCCTGCATTTCACTTGTTCTTTTCTTCTAACTACAGCTCATTGTTCAGATAATTTCTAGTGTTTAGCCCATCTTTCCTTCATTCATTGGTTCATTCCCCTAATGTTACATCTTGTGTTTCAGCATTTCTCCCCCTGGTCCTGGCTTGTCTTTCTTTTTCTCTCCATATCATGATAAATTTCCCTTGCCTCTAGCTTTCTGACAGTGGGCCCCTCTCAGTTACAACTGCCTATTCTCTTTCCTTTGATCCTAGACTTCAACATCCTCTGTTCTTGACTCTTTTCAGTTGGCTATTTCTAAAACATTGGATTGTTTGAATCTCAATGCCTATTTTATTATCTTTCTTACTTCCTTTCTCCTTTAACTTCACCTACTCTACATTAAAATCAGTATATACACCCAATTCGCACAGTGAAATTGAAGCTATGCAATGTAAGGTACTCTGCATACTCTATCCACCTCAGTTTGATTTTGACCTTGACTTTCCCTTGGATGATCTACAAGCTTTTGGCCCATTTGCATAAGTCAAGTCTCTATTGATGCCACATTAACGATCCACAACACTGCTTCTTGTTCATTGACATCATATTTTACTCACCGTGAGCACTGTTCCCAGAAGCTCACAATCTTTCATTGCAATACAGCAGGTGACACAAGAAGAATTTGTTATAAAAGAAAGCAAACTGAGAAATAGGTCACTGTTGAATTAATAAGAAAAGGTCAAAAATCTTGTGGAAGAAAGATGAAAACTTGGAGGTTTGGGAAAACAAAACCTTCCTGTGTGCCTTCTTGTTGGAGGTCACATTCAGTGTAATATCAACATCATTTTGTATAACAAAAGACTAATGTGTAGGTTGAAATAGTTTGCTCAGTGTCAGTCAAGGCTGATACATGCATGAGTCTGAATTCAAACACATATCTTGACCTATTTATTTCTGATTAGATTGAAGTATTAGTGTCAGACAAGACTTGTCCTTTGATGAATTAGATAAATATATTGACAAGTGAAGGGATTATCAAACTTACAATTTTATAATTGTTGAAAATGTGGCAAGAGACCAATGTGTAAATAACTAAAGAATAGAAAAGAGACCTTTAGAATAAACTGGTGGGCTCCTTCTGCTTTTCTGAAGTTTACCTTTTGTTCTCATACTTTTCTTTCTTTCCCAATTTTATTTTGGCATGTGTTGACTGTGTATAGACTGTTAGGATTACCACATTATCTCTAAGAAAAGTCAGCCATTAGAAAATCTGCTATTAAAAAAACAAAAAAAAAAAAAAGAGAGAGAAAAAAAGATCTGCTATTACCATTTGTTGGCATAACGAGTTAGATCCAAAATGACTTTTGCTACAACCTATGGTGGCAAGGCATGGGAGGTTACTGCTGGACTGGGCATACAATATAAAGTCACAGATGATAAGGAAACAGTGTGTCTTGATAGAGGTCTGTAGTCCATGCTCAAACCCTCTGCCCTTAACCCTCTGTTCAAATTAGAACAAACAGAAGGCAGACAAACGAACATAAACTCAAATACACTAATTTAGGAAACTATCAGAAATGAAAGTTTATCAGAAAGGAAACTAACAGAAATTCAACAAGTAATATCAGATGAGGAGGATGTTTGCATGGTAGCTAGAGCTTTGCCATAAATCCATGGCATGACAAAAACAGTGAGACCTTAGACAGACCTTCTACACAGGACAGAACTTAGCTACACATGAAACACAGACACAAAACAGAGTTCATTTTAGTTGAGAAGGGCTCATAGGGACTCAAAGAGATTGAAGTTACAAACACAGACCATCTTGGGCTCTGAGCTAGGTCCTCTGCATTTATGTTATGATTGTATAACTTGGGGTTTTGTGGGAGCATGGGGAGTCTCTGACTCGTATGTTTGCTTTTGGGACCCTTTACATCCTACTGCATTGCCTTGTCCATCCTTGATACAAAGGTGTGTGCTTATTCTTATTCGTCCTTATTATCTATGTTTGGTTGATATCCTTAGGTGGTCTGATCTTATCTGAAGGGAAATAAAGGAGGGGTAGACTGGGGAAGATGAAAGAGAACACTGGAATGAGTAGAGGGAGGAAAAACTGCACTTAGGATGTAATGTATGAAAAAATAAATTTTAAAAAATAAAAATAAATTCATTTAAAAAAAACCATCTAAATGTTTCTTTCAATTTTGTCTTGATGAAATTTCTGAACATCCCCTAAATGAGTCTTTTCTGGGGAGGGAAAAGATTACCTTCACCTTATGTAGTTTATGAATGTGTATACATGATTCAAATTTTCCAGAATTATTGTGACATATAGCAAGAGAGCAAGAAGCTTTGATGGGGATATACAGAATTTTATCAAGGTAGCTTACTTGGAATACAATGAATGCAAGAAAGGACAATTGGTGAATGCATGCCTACCTGTGCCAATATTAAGGTGGTTCCAGGTACAGAGTCTGATAAGTGGAAGTGCAAATATTTTCATTCTCCACAAAGATCTATCTTCCAGTATGGATCATTCATAACCTTGGTTTCAAGATGAGGCTCATTTTTAAATTTAGGGCAGGATAAAAGGACTGAAAGATTGTATCTAAGGATCTTGCATCGAATGGGTACCATCCAAGCACTCAAGAAAGAGCCACATGAGTAGAGGGCATTAAAGGAAGCAGGAATTATAATGAAAATAGAGAAAACAAGACAAAAGAAAAAGGCAATCAATCACATCCACTTATCCACTGAACCAAGAGAAGGATTTTAAAATAAGTCTTGAAATCTGACAAATGGAGACTGCTAGCTAGTCTGCTCCCCTGAAGATACCATATCCTGCGCCATCCTAAAAGGATCCACTGCACTCAGAGCAGGTGGTAACAACCCCCACCCCTTCCCTGAAGTCCCAGAGCTGCCACTGGAAGCCCAGTGGACCCATCATTCACCAAAATCCCTACCCCCTACCACTCTGAAACTCAATCTATAGATTACTCATAAAATTAGAAATAGAAAAACCTGAAGACCCAGCATTACAACTCTTGGGAATATACCCAAAAGATGCCCCACCACAGGCATCTATTCTGTTCATAGCAGTCTTTTTTTTTTTTTTTTTTTTTTTTTTTTTTTTTTTTGTGATAGCCAGAAGCTGGAAACAACTCAAATGTCCCACAACAGAAAAAATGGATACAGAAAATGTTGATTTGTACAAAGGAATACTACTAAGCTACTAAGAATGAGGGCATCCTGAGTTTTGCAGGCAAATGGATGGAACTAGAAAATATCATCCTGAGTGAGGTACTCAGACCCAAAAGGACATGCATGGTATGTACTCACTAATAAGTGGATATTAGCCAAAAAAAAAAAAAAAAAAAGAAGAAGAAGAGGAAGAAGAAGAAGAAGAAGAAGAGGAGGAGGAGGAGGAGGAAAAGGAGGAGGAGAATACCCAAGATACAGTCCACAGAACTCAAAAAGATCAGCTGAAGGGCCTAAATGAGGACACCTCAATCCCACTACTTAGGAGGAAGAAGAAAGCAATCACAAGTGGGGAGGGAGAAAGTGATCTAAGAGGGAAAGTGGAGGGGAGTTTGTTGGGAAAAAAAATGGGAACCTGATCTGGTATTGGGTAAGGGAAAAGAACTGATGCTATGAGGACCAGCAAAAAGAATGGAAGTAGGCAACCTTGGGAGGTAGAAGGTTGGTGGGCACCTCCAAATGCTCCAGATACCTGGGAGGTGAAAGACTCTCAGGACTCAAAGGGAGGGAACTTACATGAAATGTCTGACCTTAGGGAGAGGGAATTTAACAAGCTCAACTCCAGCAGGAAGACAGAGAATCAAGGGAGGGAAGGGGTTGTCATCCTATTGTCAAAACTCTAACCCATAATTGTTCTTGTCTGAAAGAACTGAAGGGATGGAAATGGAGAGGAGCCTAAGGAAAAGAAGGTCCAGTGCCAAGTGCAAAGTGGGATTCAGCTCAAGGGCTGGCCTGACACTATTACTGAGGAAGTTGAGAACTCACAAAAAAGGACATATCATGATGGCACCCTAGAAGACTCAACAATCATCTGAAAGAGTCAGATGCAGATATTTGCACCCAACCAATGAACAGAAGCTGCTGAGCTCTGTGGTTAAATTAGGGAAAGGCTGGAAGAAACTGAGAAGGAGACCAACACTGTAGTATGTTCAGCAGTCTCAATTAATCTGAACCCCTAAGATCTCTCAGACACTGGACCACCAACCAGGCAAGGACATCTTCGTGGAGTTGGATGTGGAAAGGAGGTATGGGATGTGGAATAGTCAGAGGGTGGAATAGAGGGGAATACAATCTGGAGTTTCAAATAAATAAATAAAAGATTAAATAAAAAATGTGACAACTGAAAAAAATGAAAAAAATACAATAGAAAAATCATAGAGACTATATTTGCAACTGCAATATTACTGAAATACAGAATTAAGTAGATAAAATGGCAAAGACACATACATATAAGTAGCTAAATTGGACAGACCAAGAAAATTAAGATTAAACCAAACGTAAGAGAAGGTTTGTTTGGGTGAATATTCTAGTGTTTATACTGAACAAATGTCATCAGAACAACCATTTAAAGATTCACATAAGCAATGAGAAATTTGATTCCATGCATTTTTTTTTCGTTTTATCTACTGGATATTTTCTCTATTTACATTCAAATGTTATCCCCTTTCCTAGTTTCCTGTCCAAAAACAGCCTATCCCATCACCCCTTCCCCCTGCTCACCAACCCACCCACTCCCACTTCCCTGTCCTGGTATTCCCCTATATTGGGGCATCGAGCCTTTAAGAACCTTCTCAGAAATCTCTTCAAAATTTTTCTTTAAAAAACCTACCTGACACAGAACTCAAAAAGGTTAACCAGCCAAAGGGCCCAAGTGAGGATTCCTCAATTCCAATTGGGAGGGAGAAGAAAGCAATCAAGGGTGGGGAGCAGCAGAAGGGAGGAACCTGGGTGGAAACAGGGACAGGGAGGAGAAAAGGGAAACATGGTCAGGTATTGGGAGGGGAGACAGGACTAAAGCCCTGATGGCCATCAGAAAAAATGGAAACAGGCAACCTTGGAGTTAGAAGGTAAGGGCAATCTCTAGAATGTATCAGAGACCTGGGAGGTGAGAGACTCTCAAGGACTCAAAGGAAGGGACCTTAGATGAAATGCTCTACAGTGGGGAGAGGGAACCTGTAGAGTCTATTTCCAGTAGAAAGACAGGATATCAAATGGAGGGATTAGGTTGCCATCCCACAGTGAAAAACTCTGACCCAAAGTCGTTCCTGTCTGAAAGAACTGCAGGAAAAAAATGGAGAAGAATCTGAGTGAAAGGAGGTCCAGTGAGAGCCCCAAATTGGGATCAAGCTCAAGGGAAGGACCCCAAGGCCTGACACTATTACTGATGCTATGGTGTGCTTACAAACAGGAGCCTAGCATAACTGCCCTCTGAGAAGCCCAACAAGCAGTTGAAAGAGTCAGATGCAGAAACTTACACCCAAACAATGGACAGAAGCCAGGGACCCCTGTGGTTGAATTAGGGAATAGCTGGAAGAAGCTGAGGAGGAGGGCAACCCTATAGGAAGACCAGCAGTCTCAACTAACCTACATCCCTGAGATGTCTCAGACACTGAGCCACCAACCAGGCAGCATATGCCAGCTGATATGAGAACCCCGACACATGTACAATAGAGGACTGCCTTGTCTGATCTCAGTGAGAGAAGATGCTTATAATCCTTGAGAGACTTGAGGCTTCAGGGAATGGGGGTGGGGAGGTGGGTATATGCTCTTGGAGATGGGATCGGGAGGAAGAGGTATGGTATGAGGAACATTCAGAGGGCAGATGCCAGGATAGGGATAAACACTGAATTAAAAAAAAAAAAGATTAAAGGAAAAAATCCTATCTGAATCAAACTCTAATCAAGATTAGAGAGGAAATGATGTGAAATAAACCAGGAAAAAACTACTTTGCGTTTTCTGGAACATTATCAGTGTGATTGATTTAGCTTATAATAAACCAACAAAGTGTGGAAGTCATAAGAAGTGATGTTTTTGAAAATAAAAAATAAAAAGAAGTCATGTCTACAAGTCTAATCCTTGACTTTAGCTTTTTATGACTGTTTCTATGATGATTACATGTCTACACTGTTATTTTGTAAAAGCAGAGTTTGTATCTGTCACAGAATTGGCCTTAGGTTGGCCTCAATGCAGAGGAAAAAGAAAATATGGACCCTCCTCTCTCATAAGCTACCTCCACCCCTTGTGTCTTGACAAGATACATACATCCAAGTGTGACATTCTGGAGGAAGTCAAGGATTTGACCCTATTTAAACTAATGAGAATTTCCATGGTAACAAAAGAAATATCTATGATAGATGCATTGGTTCTTCATGGACTATTTTCTATTCTGCACCAAACCTACAGAAATCACATTACCCTAAGACCTGTCACTGAAAAGGTGAGAACATACTTCAGACTCCCACCTCTGATATTCTTCCACGATGGTAGAGGGAGTAGGGAAAGTATCGCAAATATTTCTCCTTTCATTGTCTGGATGGCTTGTCAGTTGGTGATAGTTGGATATCAAAGTCTCGCACAATTAATGTGTGGGTTTCAATTTATGCCTTGAGCTTTAGTAATGTTTCTTTTACTAATATGGGTGGCCTTGCATTTGGGGCATAGATGTTTAGAATTGGTTTTCATATACAGGATCAGAGTGCAGAAGAAAGATATCATAAAATGGGCAGATGGAATTTTTAAGTCATTCTTCTCAGGCTACAGTAATGTGTGTCACATGGAATATGTTAAACAAGATAGAATATGAGATAGCCCCACGAATGCATATACTGGTATAAAGGTATTCTGTATTGGATCTTGTTTGACTTAGAATAAACTAGGTAACTTCCTTTCTATGTCATTAAATGTTTAAAAAACAATTTAAAAGCTTTGACTTGTGAATAATGTTGAAATAACATTTTTAAATTTTATTTCTTTTTGTCTGGATTAACCTATAGAATTTTTGTGTAATTAACCTTATGTGTGTTTTTTTTATTCTAGTTTTATAATATAGGATGATACCACAGACTCAGATTATAAACATTTTAATCATTGCTCTATTTAGTAATTTCGGGGGTTTCATTTGTACAAAACAGTTATGTCGCTTATTGTCATTATTCTTGCTATTATGATTATGTTGTCAATGGGAAAATAACTATTTTAAGATCTGGTTTTCTTTTATTTAAATGTCTGGCCTTCCAATATTATGACAAAAATCATTGCTTTTCCAGGCATTTGAATATTTTCTCATGTTATTAAATTTATATTTTTATTAAAAAAAAGAAACACATACTTTCAGAATTGAAAGCAAAAGAAAGAAGAAATGAAAACAAATAGACTAGTACAGCCACTTGTGGAGGAGCATCATCCTTTAGTTGTTTCTATTTATAAAAAATATTTACAGAGAGTAGAACTATGCAATCGGTAACTTCAGACATCCTTAGCACAGAGCACACAACTGGGATAAAGGAGCTGGTCCTCAATGCAATGTCGGTCAGTCATGCTAACTAAAGCCAAAGTCACATGAGAAGCAAGGTGGGTGTTGCCTAGCATTAATTCTTTTCAATGAACAGGGAGTAATGTGAATGTATGAGTGTGTGTATGTGTGTGTGTGTGTGTGTGTGTGCGTGTGTGTGTGTGTACATGATGGGACTAATCAAAGGTACTCACTCTGTGTCTGATTGAGCAAAAGCCACTAAAATTCTCATTTATTTGTACAATGTACAAAACAAATCTCTACAAAGTATACACTAACTCCTCTAATTCTATTTTTCTTTCAGTGTAAATTGGAATATGTTTCTAAATATTGTGATAGATTGATTGTCTTTACTTTTGTAGGTTTTTTTTATTATTCATTTGAATAGGAGTCATCAAACAGGATCTATAAATTAAGAACATCATGTATCACATTGTCTAAGATTATATTGTATATTTACATTCATTTTATCTGAAACATAAAAATATGTTGTATATTTTATAACTTCATATTAAAATGTCTTTATAAGAGATAAATCAGAAGTAACAGTGGGCTAATAAATCACACATTCTTATGCTAGCTCTTGGGTGGTTTTTCCTGTCAGAATTATGCTTATCTACAGAGCTTAGCTTGCACATTTTACTTACACAAGAATATCTGAGATGAGAAGATACACACGTACACTGAGGGGCAGTGCAGACCTGAATAGAAGAGAGGATTGAGATTTGAGAGTCAAACAGCATATAAGGAGGTCAACGAATGTCATAGAAAATCATGGAAGGAAAAGGGTTTATTGGTGTTAACCTGTTATCCCCTCAATAAAGCTATAATTGTCAGAATCTGTTACAGTCAGGTATATAGCTAAACTATAAAATTGTAGACCACATAGAATCACATTAAAATTAACCATATCTAAACAACAACACCAGCTTGAGTCATGTGATATAATCTGAAGTATGAAGGGTCTGTCTTGACTCATTTGGTCTGCATTAGAAAGTGATTAGCATTCTTCATCTCATTTCTCCTTTCTCTAAGCAATCAGGACCCACTGTTATGCCTTTAAGGCTGAAGCCCTGAAATGCTGCTGCTTTTCTCCATTGGATTTGTGAAAGTATTGATGGGAAGCTTTGGGATCAAGAGTGGCATATGACTGACTGACCTCAGAGATGTAACTGCCACTCTCTACGGAAGTTGCTTTAGATAAGTTTGCAGTTGGTGTCTGATGGACCTTGTCTCCTCTGGCAATCTAACCATTTCTTTCAAAAATTAGACATTAAGCACACACACACACACACACACACACATATATATATATGTATATATATATATATCAGTATGTGTACATATATATGTATATATACATATATAAATATACATATATGTGTGCATGTGTGTATATATATATGTATATGTATATATATATATACATATATATATATATATGTATCTGGTTATTTTCAGTTGTACAATTACATTCATGATAGAAAATTGGATTTGCAGTTGCCTTCCTATACTCAAAGGATAAGCAGGCTGAGAAAGAAGTTAGGGAAATGACACCCTTCAAAATAGCCACAAACAATATAAAGTATCTTGGTGTGACTCTAACCAAACAAGTGAAAGATCTATATGACAAGAACTTCAGGTGTCTGAAGAAGGAAATCAAAGAAGACCTCAGAAAATGGAAAAATCTGCCATGCTCGTGGATTGGCAGAATTAATATAGTTAAAATGGCCATCTTGCCAAAAGCGATCTACAGATTCAATGCAATCCCCATCAAAATCCCAACACAGTTCTTCACAGAGTTAGAAAAAGCAATTCTCAAATTCATCTGGAATAACAAGAAACCCAGGATAGCTAAAACTATTCTCAACAACAAAAGAAATTCTGGGGGAATCAGTATCCCTGACTTCAAGCAATACTACAGAGCAATAGTGTTAAAAACTGCATGGTATTGGCACAGTGACAGACAAGTGAACCAATGGAATAGAATTGAAGATTCAGAAATGAATCCACACACCTATGTTCACTTGATCTTCGACAAAGGAGCCAAAAACATCCAGTGGAAAAAAGATAGCCTTTTCAACAAATGGTGCTGGATCAATTGGAGGTCAGCATGCAGAAGAATGCGAATTGATCCATTCTTATCTCCATGTACTAAACTTCACTCCAAGTGGATCAAGGACCTCTATGTAAAACCAGACACACTGAAACTAATAGAAAAGAAACTGGGGAAGACCCTTGAAGACATGGGCACAGGGGGAAAACTTCCTGAACAGATCACCAATAGCTTATGCTTTAAGATCAAGAATTGACAAATGGAACCTCATAACATTACAAAGTTTCTATAAGGCAAAGAACACTGTTAAAAGGACAAAACGGCAACCATCAAATTGGGAAAGGATATTCACCAACCCCACATCTGATAGAGGGCTAATATCCAATATATACAAAGAACTCAAGAAGTTAGACCCCAGGGAACCAAATAACCCTATTAAAAATGGGGTACAGATCTTAACAAAGAATTTTCACCTGAAGAAATTTGGATGGCCGAGAGGCACCTTAAGAAGTGTTCAACATCATTAGTCATTAGGGAAATGCAGATCAAAACAACCCTGAGATTTCACCTTACACCAGTCAGAATGGCTAAGTTCAAAAACTCAGGAGACAGCAGGTGTTGGCGAGGATGTGGAGAAAGAGGAACACTCCTCCACTGCTGGTGGGGCTGTAAGATGGTACAACCACTGTGTAAATCAGTCTGGAGGTTCCTCAGAAAACTGGACATGAGACTTCCAGAGGACCGTGCTATACCTCTCCTGGGCATATACCCAAAGGATCCCCCGGCATGCAATAAAGACACATGCTCCATTATGCTCATAGCAGCCTTATTTATAATAGCCAGAAGCTGGAAAGAACCCAGATGCCCCTCAAAGGAGGAATGGATACAGAAAATGTGGTATATTTACACAATGGAATACTACTCAGCAATTAGAAACAATGAATTCACAAAATTTTTAGGCAAATGGTTTGATCTGGAAAATATCATCCTAAGTGAGGTAACCCAATCACAAAAGAATACACATGGAATGCAATTTCTGATAAGTGGATATCAATTAGCCCAGAAGCCCTGAATACCCAAGGCACAAATTGCATAACAAATGACTCCCATGAAGAAGTATGGAGAGGGTCCTGATCCTCGAAAGGATTGATCTAGCATGGGAAGGGAATATAAGGACAGAGAAAAAGGAGGGAGGTGATTGGAGAAGGGATGGAGAGAAGAAGGTTTATGGGACATATGGGGAGAGGGGATCCGGGAAAGGGGAAATCATTTGGAATGTAAACAAAGAATATAGAAAATAAAAATATTAAAAAAAAAGAAAATTAGATTTGTAAGAATTTGTAGTTTGCCCTGAAATACGAAGCAAGACAGATCACTCAAGTTATTTTTCCCTATTAGAATTTGATAAGTAGCTAAGTCAAAAGGGAAAAACGAGGGCCACACCCTGACAGAATTTAGAAGATGGAATTTGAAGCTTAAGATCTTTTTTTTAAGTTTCTTACTTTCAAAAGATTGATATGCCACTGAATGTGGGAATTGATTGGTAGGTCAGTCAGGATGGCAATTCGGTTAGCAATATTCTCATTTCCCTGTCTTTCATAGATGCAGAAAGAAGTAAAGAAACATGTCTTTGAGAATAATATCTGGGGAGTCTGATAACATGTGAGCAATCTGACCCTTCATCTACATTCAATACAAAATGACCATAAATCTATGTTTATGATTTCCCTCGGGAGAAGTATGTGTATCTCACTGTGTACAATAGCCGACTTGTCTAGGGCCCAAGATAGCTGTTAAGGTGGCCAAACACAAAATTGCAGACTTACTTGAAAGATTATGAGATTTTAATTTTTTAAATGCGACTTTCTTGATTTTTTTTTGCTTGTTTTTATAACTCTGGTGCATGGCTGTTCGGCATGAACTTTGTAGATGACAATACTGAGCTCCAAAGTTTATAGGTTGGACACTCCTGGTAGGCTATTTGTTTTTAATGTTTGCCACTGACCCTTGTCAGTGATTAGCATTCTTCCACCTCAGTTCTCATTTCACTAAGCAATCGGGAACTGTCACGTGATGCCTTTGCTGCTGAAGTTCTGACAAGCTGAAAGATTTGAAGCCCATTATGAAAGAATGAATGACTTAATCTTATAAGATTAATTATTTTCTGGGATTCACATCTTTCAGAAGAATATATTCCTATAGGATCCTTGCATTAATCAGCTAGTCTTACACCACAGTTTACTGGAATGGCAACTAAGCTGACATATGCCCCTGATGAACATTCTCCTATAGGTTTGAGATTTATCCATAGTTAAAGAATTTAATAATATGGTTTCCATGTGGAATGTCCCTCACAGGCTTATGCATTTGAACACTTGATCCAAGATGATAATGCAATCTCAGAAGAATGTGTAAAACTTTGGTGTGGTCCAGCTGACTGACAGGCCCCAAGAATGGATCTTGAAGATGATTTTTTTTTACTCTTTCAAGTTGCTTTGTTTTTGAGAGGAGGCTCTGAGGTGATGTCATGGTATCAGAAATAAGTCTTTATATCCCAGAAATTATACATCTTCACAGAATCTCTATGTTCCAGTTCTTATACCACAAACACTGAATCTTTCAGTTATAATGCCAAGATGCTTATAGGAGTACATTTGTCCTGTACGTCTTATATTCCTCCCAGTGTATTAAATAGGGTACTCTATAGTCTCACAGATATTTTAGCTGCTGTATATTATGATAACCTTTAGAAATTCTAATATATGGGATACAGAAGTTCCCCAGTATCACCAGTTACAACAAGAAGTCTGCCTTTATATTCTCCACACTAACCACCTGCATCATTCCTGCATCACTGCATCTCCTAGGGTTGAGCATGAAATTCTAAAATCAGAAGTATATCAGAGAAGTGGTCCCTGAACGAATGTCCATGACTCTTTCAATTATACTAATGCCCATTTTTTTGTTTAAAATTAATCAATTTCCCTTGAAAATATGACTTCATATTCAGGCTCAGACTTAGGCCAGATTATATTGTTTCAGATATTAAAGCCTCTAGTCTCAGAAGTTAGACTATTTTTAAATTGAGTTCTCAAGAGAAACAGAGCACAGAGAGATTTATAGTTTAAATTATTATTAATTATTTGCATCCCTAATGTTGGGATCCCAGAGTTCTTTACCCCATCCTCCTCTGCTTCAACTCTGAAAGAGTGCCCCCACTCAGAGCAGGGAATCTTACTTCCCTGGGACATCATGTGTTTACAGGGTTAGACATATCCTCTACCAGAGAGGCTAGACAAGGAAGTCCTCTGCTACATATGTGCCAGGGGCCTCAAACCAGACTGGGTATGTTCTTTGGTTGGTTGTTTAGTCTGTGGGAGCTCCCAGCAGCCCAGGTGAATTGACCCTGTTAGTCTTCCTATGAGGTTACCAATCCATTCAGCTCCTTCAATTCTTTTTTTTTTTTTTTTTTTTTTTTAAGGCTGGTCAGAAAGAGCTGCTCTTTTTTTTTCTTTTTTTTTATTCGATATAATTTATTTACATTTCAAATGATTTCCCTTTTCTAGCCCCCCCACTCCCCGAGAGTCCCGTAAGCCCCCTTCTCTTCCCCTGTCCTCCCACCCACCCCTTCCCACTTCCCAGTTCTGGTTTTGGCGAATACTGTTTCACTGAGTCTTTCCAAAACCAGGGGCCACTCCTCCTTTCTTCTTGTACCTCATTTGATGTGTGGATTATGTTTTGGGTATTCCAGTTTTCTAGGTTAATATCCACTTATTAGTGAGTGCATACCATGATTCACCTTTTGAGTCTGGGTTACCTCGCTTAGTATGATATTCTCTAGCTCCATCCATTTGCCTAAGAATTTCATGAATTCATTGTTTCTAATGGCTGAATAGTACTCCATTGTGTAGACATACCACATTTTTTGCATCCACTCTTCTGTTGAGGGATACCTGGGTTCTTTCCAGCATCTGGCAATTATAAATAGGGCTGCTATGAACATAGTAGAACATGTATCCTTATTACATGGTGGGGAGTCTTCTGGGTATATGCCCAGGAGTGGTATAGCAGGATCTTCTGGAAGTGAGGTGCCCAGTTTTCAGAGGAACCGCCAGACTGCTTTCCAGAGTGGTTGTACCAATTTGCAACCCCACCAGCAGTGGAGGAGTGTTCCTCGTTCTCCACACCCTCTCCAACACCTGCTGTCTCCTGAATTTTTAATCTTAGCCATTCTGACTGGTGTAAGATGAAATCTTAGGGTTGTTTTGATTTGCATTTCCCTAATGACTAATGAAGTTGAGCATTTTTTAAGATGCTTCTCCGCCATCCGAAGTTCTTCAGGTGAGAATTCTTTGTTTAACTCTGTACCCCATTTTTAATAGGGTTGTTTGGTTTTCTGGAGTCTAACTTCTTGAGTTCTTTATATATATTGGATATTAGCCCTCTATCTGATGTAGGATTGGTGAAGATCTTTTCCCAATTTGTTGGTTGCCGATTTGTCCTCTTGATGGTGTCTTTTGCCTTACAGAAACTTTGTAATTTTATGAGGTCCAGGGAGAAAGTTTCTGAACAGAACACCAATAGCGTATGCTCTAAGAGCAAGAATTGACAAATGGGACCTCATAAAATTCCTTCAATTCTTTAAGACATTTATTTTAAGGAATTTGTTCATGAGATTAAGGATGATACAACATCTATAGGATGTCCAGAGTGGTAAAGGACCAGAAAGGGCCAGTGCTGCAATTCAAGCCCCAAGGCCATCCTCTGGTACATTAAGATCTTTGTTTCTTAGGAGGTGCCAATGTGTTCTCTTCAATCCTTCAACAACTGAAGGAAAGGTTGCTTATACGCTGAAGAACAATATGCTTTCAAAGTTCACTGATTTGTTAATCACGTCAAAAAACAAAAGCCCTTATAGATATAATCATACCAGCATTTGAAAATATGTTTTGGTGTTTCTGCACAGTCAGGGTGACATAAAACATCAAATGTCACATGCTTAACTCCTTAAAGTAGTGTTTATCAACATTCCTAATGCTGTGAGTCTTTAATACAGTTTCTCATGTTGTAACCCCAAACCATAAAATTACTTTTGTTGCTATATCATAACTGTAATTTTGCTACTGTTATGAATCATAATGTAATATTTTTGGAGATGGGGGTTTGCCAAATGAGATTGTAACACACAAACTGAGAACTTTTGCCTTAGATTTCTTTTTAAAGAAGAAAATCTGTCTTGATATTGTCTGATTAAAATATGAGTGTTATCCATAAATATCATGGTCAAATTTACCTAACATAAACACATAGTGCTTGGTTAGTGGCTAATTACTTATTGTGCGTTATGAGACTGATTTGTCCCAATCTAAATTGTATCCCTGTCTATATGCGTATTTTCATAGTAGTAGCATTAACCTTTGAATTTGGAGACTCATCCTGCTGCTACTGATACAGATACCCCTGAACATAAACACTGAGAAAAAGAGCACCACAGCGTGCTTCACTTACTCCACCAACATTAGAGACAAGGATGAGGGAATGAATAGCCAATCAAGCTACATTTTTTATTAGATTTTTTCTAATTTACATTTCAAACATTATCCCCTTTCCTGGTTTCCACTACTTCTACTCGTTATCTGTACAACTTTAGGCTAAGAATACAATCACTTTATTGAACTGTTGTTTACTAAGCTGTAACTTAGAAATAGCATGCCTTTTTCACAGAGCTGTTTTGAAGATCAAAAAAGAGAGAGGATATTTCTAAAGATAGTTTTAAAAATCTATAATGAGCTTTCCAAATTAATTATTTTAAATGTCTTTCCCTGGTTAAATTAAGTTTAGAAACTTGTTTTAGTCACTGAACATTGAAATTCTTAGATAGAAAGCTAATGCCTTATTCTTTAACTCATCTCTAACATTCAAGGCAAAAACATTGTGTCAATATCTATTTGATGCACTTAATTCAACCAGAACTTATGCCTAGACTATGGTTTAGCCACTTGACCCATTTAAAATGTTTGTCAAATATGCACATGTCATTGGAAAGATTTTTCTGAGACTTCTAAAGGAAAGAGATGTGATGCTCCTATATTATTTCTTTATTATCACTTCAGTTGCCTGACACTTAAATCCATCCCTTCAGTTGCCCACAGCTGGGGATGCTTTTGGCTTTCTATTCATTGCTTTTAGCATCAAGACCAAACTCAGACATCAGTGATTACATGTGTCAAAATAAAAGTGTCCTAGTTCTGACACTAAAACTTATTCCCCTGCTTTTTCAAAGTTATTCTCATGTATCTTTATTGTTATACAATTTTGTCATCTTGGGTCCTAGTCTCAACTCTATTATATAATAACATCAATATGTATACTAATAGAAACAGTTGGTTATTTCATGTTGCAGTTTTAATACTTATAGGCACATTCCACATTCCCAGAAGTACTGACCATGCTCTACTGGAGAGATGTGTGCAGGGCCAAGCAAATTTCAAGAATATATTTTATCATGGGTCATTATGTCAAACAGAGAAAAAACAAAACATTCACTTTCCTTGATTTTTCTTGAGAAATCTTTAATAAAAAATATCACAGTGTTATTCTCAAAGATGAAATAAATCAAGAAATGGATCCCAGATGATGTACTCTTTTATAGGGGAGAGTGATAGTATGGAAAATATGTGAAAGTCAGAAGTCATTTTGCAGGGTTTGGTTCTCTCCTTCTAATATGTGAATTCTGAGGATCAAACTTAAGTCACCTGAATCGTTATCAAGTGCCTTCTCTGCTAATTCATCTCCCCAGTCCTGGACATCTTGCATTAAGTAGATGTAGGTCACTTGACCACAGACCCCTTGGGCTTCCTATGTGATTTTGAAGTTTTGTTATTGTGTCCTCTTTTAAAATCGGAAACTGCCTCTGTTCTGAAACATTCCATTCAATTTAGACACTTGGGATTCAAACAAAGAGAAAATAGAAGTAATGGATTAAAATAACAACCATTAGGAGTTTCCAAGGGAAGGAAAGGGCTTGAATCAGATTGCGCCCTTGTCCAGTAAAATAATTGTATGAGCACATGAAGATCTTATTCAGGGTCCCGTAAATGTAACTTATAAATGTTTAATCCATGATGAAAAAAGTATTTGATTTGAATTCATAAGGAAATTCTTTTGCCAAGCACAGCAGTCTCTAGACATTCATAGATAAATTCATAGTTAGGAGGTTTGAATTTCCTAAATTCCTATGCATTTTCTAAGTCATTTTAAATATCACACTATCATTTCAAATCTTCATTAACCAAGCTCCTAAACAAAAGTACTTCTTTCCAGTGCCAACCACATGTCTCCTTAGTGATGTGTATTTCTACAAAGCACATTGTTTCTTGGCTCCTGCAATGAAATTTTTTCATAATGTATGTGTGGATATATGAAAACATTCTAAAGTACTATGAGGACACGATTGGCAAGCTCTGTTTGCAAGAAAACACAGCACCTTAAACTGTTACTACTTCAATCTTTATTTTTCTGTTTACAATATAGAGTGCATATGCACAGAGATAAATGCCAAATGAGAAAGAGTTCGATGTAAATGGGAGTGAGGGAAATACAATTTGTGGAAACCTACTGTGTGTATGTCAGTGTAGAAGGGAAATAGAACATCTGTTTAACAAGCCCGTTCTTTTACAGAGATTCTTCCTTCTGTCACTGAATAGCAACTTTGCTTCAGGACTCTAAAGATATTCATAGATTACTCCTTTGCTTTTCCATATAGAAGCTATGTTCAAAAAAGGCAAATATGAGGCATAAATTCGTGAATCAAAGGTCAAAGTGTCATTTGATATTCCTGTCATGATTTGAGCCAGCATTTATTTAACTCATACAATATTCCACTTGTCATATACTCTTCCTATCATGGACTTTCTTGAGCTGCTTATCTATACTTTTCCCACTATTTGTTTTCAATTTGACAATGAGGAAAAATATAACAAAATTGCACCATGTCTAGAAAATACCCAGTCTTGTGATAACTCTTCAAATTGTTTTCTTTGTTTCAGAAGTGTGTCTATAGCAAAAAGGATGTGGGTGCCTGAAATGAGTTCAAAGTCGATTTGTATTTGTTTAAAATTATTATACCAGCCTTTCTTGGCATTTGCTGTTAATTATTCACTGGGAAATGCAGAAATGTGTCAACACGATGTTGTCATTGGTTATTTAGAGGCTCAGGTTGACAGATCTTGGCAGAATCATTGAAAGATGTATCTGCTATGGCTGCTTTCAGTCTCCTTATTTATTTTACATTCTCACAAGTGTAAAACAAAATAAAGCCTTCTGATGAGGCAATGTTTAACAAAGATAACTGTTTTCTATTTGGTTAGCAGTCCTGCAATGCTGATTGACAAGAAATGTGGACTTGCCCTGCACTATCCAGGAAGAAGTGATTCAAAGAGAGTGAGACAAATCTACTATACTCATGATAGGGACATGGTAAGAAGAAGCAAATGATAATGACATCAAAGATTGCCTCCACTAGAACTCTCAGTTCCTCCATCTACCTTCTAAGAGCTATGTTAAGCCACAAAGCTTAAAATAAAGCCCTTAAAGTACAAATCATAACGCCTTCTCTGGCAGAACCCAAGTGTCCTGATGAGGCTTTCTTGTGTTGTCTTACTGTATCAGATGTATCTCTGAATCAAGTCTGCATTTCTTAGGAAGCTGTTCAGGTGATGCTATGTAGATCCAGAAGACCCTCTTGGAAAAGATGCCTACACTGACAGTCATGTATGTAAATACACTTTAGCATACAGAATAAGTTTCTTTATTTCTTTTAATTTACAAAACAAACATTTAAATCATACAGCCCATTGTTCAAAGCTACCCATATACCTTGGTCTATATATCAAGTACCAGTGCTACATAGTAAGATTCAAAGGTCAAAGCAAAATCAAGTTCAAAAATGACAAATTCAAAGTCCTTATCATGTGGGAAAATTTGTATTTTTCTATTTTAACTATAATATTTTATTAATTCTTTAAGAAATTCATACAATGCTTTTTGATCATAGTCACCCCAAGCCCTCCCACTAACTCCTTCCAAATACTTCCCCATCTTATTAGTGACCAAACTTTCCTTTTTCTTTTATGCTTTACTATCAAATAAGTCTATTTTGTGCTGTTCTCATGCTCTCATATTATGTAGAACCATCCACTGAATTGGGGTTGACCTATCAGGGTCTACAAACTTAAAGAATAGTGACCCTCCCTAAGAAGCCATCAAGTGTCCATAGCTGCACAGTTTGGGGTGGGAGCTCATGAATCACTTCTTCCTTTGCACTGTAATATTTATTTGGCTTGATTTTGTGCAGGTCTTATGCAACCATTGGGAATGTTGAACTCATGAGTTCTGGGCTCCCATCATGTCCAGAAGACACTATTTCACTATGGCTAACCTTTAGCTATTACAATCTTTCTACTTTATCTACCACACTGGTTTTTGAGCCTCGAGGGTGTAATATGGACCTCTCTTTTATGGCTGAGAACTCTAATGACTCTAGTACTTCATTTCTCACTAGTTATGAATTCCACTCTATAAGGCTGGTTTGATGAAGAATTGTACTATCTATGAGCACAAAAATAAGAATTTAGAGGGCAGTTTAATACATCTATTTGTCAGCAGAGTATTAGTAGATTCACAACTGAGAACTGTGAGCTCCCAAATCCTAGATTCTTTTCCCGATAGTACCAGACATACATTTCCTCTTGTAGTAGAGAAAGAAAATAGAAAAAAAAAGAAAGTAATTGGTTACCTCCATAACCTTCAAGCCACGGTTGCATCCCTAGGCATGGGTGTATTTTGAGGTACTAGTCATTATTATGGTTCACAGGTTGGCAAGACTATTGACAATTTTTCTACCTGCAATCTAAATAGAACAATCCAGTATCATGAGAGCTAGTTATCAGTAAGGAAGCATTCTTGGTAGTGCCAACTTGATTTCTTCACGCCCTATGATGAAAACATGTGGTTGTCTTCAGCAACTGAGTTTTACCATAAAATTCTGGTAGTCTTCAAATTTTTAATAAGTATACTATTTTCTCCAATTTGATCTAATTTTTGCATCCTCCATTTCTTTTTCCTAATACTGGTCTCCATGTCATTTCTGGAAACAGGAAGCATAATTTACCCCATGATACTTTTCTGACTTTTTCTTCTGCCTGAGTTGTCTTTCCTCTTACAACTATATAGTTTGCTCCACTTCCTCAGTGAATGTGTGTTTCAATGTCACACAATCAAGGACCTTCCCCCACCTGTTCCATTTAAGTACTTCTACTTCTGTAGCTTGTAGTCCTTAGCAGCCATACCCCTTATCAATATAAAGGTTCATAGCATCAGAGTCATTCAACAACACACATGTAGGGAAAAAGAAGGACAGAGTTGGAGCCTTATATTGATGATTTGGTTAAGGCCCTGAGGAAGGCTGGAGTCATTTTCTCATATTCTTGTTTATCATGGTGAGACACTGACTTTTATCCAGACTTACATAAAATTTTATTGAAAACTGTTGAGAAAGAAGAACAGCGTAATATAATTCACATATTTAGCAGATTGTTCTGGCACCAGATGGAAAGTGGATCAGAAGATGAACTGATAAAAACAACAACAACAACAACAAAAATGCCTTGAGAAGACTGGGGACTTTCACCATGCCTAGACCTACTAGATGCTGCATTGTCTTGGAGAGTGACTTGCAGAATCATTTCAAATTAAATAACTTGAGGCAATGAGTGAAAACTCTGAATAACCACCAAGAAATCAAATGATTAAAATTTCATCCTAGAGAAATTTTAACAAACTTGTAGTAAATGTTTTCTCAAGGGACCCTGGAAACTACACAGGTTAATGCCAGAATTCAGTCACATGCTGAAGGCTACAAACAATTTGCAGAGTAATTCATCTAAAAGTAATGTATATAACCCAGAGAAGAGGGACAGAAAAGCGTGTTTTAAAGAGACATTTCTTTCCAAGACAGCATGCTACAGGTCACCAATGAAAAGTTAATTCTTGTTCAAGAATCTTTTGAGACCTAGAAAAATGAAAAAATAAAACATAGAAGATATGAAAGGAGTTTATTACTGGAAAAGTAGTACAGAAAGAAAAGAGAAAATTGAATTTATCTAGGAGACTTAAGATTTTGGCTACAATTACTTCTATTTGGCCCAGGATGGGTCATTTGAGGGAATGAAAAGGAACATACTTTAAGTTCCTTCTGTTTTCACATTGTGATTTTGTGCTTGGACCAAGGCATGAAGTACTCTTCTGTGAACTGTGCTGGTCAGGTATAACACATAAGGTCAGTATGGGTGCAAAAAATGTGATATTCATTTTTCCTTGGATATAGGGTCTTGAGTGACCAGAACCCCATGTCCAGGGCTTCTGTTCTGATTTGTCTTGCGTTAAAACACTTTTGTGATTTCATATCTATACTCAATTCAATATGACCAAAGAGGATGAGGGAGAGGTGCTGAGGTAAATCTCTTAGAAGATGACTATTCTTCTTAAGAGAAACCTCCTTCTAAAGAGAATGTTAATTTCTCCCTGTCTCTATGATTTTCAGATGGCTGAATAGTCAGTAAATTGTGTAGCAGATGATGCTAAATTATGAGGATTACATGCTAGAACTAATTATATTTAAGACAAATGTAGGGTTTTCATTTTATGTATTTCTCCATGATATAATTCATTCACCTGAATCTTCAACCAGTATTACTAGAGGCTTTCTCTTGATCTTTTCAGGCTGATGTAAGAAGGGTGCCTTAAGTAACAAAAATGTATGTCACTAAATGCTGGAGGATAAGAAATCCAAGATCAAGGTACTGGTTGGTGTGTGGTCTGTTGACCTATTTCTCTTCTGTCTTGTGGGCAGAAATCTCACTGCATGATCATGCAGACTTTTTCTAGTTTATAGACTTGGATACTGAGAAAGTAGGCTAGAGTGGGAGGAAAAGAAAGGGAGGTAACATATGTCCTGATTTTGAAGTTTTGGGGTGTTTGTGGGGGTGCTTGGAATAAAACTTTATTCCTCAAACATGTAAAGAAGGATTGCCATGATGAGCTATATCCTCATACCCTTTTTCTTTATTAAAAAAGAATATTGAGCCCATTGTTGGAGTTATTCCTTCATGACCTAATACATAAGGTAGCATATGCTGATGTGATGGTTCTTGGGAAAATCATATGCAAATCAAAAACAGATGGAATTAATAAAATTAAGATTGTAAATACAAATGTAAGTACTTAACACACTGTATGTGGTGATACGATATAAGCATGGTCCTAGAGATGAAAATAGATGAGTGAAAGATGACAAAGGTGGAAGAAAATGTGCATAAAACATTGAAATTATTATCTCTGGATAACCAAGGCTCCTCACTGAGAATCCTGGAAACTGGCCTGGAAGCGGTAGCAGAACATGGCAAGGGGTTGAATGAAACACCCTTAAGGAACACCTAAATTGAGACCCCACCTGCAGAAGATCTGATCAAAGAAAGACTGTGAAATAGCATAGAGGAAACACCTAAACATGAAGATAAAGTAGTCTACTTAAGTCCTAGAATAACTTAATTTCTGATGTGAAAGCACTATATACAAGCTGAACTTTACAAAGGAATCTCAACGGTGCATAGAAAATCGTGCTAAATTATATATTGGTCTTTTGAAAAGTTTGTGATATCTTTCAGAAAACTACAGGTCTCCTGGTACTCAATGAGATGGTGGCTGTAGAAGTGCCACTAACTTCTAGCAGTAAATGTTAAACAAATATATTCATACATTTTAAAAATTTTTTACAAATTTTATACAAGTTTACTATGAAATATGTTTGTATATACACTTCCAACTCCTCCCATAATCCCCACTGCATACCTTACTCTAAACTTCATGTCTTTCAACTTTTTATAATCTGTTAAGTCCAGTTAATTGTGGTAATATGTGAACATGCATAAGGCATCCACTAAGGAAAGGAAACTATAAGAGACTGCATCAAAATCAGGTATCTTTCTCTTTCCCACAACAAGTATCTTCAGCTCCTCAGGAAGGGTGGTACTAGAGATCATTTAACACATCTGGAAATTTGGCTGACTTATCTTGTATAGGCCTTGCCCAGGTAACCATAGCTGCTCTAAGTTCATGAGAGTGATTGACATTTTTTGTCAAGAAGATACCATTTTGATCCTCCCCATCCTCCAGCTCTTATGTTCATTCTGCATCCTTTTCCCTGATGTACACTGAGCTTCAGAGATGATGAAGATAATTATAAATATTTCATTTATAGATGAGTACCCATTCTCCTATTGTTAGCAAAAAGAATTGGGTTTTTTGTTGTTGTTGTTGTTGTTGTTTTATTCACCAAGCTATATGGGATATACAGCATATACCATGCCTCTACTTAGCAATGAAACTAAGAAATAAAATAACATAATAAAATAAAATAAATTAAAATTTCTTGCATAGCATCGGGATCTCCAAATTAGTGGGGTTTTTACCTATGCCTTTATTTTGGTACAAATAGATATTACAAATTAAGAACTAAACTCTTTGTACAAAAATGTCCAGGAGTCTAGTGCACATTATATTGAATATCATTAGATCCGAAAAAGCTTTGATTCACAGAACTTTTACTGATGATGCAGATGCTGAAGAAGGACCGTTTGCTGCAGAAGTAGAAACAAAGCCATGAGTATAAGTGCAGAAATGTTTTAGATAGTTTAAACTTCATTGTCAACCACTTCTTGTAATGGCTGTCATATGAGGCATACCAGTGGCAAAACTTGAGTCTTCTGAATTCTGAGACTCGTATCAGGTATCATCTTTATCTTGAATGGGAAGAAGCAGCAGATGCAGAAAACGGATGAGGTCACTATATAAATTGCTCCCAGGCAGCTCTCCTACTTGCACTTGTCACTGTCCCTTTCAATGCTATTGCAAATGGAGTGTGAAGCTATGATAGCCTTGAGAATTATAGAGGCTTTTTCTTTGTTGGTAGTAAGCAGTTTCTATCAGAAATTAATCTGATAAGGATACTGCCTTGAAGTCACTATCTCCTATTTTCTCCTTACCCTCTTTCTACCTCCAAGAACTCAGCTGAGATGCTAATATGTGTTTTTTTTTTTTTTTCATTTACTTGCATTTGTAGCCCTAGGAAGAAGTATGAAGTAAGCATGGCTAAGCCAGAAGCTCAGAATTTATGTAGTTTATTTGCCATCTGAACAAAACAAAACAAAAACCCTTGATTACATATTAAATTGGAAACAGCCACCTTTATAAAGTAACGTATGTTTTGTAATAAGGCACCTGTAAGTTCTTAAAAGTACAAGTTGGTGCTTGTTCAATAATATAATGGAATAAGTAGAAAATACTTGAACTAGAAGTCAACTTAGAGAAGCAAAACTTGCAGTTAAACTGGAAGATTCATCAGACCCAACACTGAAAATGGAGATAATGATCTTTATATTAATATTGTTCTTTTCAGCATTCTGAATTCTCATCTTTCACAAAACATCACTTGGCCAAGTATATGATGTTAAGCTCAAATGTCAGGATTTTGCACATATAGAAAGGTCATGTGAAGTCAATGAAACCTGTCACTGGTACATGGGCTCTCTGCAAACTACAAAGGGCTGGTTTCATCAAATGAACCATTCAAGATGAAAATGTCAACCATCACAGATGACAGTTTCTGTTTTGATGAGAGTAGCAAGACGTATGTGTTTCATAAAGATTGTATTAAATTACATTAATTTAAATGTCCTTATTTTGAGTTCACCACATAGTCGATTAAAAACAAACATCCTTACTTCCAGAAGAAAGGAGTTAAAAATTTATCATTTTGTTCTATTTTACTACAAAACCTCATTATATTATTAGTATGAGTTCTTCAGATTAACATGTGTCATTTCACTGCTATAATAGCTATCATGGTTCATAGTTGGCTGAAACTTGACTTTATTTGACTTTGAGACTTCACTTACCTAGTAGGTTACATAGCTCTTTCTAGTAGTTGGAAAGATAGCCAGTGGAGTTGAAGATTCAAGATCAGTACCAAAGAGTATGTCTTTGATCAGGACCCTTCATCAATAGGGTCTTGCCTGTACCAAGTATTAAGGTTGTTATCTGCTAGCCTCTGATGCCTGGGAAAGGCATTCTGGACCTAATTATCTTGAACATAAACCACAAGTGTATTGGGAAATAACATGAAGGTCACTGACAAAAAGTGTTTCTTTTTCAAAATTTCCAATATTTATATGATGAGGGCAATTGCAATAATGTCAAAGACCAACTCTTCCATTTGAATCCTAACTCATGTTCTTCTGACTTACAGTTGACTGGGTCCCCATAAGTTCCCTAAGCCCTCTTCCCTCTGCCCATTCTCCTATCAACCCCCTCCTACTTCTTTGTCCTGGTACTCCCCTACAATGCTGGAAATAGCCTTTCCAGGACCAGGGACCTCTCTTTCCTCCTTCTTGGGAGTCATTTGATATGTTAACTGTGTCTTGGATATCCAGAGTTTCAGCTAATATCCACTTATCAGTGACTATATTCCAAGTGTGTTCTTTTTAATTGGGTTACCTCACTTAGGATGATATTTTCCAGATCCAACCATTTGCCTAAGAATTTCATGAGCAGTACTACAGAACAATAGTGTTAAAAACTATATGGTACTGATACAGTGATAGGCAGGTAGATCAATGGAATAGGATTGATGACCCAGAAATGAACCCACACACCTATGGGCACTTGGTCTTTGACAAAGGAGCTGAAACCATCCAGTGGAAAAAAGATAGCCTTCTCAACAAATGGTGCTGGCTCGACTGGAGGTCAGCTTGCAGAAGAATATGAATTGATCCATTTATATCTCCTTGTACTAAGCTCAACTCCAAATAGATCAAGGACCTCCACATAAAACCAGACACACTGAAACTAATAGAAAAGAAACTGGGGAAGACCCTTGAGGACATGAGCACAGGGGAATAGTTCCTGAATAGAACACCAATAGCTTATGCTCTAAGATCAAGAATCAACAAATGGGACCTCATAAAAACATTAACTTGTAATTTATCTGTTAGTAGCGATAAACTCAACTTTTGCAAAAACTATGGAGTTGATACTGTGGATATTTAGATTAAAACTATAAGTTTAGTTCTGACATTACATACATGCAAGTAACACTACAGAGATGACACTGTGGATAGTTACATTAATACCGAGTACTTGTCCTTGAAATTATAAATATACAGGTAACACTGTGGAGGTGAGACTGTTGGCATATATGTTACTACTGAGTGGTCAGGTGTGAAGTCACATACATAAAAGCAACACTAGAAAAATGGTCATGATTACTAGAGGGAGCAAAGGGTACATAGAGGAGAATGGAGGAAGAAAAGTGGGAAAGAAAATGATGTAATTATATTTAATGTAAAAATTAATTAAAATATATTTTATTAAAATAAATTTAAATAGAAAAAGAATAGTTAAATAAACTTCACTGTGACTAAGCTCAGATAGTCAATGTAAGGGAAAGTCCTTGCACAGGACCCTTCTTTCCACTGACTCCTTTATAAGGCTGAGACGCTGACTACAACTTCAATGTGGATGGGATTTTGCAAGTCCAAAGTCAAACTATCGTGGGGCATCTTTAACTAATTTGATAGCCATTTCTTTTCCTCTTTAATAGGTGCTGTAAAATGTTTGTGACAATTATGTAAATCTTTCAGAATGTAAGAACAGACCTCTAGCTTCCAACTGTCCAAAACAGCCAGGAATGCTATCAGATAGCACCTACTATCTGTATCAGAGGGTTCTGCAATTTGCTCTAATAATCTACTTAAGTTTTCAAGGGTATATGTGAAGGTGTCTTGATTTGTGAATTTCTTTGTTCTTAGTATAAAAAAACTAACTATTACAGCATTAGAAGAAATTTTGGGTAACCTAATTCTGTGATCTTAGGCCATGATCACTTATATTTGATTACAACCTCCTTAAAGCAATATATATATATATATATATATATATATATATATATATATATATATATATATGTATATATATATATACATATATATATATATATATATATATATATATATATATATATATATATATTGACTCTAGTAACTTGCAGAGCTTGATTGGAAGTAAAGCTTGGTTTTTGCTTTCCTTTTGTTAGACAAGTTTGATATTGCATGCTACAACATATGGCAATCACCACAGTGTCAGTGAGCAAAGGAGGTTAGCTCATACATGAACTTAAGGCCAAGGAAGTTACAAATCTGATTGAGGTAACATAAATTCTGTGGAAGAAATCAACATGGAATGAGATCACAAAACTTCCACGATGGAAGAACAAAGGAGTGTTTGGGTGTTGTGAAGGACAGGTAGACATTGCATACTATAGCTGGGCTAAAGAGGGAAGTTTAGCTTAAACTTCATTATACATGCAATGGGTTTGTATGCCATCTGTGTTTATATTTCCCTATTCTATGCTGACTCTATTCTGAATCTTAACCAAACCATACTAAACTAACTCACAGACTCCTTAGAGCATGTACTTAAAACATGTACATGATGCAAAATATTGACTGATATATAAGTAAATCTTATGCTTAGCCAGCTTGCAGCTCTGGTGATATGCAAGTCCCTCTCAAGCCAAATGAGTAAACAAAATAAGTTAATATGTTCCAGTTGTGGGAAGACTACAGCAAGCAGAAGAAATCCAAGTGTTAAAACCATCTTCAACCAAATCCTCACAGGCTGGGGTTTTAAGGTAAATAAATGTAGGATAGTTCTAATTCTAGAGTCTGCGTCCCATTCCAAAGCTAGGCATCTGGTAGGAAATATGAAGACTTGGGCTTTGTGATACACTTATCAACTATATACAAGCAGAGGGGAAAGGTTCTTCTTTTACTGCCTGTTGTCCTTAAAACAATGGTGATGAGATTCTACTCTGCTGTGTGGGTACATGACCACATGCAAGAATCATTGTATATATGATGTGTGAGTGTGCTTACACATGTGGAAATACTTCTCATTTATCTGGAAATTGAACTAACTCAGACGTTTTCTAGAATAATCTCTCTCTCTCTCTCTCTCTCTCTCTCTCTCTCTCTCTCTCTGTGTGTGTGTGTGTGTGTGTGTGTGTGTGTGTTTGTGTGTCTCATGTACTCATGTACATGAACACACAAATTTTTAAAAAAGAAAAAGAAATGGTGAGGTTTGTGCCTCAAATATGATTTACGGACTGATTGCTAAGCTTACTAACCACAAGATATACATAAGTCATTGTTCTGCACTATGTGCATGTTTTAAGTACATGTTTTAAGGAATCTATAAGTTAGATTAATATGAGTTTGGTCAAGATTCAGGTTATAGTTATCAATTTGTTTTCCTAATTCCATTTTAATAAAAGCACTTCTTTATGTTCAGAAACATTATTTTTTTTGGTTTTGTGAAATAAATTCACTCCCTATTAAAAGGTAAGGGTCATCATGAACAGTCCATTTTCTTGTAGTTTTTCTGGAACTCAAGTGGACAAAACAAAACAGGTTTTCAAAAATCCCAGTTGTTTATGTTGAAATTTTTCTTTCATCTTCTTTAGACAAAATGAACTTCAAAATGTCCCTTAACTACATTCCCCCCAAAATACATCTCAAAACAGAAGTCTGAGGAGACATCGTTACTGTATGAAAATCCACACAGACAGTATTCTAGGTTATAAAGAAGAAAATGCCTCTGTCCAAATCTCTCAATTTTACAAATGCAATTGGGAAATATTTTATTATTCTAGGTAAAAAAAATTTCAATGTTACTATCCCAGCATCCCTGTTGATAGTCTTGGTGTGTGGGGCCATTCCAGTTTTCCATATGTTTGTGCTGAACTCACACACAGTTATATTCAAATTATAGCAAATAATAAGTTTCCTTGCCTTGCTGCTCTGTCTATGACAAAGCCCCATTTCATACTGAACCTCACAACCAGGAAGTAATGTTGCATATCAAATTTGACAATTGAGAAAGAATTGTTGCACATCGCAATATCCAGGGCACCTGCCCGCTTCCCAACAGAACCTGCTCCATTTGGCAATATCCCCCCATCTAATTCCCATCACCAGGACTTGTGCAAACTGCTGCATTTTTCTGCAATCATATGTCATCATTAACCATATGTCTTCATTCCACTACTTTTTTCTTTAGTAATTCTCCACCATTAATTTTTAGTGCAGTTTCCAGAAGACAGTTGGCTCCCATCCAAACTTAATGATGTTGAGATTCGTAAAGTTCGATAATTGTCAGGGGAAGAATATAAATGCAATAAAATGCAAGTTTCTTTTGGGGCATGCCTCTTAGAAATAATCGTAGATGGACTGACGAAGTACTGCCTCGACACTCCACTGGAGTAGGGATTATTGGTGTCATTAGGAGGCCTGAGCTCAGTATCTGTTAACTAGCAATCATGTTTGCTAAATGTCAGGAATACTGTAATAATGATTAAGGAATTCATCATTTTTCACAGAATAACTGCAGTTTAATTATTTAAATTAATTGACAATATATTGAATGGCTGAATGTGACAAATATTGTTCTAAGATCCATGAAAATGAAATGTTAAGAAAATTGGCGTATCTTCTTTGATACCATGCTCATTCTGCTGAGGAGGAGAAATCTGAAAAAGCTACATCCATAGGAAATTCCCCAGGGTACGGAGGAAATGGAATAAATGCACTCCCAATGCCTGAACATAATCTTCTCCTTCTGCATAATGTTACTTCTGTGTTTGTTTTCTGGACAGGCCAAGTGGTATTGGACAGACAGTTGGTGTGTTCCTTCCTGGGTAATAGTATTTCTCCCACTGCCAGCATTCCTTAGTTCCTGGAGTTCTGTGTGTAGGGTGAAGCCTCATGATCTTTCCCCATCCACTTTGACATGTTTATTGCTGCTTTCTTTATTCAACTGCTACTTAGGCAATCATGATGGCAAGACCTTGTACGTGTAGCTTCTTATACTACACAGACATACAGAAAACTCCCTGGTGCTATGGTTCCTACAATCTTCTCATCCCTTCTGCAATGTTCCCTAAGCCTTAGATGCAGTAATTGTTTTAAGGATGTATCCATTTGGACTGGGCTCCTCAACTCTGCATTTTGGTTGGTTATAGTTTTCTGTAAAGGTCTCCATCTCTTGCAAAGAGAAGTTTCCTTGATAAAGACTGGGACTATATCAGTGGGTATAAGAACAAGTATTTAATATACAGTGAGTGATTGTGAAGTGACCAAGCCAGCTCAGTCAGTCAACAGGGTCTCAAGAGAGGGAGGAAGGATTGAAAAAGAAGGAAAACAATAGACAAAATTATAACCTGATCCAGCCTATATTGAGGTTGAAGCAGCTTTATTTCTCTCCAGCCTGCTTTTTTTTTTGTTGTTTTGGTTTTTTGTTTGTTTGTTTTTTTCAAGACAGGGTTTCTCTGTGTAGCCCTGGCTGTCCTGGAACTCACTTTGTAGACCAAGCTGGCCTTGAACTCAAAAGTCTGCTTGCCTCTGCCTCCCAAGTGCTGGGATTAAAGACGTGCACCACCACTGCTGGCTCCAGCCTGCTTTTATGTAATTCTAAGTATATTAAAAAAATATATGGTCAGTTCTTAGAACAAAGACAAAGTAATCATGTGAAGCAGTAATCAGGGATATCACACAAGATAGTAATTAAGTAAAGTAGTAAGCAAAAGGAACACACATGGTAATAATTAAGCAAAGTAGCAAACAGAACCCCATTGTCACTGTTTATAATATTCTTATCTGAGCCTACTTCATTGTCTGAACCCAGTGACAAATGCCAGATTTCTAGAACAGCACCAAAAGCTCACAATAATGAAGGTTCAGTAAAGTTGTAGTTAAAGGGACCATTCCCAGGTTAAGGAAACAATAGGAAAAGGTGAAGACTTTAATTAATGAGTGGGGCGGGGATAAGCACAGAATAAGTATAGAGGAAGTTAAAATAACACTAATGATGTCTGAAAATGTCCTAAGGAATCATACTACTAACTACTTATCCCCCCAAAGAACCTATAATGTATGTACCTGCATCTAAGTGAACATATGTAGTTGAAATACATTTTTCTTATCTAGGCTGAAAAAATGCTATCTCCAAGAAGCAAACACTAACTATGTTAGAGAAACCTCAATATGAGGTATTTCTAAATCTTTTTGTGTTGCTGGTCAAGGTTGCCCAAGAGATTATCAAAATGTTACAGATTATTGCAATTGCCTTTGCTTGTCCTCTAGAGGTAGAAGATAATTCCCTATTGCTGAAGATGCCATGGACTTCAGAGGCCCCTGAGCTGGACCTGACCTAAGAGCCTTCTCCCTTGGGACCAGATTTCATAGGATCAGAAGGTGCCTCACAAGTTTCCAAAGGCAGGATTCAAGCAACAGTCACACCCAACTATGATGCCTGTGAACCACAAGGTAAACCAACGAGGAATGATAATCCTAGGCATACAGTAGCAGCATGCAAGTCTTGGTGATAAGCAGTAGCTCTGTAATTGGTCTTAGAACCCATTTACCAAGTGGGAAACCTAGCCAACTACCCAGACCTAATGAAGCTATGGATCTTGGAGAACCTACAAGCATATTACTTTTAATCACAGAGATACTAAATGGTAAACATAGCCAAACTGTATTTGGGATTATAATATTAGTGACAGTGTAAAAGCAAAGAAGATTGATGTCAGGTAACAAATTGTATAACATAGTTGAAAATTACCTGACAAGATCAACTACTGATAATTACCTGACAAGATCAACTTCTTTCTTGCTAGGGAAAGAAGTCATAAGAACCTCCATATATTATGTGGTAAGGACAAATATTCTTTATGACTAATAGTCTTTGTAAGATTCTGCCATCCTTGAGAGAGTTGAAATTGCTAATCAACTCACCTGCTTAGAAAATAACTCACGTACCTGTCCAGGTATTACACTAGCACTAGAAGACTGCATGAAAGAAGTCCTTCTCCGTAGAATGTGGGGCAACACCTCCACCTAGCGGCCGCTTTACCAAATTCAAAACAGTCTCCTAGACTTAAGTGTAAACTCTTGAATGTGATCATCTTTGCTCAGTCATCCTAGCCTTCCAGTTACACTGCAACAGTGATTCAGGTCTTACTATCTGGGGACTTATAGCCAACAACAAGATAAGGGTATAAGAAAATTTAAAAATATAACCATGCCATTAGAATAATTTTGAATTAAGTTACCATGTATTTAGAAAATGTCCTTTGTAAATACAGGCAGGCCTCTAAGTAGAGGGTCTCCTTGCGTCTGACCTTTTGATTGGCAGAATAAGAAGCCCTAAAAGGAGACACAGAAAAATTGCTTTGCCTTTGCTGAAAGAAGCTAAAATCCTACTTTTGTTCTGGCTGATGTATCTATCCTGTTAAATGTATGTTATAAACTAGAATTGATATTTGTAAAGAGAGAAATAACCAGCATCAATTACAAACAAACCAATGTAGTATGTAGATGTTGAGATGGCAAGAGGATCACAGAGGCGTGCAGATATTTGCTCCTTTTTTATTAGATTTTAGGGAGTGGATGCTAAGTAGTCCCAAAGTCTCCAGCCTGCCTGGAAAACTGTAGAACTCAGCATTTGTCAGATGCTGCATGACTTAGGTTACACACTTTCAATATGTTGCCATATTAACTTAATGGACTACATGTTTTTATCTTTATGATTACAGAATTAGAAATGCAGATGCCTGAACTAATAAGTTACCAGACTCCTAGAAACATTTATCTATAGTTCCAGTATTGGAGAGGTTTAGAAGGTATTCTTTCTTCTTTGTATGAGCTCCAAGAATGAAGTTGAGGTGCTTATTTTTGCCTGAGAGTATCATAAATCAGTGTTTTCTCTGGGGCAAGGACGGAGGCATGTATATGCATAAATATGAATGCATTTTTGTCTATAGGTATATATATTAGCATGTATGTAGGTGAGCAGTCATATTCATGTGTGTGTGTGTGTGTGTGTGTGTGTGTGTGTGTGTGTATGGAAAGCAAGGTGGTGCTACGTGTCTTCCTGGATTATATTCCATATATTTTTAGGTAGCTAATAGGCAGTTAAAGGACATGGGTAAACAAAGAAAGCAAAACTGGATTCCCTGAGATGGTGCCTTCTTGTTCCCAGAAGATATTAAAAGGAAAAACCTTAGAAAAGCACAGGGGTAGATTTCTAAGCAGAACCAATTAAAGAAAAGGGAGGATCTAAGAACCCAATAAAATACCAAGGTCAGCATCAAATGAACTTCTAGACCTAGGCTTCACCCTCTTGGATGGGATGAACCTGCTACCCATCCTCTGTGGTTTGATGTTGTCTATCCTAATCATTCACCCTTTTGTCCTCACCAGGTAACATACTTAAAGACCCCCAGAAAAACACCAGTGCCCCTGTTAAAGTAATATCTTTTACTTGAACCAAGAGCTCAGTGATAGTGCTTGTTTAGCTTAGCCAGCTTCCTCCCAGGATCCTCTGTCTTCCAACATTTTGATTGTAAGCAAGCTACCACTCTAACGTGGGACTTATGTGGGTCTCTGGATCACACACTGCTCCTTACAGTGACATGACAGATGCTTTAACCCCTAAACCCTGTCCTCAGTTCCTAATTGCCATAACCTATAAATGTAGTCTTCTCCCTCTCCCTCATTCTTTTTCTCTCCCTCTCCCACATCCTCCTCTTTATCTTCTTCTTCTTCTTCTTCTTCTTCTTCTTCTTCTTCTTCTTCTTCTTCTTCTTCTTCTTCTTCTTCTTCTTCTTCTCCTCCTCCTCCTCCTCCTCCTCCTCCTCTTCCTCCTCCTCCTTCTCCTTCTCCTCCTTCTCTTCCTCCTCCTCCTCTTCCTCTTCCTCCTCTTCTTCCCCTTCTTCTTCTTCCTCTTCCTCTTCCTCCTGTTCCTCCTCTTCCTCCTCCTCTTCCTCCTCCTCTTCCTCCTCTTCTTCTCCAGCATGTTCACAGCCATTTTGTATCAAAGACAGAAATGAGTGGTGGGAATATTTATGAACAATTTCAGTAGAAAAAGCAAAACTCAGGCTCAAGTGATGCCCTGGAGAGTACGAGGATGTCAGTCCTGCGGATGCTAAAAAACGGGTGCTATTTGAGTAACTAGCTCTGTCACAATGAAGTAGACTGGAACTCACATTTACACTAATAAGATAGACCTTTAGAGTAGACCTATCTGTGTATTCATCCACACACTGACACGTTTACTGTGATAATTAGTAAACAGCTTGTTATCTGTACATGAGAAGGAAATGTAGAGGGATGTTTGAGGGAGAAAGGGTGTGAAGGAAGGCTATAGCACTAACAGCACACCAGACATTTCATGGGCTCACTCATTAAAAGCACCACAACCACTAATGGGTGACACATTATGTTTCCTATAAGAGTTTCAGGTCCAGAACACGCGGGTGAACTGAGATCAAAAGACTGCAAATGTGATTCTAAGACCTTCAGGAAGATCTTACTATAAGGGTTGTCTCTGTCTAAGTTCTGGGGCAGGCAGCAGCTCAGTTACAGAGGACATGTGTGTCCAATAGTTTGTCCTGGGCTTTATACCCAGCACCAATAGGAAACAGACAGAGAAAAAGAATGATTAAACTGCCTGCTGTCCCCAGTGCACCTGTAATCAATTCCATTTCCCTAACACTCACCCTGGCACTCCTTCATTTTCCTTGATGGGAGATTTTAGATCTGAAGCCCCTAGTGAGGCAGCTGATAGGGAAACAACACAGAGGCTTTTATTAGGCTTAGTTCAGGGCTCCAGGATCTATATCCCGAAACCATTCCGTGCAGGCAATAGTTTGAATTGTATTATATTACATACTTTTATCTTGGCCCTCAGTAATTTCCGTCATTTCCTTGAAATCTGACAAATTTATCCAAAGAAAATATAATTAGGAAAAATAACCCTCTAATACCATTCTCCAAAGCCAAAAGGGAAAATTGAATTAGAAACCGACCAGAGTGTGGTTGGAGCAGGGTGAAATGCCATCTCTTGTTGTTTCCTTTTTCCACATTCATAAAGCCTTACTGGACCCCCTGTGGGGTTATGGAAGGTGCAGATCTTATCCCACTAACAGTTGTTCCTTTTGTCATTCTCATCCAAGCACCTTAGTCACAAGTAATTGGATTTCCTCAGAACAGAGGAGCTGGCATTTTTATGATAATGAAGTTGTATGCTGGGGCTCATTTGACATTAAAGGTGCTTTGCAAATACATTCCGAAAACTCCTGCTTATTCGCTCAGAAGGGTACATTAAGGAATTACGAGTTTAATTTCCAAGAGAGACACTGAAGTGTCCAGGGAATACTAAGAAGTGGCAGGTGGGCAAGCTCTTAGCATGTCACTGTGTCACCTGAAACTCGGGTGAACTTGAAAAGAAAGAAAGAAAGGAAGGAGAGAGAGGGAGAAAGGAAGGAAGGAAAGAAGAAAAGAAGGAAGGAAAGGAGGGAGGGAGGGAGGAGAGAAGGAAAGAAGGAAGGAAAGGAAGGAGAGAGGGAGGGAGGGAGGGAGGAAGGAAATGGAAAAAAAGAGGTGGTCTTATTTTATACTTTAGGGTCTTTTAACGTTTTCCTTATGTCTACATGCCAGAAAAAACAGACTCTACCTCCAGAGAAAAAAATTAAAGAGGACAAAGTGGGTGAAGAAAAACAAGAACAAAAACAAGCACACACTACCAGGAAGTAAAACCCATCTAAATTGGAGTGCAATTATTTATAGAAAGGTCCAATCCACTAAAAGGAAAGCACAGATGTATGAAAAAGATGGAAACGTGTAAAGTATCATTGCAGACTTTATTTAAATAAATTATTTGGAGATGCCTGACATTTAGAACAAATAGAATTTGCATTTGTATTTGAGTTGAGTCGTCCTTTGAGTTGGATCTTGAAGGATAGGTTAATTTGGGTGGAAATAACAAAGAGTCCTCCTTTCATTGTTTAAGAAATGCATTTCCAGAACATTTATCACTATTATAAATGAATAACCCAACCGAGACGCTCACTGAGAAATACAGGATGCATGACATTTTCATAAGATTCAAATCTCACTTAAAAATACACATGGTGTATGCAGCAGATGTTCAGCTCAGTCTTCATGTGGCTTCCCCAAGAACTGGAGAGAGGACCTATCCCAAAAGATGTTGGCTGTCTGTAGGATATGTTTTTCTACCTGGGCTGCCTTGTCTGGCCTCAGTGGGAGAGCATGTGCCTAGCTAGCCCTGCAGAGACTTGACATGCCAGGGTTGGGGGATACTCCAACCCTGGGGCCTCCATACTATCAGAAGAGAAGGGGAGAAGGAATAGGGGAAGGGACTATAGCGGGGGGGGGGGGGAGGACTTGGAGGAAGAGGGGGCAGGGTTCAGGATGTAAAGTGAATAAATTAATGGAGAAAAAGGAAACAAAAGAGACATATATACATGTTGAGCTGGGTGTTGTTTTTTTCTTGTTTGTTTGTAATCTCTGAATTAGCGAAGCAGAGGCAAGGGAATAGCCTTGAAATCACAACCAAAGTTTTGAAATCAGGCCTGGTCCTTAAATGGAGACAAATGCAGTTTATGTCACCCTTTCAGTGCCATAGCTAGGTGTAGAATGGGATTTCCTCTTCCTTCTGTCAAGGTAGTGATTTGCGTTAACTTATTTTTTAAAGAATATTAAAATGGACATATCGTCCTGAGCTCCTCTTGGCCATGGTGTATCTTGCTATTGATTATTGAGTACTTTTTCTAGTATTTTGTCTTGTGGGTTATTTTACATTTTTACTTTTAAGTTTTAATTCTGTGTATGGGGCAGTGGGAGGTTGGTGGGAGCATCTGTACACATGTAAGTACAGTTGTCTGTGAAGCTTGAAGAGGGCAGTGGAGTCCCTGAAATTGCTGGTCTTTGTGAGCAGGTCAGCCCCTGACTCCTGCCATCACCACTAGCAGGAAGCAATCTTAACCACTGAGCCATCTCTCCAGTCCAGTTGCACTTTTGCTTGAGAAACTTTTTAGTTTATTGTAGTCAGTCTTTTCATTTTTCACTGTATTCTTCTGATTTTTCTTTGCATTTTTTATAGTTTTAGAATCTCACAAGTGTATATAATACGTTATGGTAAAATTTACCTTCTTCTTTCTCTCCTCTGTAATACCTGAATTCTTTTTTTTTTTAATTTATTGATATATTTATTTACATTTCCAATGATTTCCCCTTTTCTGGACCCCCACTCCCCGAAAGTCTCATCAGTCCCCTTCCCTCCCCCTGTTTTCCTACCCAACCCTTCCCACTTCCCTGTTCTGATTTTGTTCTATACTGCTTCACTGAGTCTTTCCAGAACAAGGGGCCACTCCTCCGTTCTTCTTGTACCTCTTTGATGTGTGGATTATGTTTTGGGTATTCCAGTTTTCTAGGTTAGTATCCACTTATTAGTGAGTGCATACCATGATTCATCTTTTGAGTCTGGGTTACCTCGCTTAGTATGATATTCTCCAGCTCCATCCAATTGCCTAAGAATTTCATGAATTCATTGTTTCTAATGGCTGAATAGTACTCCATTGTGTATATATACCACATTTTTTGCATCCACTCTTCTGTTGAGGGATACCTGGGTTCTTTCCAACTTCTGGCAATTATAAATAGGGCTTCTATGAACATAGTAGAACATGTATCCTTATTACATGCTGGGGAATCTTTTGGGTATATGCCCAGGAGTGGTATAGCAGGATCTTCTGGAAGTGAGGAAGTTTTTGGAGGAACCGCCAGATTAATTTCCAGAGTGGTTGTACCAATTTGCAACCCCACCAGCAGTGGAGGAGTGTTCCTCTTTCTCCACATCCTTGCCAACACCTGCTGTCTCCTGAATTTTTAATCTTAGCCATTCTGACTGGTGTAAGGTGAAATCTCAGGGTTGTTTTGATTTGCATTTCCCTAATGACTAATGAAGTTGAGCATTTTTTAAGATGTTTCTCTGCCATCCGAAATTCTTCAGGTGAGAATTCTTTGTTTAACTCTGTACCTCATTTTTTAATAGGGTTGTTTGGTTTTCTGGAGTCTAACTTCTTGAGTTCTTTATATATATTGGATATTAGCCCTCTATCTGATGTAGGATTGGTGAAGATCTTTTCCCAATTTGTTGGTTGCCGATTTGTCCTTTTGATTGTGTCCTTTGCCTTACAGAAACTTTGTAATTTTATGAGGTCCCATTTGTCAATTCTTGATTTTAGAGCATATGCTATTGGTGTTCTGTTCAGAAACTTTCTCCCTGTACCAATGTCCTCAAGGGTCTTCCCCAGTTTCTTTTCTATTAGCTTCAGAGTATCTGGCTTTATGTGGAGGTCCTTGATCCATTTGGATTTGAGCTTAGTACAAGGAGACAAGGATGGATCAATTCGCATTCTTCTGCATGCTGACCTCCAGTTGAACCAGCACCATTTGTTGAAAAGGCTATCTTTTTTCCATTGGATGTTTTCAGCCCCTTTGTCGAGGATCAAGTGGCCATAAGTGTGTGGGTTCATTTCTGGATCTTCAATCCTGTTCTATTGATCTGCCTGCCTGTCACTGTACCAATACCATGCAGTTTTTAACACTATTGCTCTATAGTATTGCTTGAGGTCAGGGATACTGATTCCCCCAGAATTTCTTTTGTTGCTGAGAATAGTTTTAGCTATCCTGGGATTTTGTTATTCCAGATGAATTTGAGACTTGCTCTTTCTAACTCTGTGAAGAATTGAGTTGGGATTTTGATGGGTATTGCATTGAATCTGTAATACCTGCATTCTTTCCCAATTTCGTGTGCTCCTTATAAGAGCACCGAATCCACTAAGTGCTACCCGAAAGTCCAAGGGCACAGGAAAAGCTACTGGAGCATGTGTAGCTACTCACAGGCAGATTCACTCAAGAAACCATTTCTTCCTCTTCCAGTGGGTACTGCCACTCACTCTAGTTAGGAAAAGAATTTGATGTGTACCACTTGTACCCATGCTGAAATTTTGATTGGCTTGATCCTGTGCTAATCTTTGTGCATGCATATCTAGTTTAACCTGGTCTCAGTAAACCAATAGAGCAAGTGTCACTCTTTCCCTAAACTTTTATAGTTTTATGTTAGATTTTAGTCCTTAATTATTCAATGGAATTGGATACAGAAACCAAATTATTCTGCAAACATCTTTTAGAAAAGGTTTTTATAGCAACTTCAACTCCTTTAATAAAATTGTTTTCATTTTTCTCCCTTGTACCAAGGGAAAAACAAGTTAAGTGTTGTCATTGCTTTTAAAAATGTGCATTAAATGTCTTTGAAGCATCATCTTTTGGGCCCCTGATTGTTCATAGGATTTAAGTAATAACTACTTCCTCCCTCTTGACAATGATAACTTGAATTCTTTCTGTGTCCAGATCATATCAAAAATTTCATTGATGTAGCCATAGAATCACTGATTCTACCTATTTCCTTGTTGGTTTCTGTTTCATTGATATCTGTCCTTAGTTTAATTATTCAGATTCTTTTGGTTCTGTGGAATATTTTTTATTTCATTTTCTCTTTCCTAGTATATATTTCTAGATCATTACTTTGTAACTTTCTCATTTTTTTCTTAAACAGTTTAGTGAGCATTTGTTTATCAGAATTATGGCATAAAATAATTTTACTTGTTCTCTTCTTTAGGTATGCAATATTAGTTTATATTGTAAAGATACAGATCTTTCTTTATATGATCACCCCCACTTTGTGTAAACTGTTTTTCATCTCAATGAATACTTTAATTTTCCCTTGTAATTTCATCTTGAAGTCATGAATAGTTTGACAGATGTCCTGCTTAATTTCAGATTATTGGGGTTTGTTTGAATGTCTTCCCATTGAAATGATTTCATTGTGGCTGGTACATGTGCTTAGCATGAGGAGTTTGTCTGTTTCTGCACTGGTCATATGGTCCATCACAGCTAAGTTTACCATGCATTTTCAGTCAGTCATTTTTATTTACATCAAGGAAGAATAGCAGTGTTAGTGCAAATTCAAAGATTTATGGTCATCAGTTCATTTTTACTTTTTTTGTATCAATCGCTTACATAGAGAAATCAAAAACAGTTGGGATAATTGGGAGACCTTTATTTTTCATTCTGTGTTCTATTTTATTTAACTAAATAGTTTTTTCTATGTACATGGACAACTATAATAGTTATATATTGCTGATTGTCCCTTCACCATGTGATATGCTACTACTCTTTATCTCTGTGAGCCACTTTCTCAATCTCCACACTATCCACTATTAAAATACTCTTGCCAAGCACTTTTTGTGCTTACTGGGCAAAGTGGATATGCTCTGGGCATGCATTTCATCTTATCTCTGTTTTGCAATTAAAGGCTCTTGTAACCAGGTGTAATAGAGTTTATAATTTTGGAGTTCAGTTAATCTCTTCCTTTTCTTTAGCTGAGATTTAATGTATAATGTAGTTATTGAAGTTTTCGGATTTAGTCTATCATTTTAGTAGCTATTTTTTATTTGATTCTTTATTTAACACTGTTGCCTTTGTATGAATTATTGGAATCATTGCCATTTTCCACTGCCATTTTTAACTATCTATTAGTATTTTTAAATTATTTCTATGGAGGAGGCATATGTGTGTTATGTGACAAACTTTTCCTTGGTAGTGGGATGCTATATACCTTACATAGGGAGTCCATGGGAAACCAAAGTTTAAATATAACTATAGTTCAACTTGTGAATCAATGAATTTGATTGAGGCTACTTACAGGAATATGGGTGAGGGATTACTCACAGGAGCAAAAATGACACGATAGCTGCATCACCAAAACCCACCCCAGCACAGGTGACAGCTCATAAAATGTGGGCAGTAGGAACACACCGTATAGCCTTCAGGAAGCTCAACAGGTTGGAGGATGCCACTTCCATGTCACTCACTTGTTCTAAACCTCTTCAGTTTCTGTTTCTTCTAGGAAGATACTCTGGACTTAGTGTTCTCTGGAGCATGGCTTGCCTGAGAGTGGCTCTCAACAGTCTTTATTGCTCACTCTGGGAAGAGAGAGCCTCATGAATCTGGTCAATTTCAGGAACTTCTTGAAGCTATTTATACAAGTTTACTTTCCTGCTTAAGAAATGTTCCTATTGGCAGAAAATTTCAGTCTCAGAGGAAATAGCTACACAATTGGCCTATGACCAGAGGTACCCATAGAGGCCAGAAGAAAGAGTAAGATTTCCTGAAACAAGAGGTACAGGTGTCTACAGCCATATTACATGGGTGCTTGCGTGGGTTGTGGTAACTGAATTGGGTTTTCTATAACATCAGTGCAAGCTCCTCTTAACCATTGGACAATCTCTCTGGCCCTATATTTTCATTGCGGTTAGCTCTTCATGTTGATATTGCTTGCTTTCAGTGTTAAGAGTATACATGTTTAACTTTTAATATTCCATTAATGTTATGATTTCATTACTTTACAGAAAATGTTGATAATATTGTACATGTCTCCTTTATCTCTTTCACACACTGTGATGTCTCCTGTGCTTTGGTCACATGTGTACACATTTCACACTTACTAGAAAAAAGTTAAAATGTGTTTCACGAGACACACATACATTTAGAAGATTTAAGATATATTTTCTATATTTACTTGATGTTTATCTTCATTTTTGAGATGCTTGTCTTCAGAGTTCCTTATGACTCTATTACATATTTAACTTCAACTTGCATAAGTCTTCTTAAATTTTTTTTTCAAGATGCATATGGTGGTTCACACTTGTGCTAACAGCTGACACCCAAGACACTGAGGTAGGACTGCTGTTCTGAGTTCCACTTAGCCTGAGTTACCATGTGAGACTCCCAGGAAAACAACATATCTTCACAAGGTCTATACTTGATATGGCATATACCTTTGCTTCATTAAAAAAAAAATAAAATCTGATATTATTTGTCTAGGCTTGGAAGACTGTGCATGTAGAACATGGTATTTGAGTCTAAAATGTCTTTCCTTCAATAATTTAAATTATTTCTCCATATTTTCTTTTCTCTTTATGATTTCTAGTGAGAACTCAATATCATTTGACCCACCATCTGCTGCCTCTATACAGAGACCTTCTACAGAGGTCTAGTACCTCTCTTGTAGAGAGCTTTATTGGGGTGCTATGCCACCTGGCTAGACTTGACATTGATCAAGGTGAAGTTTCTCTTCCAGTCTGTGCTAGCCAGGATCCTACTTCACCTAGGGTGGAACGCTCAGAGTGAAGGTGAGGCTCATTGTTCCTCCAGGTCTATGAATTCCTGAATTAAGCAGGTGACCCACCCAACTGCCTGAGCAGTGGAGGTGATGCCCAGTGAACAGCCAGACCAGTTCCCCGGAACACACCCCGGAAGTTTGGGGGGAGGAACTCTCCCCAAAAGCCTTAAATTGTCAGGCCCCAATTAAACTTTGGGCCTCAATCAGCAATTGGGTTGTCCTGGACTTCATTTTTTTGCCCTCACCCCCCATCTATTCCCAGCTCCTCTTCCAGTGACCCAGTCCACTGTGGCTGGGGGCAATTACACTCTCTGTCCCTCTTTCAGGCTGTATCCCTCTTTCAATGAGTTTCTGGGCTGCAATTGGTACATCTTTGTCAGAGTACACAATTCCCCTGATCCCAGCTTTTCTGCAAGTGAGCCTGTTGTTTCTGCACTCCTCCCTAGAATCCTTTAGATCAATCCATAAGCCATGCAAGGATTACTTTTAAATTGTGAACTGATATTTTATTTTGATACATTTTACATCTGAACTAATTTTAATTTTAATGTGGGCATTGTAAATATTATTTTATATAAACAATGGATCATGTTTTGCTCCTATAAAGAAAAAATGTTGGTATTTGTGGCTGGAAATCAAGTTAAGCAGATTCTGAGCTCAACTTCTCCCATCTGATGACTGTATGACTCAAATCTCAGTCAGACACAAAGGCACTGCCATGTAGCCTTTAGTCTAACTCATGTGTACTTAGTTTAGTAGATGGAGTACAGTCAGAAATTTTAGTCTGACAGCAATCCTACTTACAACTATTTCCTGAATGTGTGCTTCTTGGATTAATTTGAGATTGTATTTTGTAATTCAAACATGAGTTTAAATCCCCAAATCTTTATAATGTTAGTTTTGGTCTTTCTTATTCATCCATCACTAAATGGGTCTGTGAGATGTTCAGAGATATTCATATATTTAGCAGAACCATTTTCCTAGTTCTCAGTAGTCTCTAATTATCCTTGTGATTTCTGATCTCTAGTATCTATATTTTCTACTTCCTCTGATGAGTTGTATGCTGTTTGTCATAACATAAAATTTTCCCAGCTGGTCACAATCCTTAAAACAAACTTAGAAGAGGATGAGGAGTGTGAAAAGGCTTAGCAACCAGAGGAGGGTGAAGAGACAAAGGAAGAGGAGAGGAGAACAAAATGAATGAACAAAAGAAATTAAAACTCAAGTCATGCACTTTTTCTCAACCTAAATTTCACTTTTCTTCAATTTATTTTACTTTCTTAGGTAAAAGGCTGACTTAATATACATATCCAGATATACTTTTGCATTTAGTTTCTTTTCAAACTTACTATGTCTTATGTTATGAATTTTTATTTATTAATATAATAGTATATTCATGAATGTCTATCCCTATTAATTTTAAATCTATCACCTATTTATATTTTATTGCTGTGCAAATATATTATTTCAGGAATTGTAAAGACAGATATGAATATATATGTATATATATGTATATTTATATGAAATCTTAAGAAGCTACATATTTAATAATACATGTATCCATATGTATGCATGATCTATGTATCCTGTTAGGCCTCCTGAATTTATATGAAAACTACTAAGTATATCTTTATGGAGTAGTGTGTCCAGTGCACACCAACACTCTTTATACTACTGCTAAGGGGTTCAACAGAAGCTTAAAATGGTGGGCTCTATTCATTCAAACTAGCACATAAAGAAAACTGTGAACGTTGTTTTTGTTGTTGTTGTTGTTTTATGTTAGGAGAAAAAATACTGAGTAAAAACAGGTGGTCAAGAAAGGTAGAGTGAGAAGAGATTTATTCATGTGGCTACAGAATTAAAAAGAAAGGGCAGAAGGAAACAATTTGCTGAACATGCCAAAAGGAAGCTTGCATTTCATCTCATACACAAAGGTAGGTGATACTGAATTGTTAAAATTTGGAGCTAAATCCTTAAAGATTTAAAATGAACTTTATAAATGCACTTTTTACTTATTCCCTAAGAACCAAGGAAACACTTTGTAGGGTCATATAGTAGATTTGTGCTAGCATCCTGCTAGGTGCCAGGTGCAGAGCCAACATCATCCTAAATCCACTGCAACTTGTAAAGTGATGTATACCCTCAGATAGGCCTCCTTATGGTGGTTACTATGGTGGTTGGCTTTTTAATGTTCCAGTTCGTCGGCCTTATCTGTTTGTGGAAACATTGCTCTGGATTCACCTTTGTTCCTGCTATAAAATTCAGATTTACTGATGAAACAAAAGAAACAGAAGAAAATATTTCCCAAGAACATTAATTTATTCGGGGCAGGAGTGGGCATTTCCCATTCAGTTTATGCTCACACCCGGAGGACTCTGAGCTTTTCCAGCCCTCAGTGTAGTTCATCTCTTATTTCAACACTTACCCTATTCATTCTTTGATACTGCATGCACCGAGTGAGTGAGTGCTTTCTCAACAAACTTGCTTGTGTGCTTAAATACAATTTCCAAAGATAATCTACATGGTATGAGAGTCATAAACTACTTTTTTGTCCACTGAGCTTTGTTTGTAAAATGGATTTTTAGTTTGCTGGAAGCAAGTTTGAGACTAATTAAAAGTTTAATAAATAAACATAATCTATTATTAGTCAAATTATAATGCAGTGATGTTTTAGAACTGGAGAAACTATACTGCAGAGTGAATTCCTCAATAAATTATGCATGAGCAATTTGGAATTGCTTACCTCAATTTGGACAGTGCCCGATATTAAAGCATGCTCTATAATTCAGTTTGTAGTTTCAGGGCATAATAGGGGGAGAGAAACAAAGCTTATGTTTGCTTCAGTTTATTCTGGCATCCGTCTTACTTTTTAATTGTGTTTTAAAACAGTTATTTATCTGTTTACTTTTTATTTTTCTATTAATTGTGACCTTCACAGTATTAGAAAATAAATCCACTTTCGTGGAAGTGAAAATGAAAACCGCTTTTGGAAAAGCATTTTTTTTTCCCATGAGTTTCATCTTCTCTCAAGGCTCTGCAGGAATTTGCTCACTTACATTTGTTTCAAAATAATCTATTTTAAGTTTTAACCCAAAGGCAGTATGTTAGTTGCTGGTGAGAGGATTGGAAATAAGGGATGATGATGATTATGTGTATGTGGGCATGCGTATTTACATGTATACTAGGAACAAAGACTGATGGGTAAAATAGGCAAAATAAGGTACAATGAGGCAAATGCTTCAATAAAGATAGAGTCTTCACTACATAGTAAGTTTTCCCAAGGACTGAAGCATCAGGGAGTGGGGAGAAAGACTTAGTCTGCTGAAATAGAACAGAGCTGACACTGGAAACCAGGTAGCATCTTAGACACATTAAATAGAGTTGCTGATTAAACAAGTTTCCTCTTCAGAGTGGGGGGCGGGATGTCTTTTTTCTTCAAGTTGATGTGGTATTAAGACGTAAGCTTCCACCCGATTTTTCAGTCCATCTGCATTTCAATGTATGCGTTCATGCACCACTGAGTCACAATTACTGTCGTTCATGTTCTGAGCTGAGATGGCTGTTAGTTCCGTGTTCTAATTTAACAGATATTAGCACATCTATGTCAGCAATATTGGTCTGCTTCTCTGTGGAAGGCCTTGGAAACTTCACTACGACCTATACCAGTGACCCACTGAAAACAATAAAGGCAAAAAGAAGGTTCTGGAAAAGATAAGAGAATTTGTAAGGTTACTTTAAAGATTCTGAGGCAGCCTCTCATGAGACTAGGAGTATTGAAAGCAAACTAAAGGAAGCCCCTATGCATCCCTCCAGGGATGAAAGCCTCTCACAATATTTTGAGATTCTAGGAAATAGTCAGAAATACAGGCCTATATGCACTGCATTTAGCAACCTAGGAACTCTTTCATCCTGAAATAAACACTTTGTAAAAGAAATGCATCACATGTCGGAAGATGAGATATCTATTTTCTTAGAGCAGATACTGATGTGTATGGGAAAAAAACAACAGACAAATTGGCAAACTACTTCTGCAATGGGAGATGCCACATAGGAGAAAGAAAAGGTTATCTATATGTTTCATATCAATGAGTCAGCTGAGGTTAGGTTCATCCTGATCTTTAGGGATAAAGAACAACGAAAGACAATGTTTGGTGTGACCTTTTCCTAGCAACCATACAAGCATCAGTACACAGGAAACACCATGCACATAAATTTTAGACCCATGTTTGCCATATCTGCAAAAATGCATTAGCCAGACAGGTCAATAGTCCAAGCCACTTAAGAAACAGGAGAAAATATTTGCCACATACTACCAATCAAGGCAACGGTAAACATGAATAATAGTTTTATATTACCCAGAATCAACAGTGGCGACAGTTCACTCCATCAGCAGTTTGTATGGAAAACTTAACTTATAGCATCATCTACTAAAGACTGGAAAAATTCTGGAAATGATGTAAAAGAGGTGGTCATGAATTACATGGTAAAGATATGATCTATGGATCACACAGTTGATTTTGTGTCTGTGTTCTTCCCAGCAAGAATCATTCATCACTGCAGAAAGCAATCTCAAGGTGGAGAGTCCCTTGAGCAAAACCCCACCAATCCTAACCTCAGCAGGCATGGCAGAAGAAAGTAAGTAAGGTAGTAAAATAAACCAAGAATTCTCTAATTAAAAATGAGCCTTTTTTGACTGTTTATGGAACTCTAATACTGAGAGATCATCTAGCCAGCAGTCAAGGAATGTTACCTCATTGAAACACAGTTGAACAAAGTATATTGACATGTACATGATTGAGGTGGAAATGTTCTTTATGTTATTCCAGGTGACCTCAAGATCACTGTCATTAATGTGACAGCAAGTAAATGGGTGTGGAAGGACAAAATAAGACAATCAGACTTGAAACACACACAAAGTTGAACATTTAATGTGCTGAAGCATTAGCCTGATTCTGAACAAGGCCAGTCCAGTGTTTGAAAGACCAGGGTTTCCAAAGACAGTTGAGAATTTAAAATGTCTTGTTTTTTTGTTGTTGTGGATGATAGTTATTTTGTTTGGTTGTATTTTTTGTTTGTTTGTTTGTTTGTTTTTTTAATCTTTCTCAAGCTATCACACAAACTTCAGCTTCTGAGTCTTTCACAGTCCAAATTCAGTTTCCTCAGACTGCATGATCCCCAGAGAGAGAAGTTTTCTCTATACTGCTTTCAGAAGTCATAACACCATGACATAAAGGCCCTAGATGTTCAGGCAGAAATTGAATAAGGGTCAGAGAAACCTCTCTCAGGTAACCAAGGAGTTTGTCTTTCCTGATTCTGAAAACAATTGTTACCCACACGACTTCTCTTTGTCTCAGGAAAAGAATAAAGTACGGTTTCTTACATTCTTCCGTCCCCAGACTGAACCCAGAGGAGTCAGATTTAATGTTAAAATTTGAACTTTTGGATCTAAGGCTTCCAAGTAGGATGCAGTCACTGAAGGCGATATGGGATTCTCTAGAGGGAAGAGTTTGAAGCAGAAGAAAAGTTTCTATCCTGTTTCTTTTACTTTCATATCCTGTTGTTTGGATCACTAGAAAACTTGGCTCCCCTAATGCTCAGTCTGTCCATGATGTCCTTCGAGCAAACAGGCAGCTGTTGCACACAAGTCAGTCCCCATATAACAGTAAAAGATTCCTGCTCCTTCCTTGAAGAAGCTGCAATAATACTCTCCTAGTTTGGTTTGAGCCCACTGGATCTCAGCCCAAATATCATAATACGTACAGGAATGTGCCAATAAACATAAATACATACACACACACACACATGTGCATACATGCACACACACACACACACACACACACACAAGAACAGTGTAGTTTAGACCTTAATGCAAGACCTTCCAGAATTTCATTTCTTTGTCACAAAACCTGAACATGAAGATCAATATTAGAGGGACATATTAAGAATTTGGTCAAATAATTACATAATTTATTCCCCCAGAAGACACTCTGTGCACTGTTCTTGCTAACATATCTAAAATTCTAAATGTATCTCTTTTTGTAAAATTATATATATATAATTAATTTATATATATATATATATATATATATATATATATATATATATATATATATATTCTTGTAAGCGTCAAGGAATCAACTTGTGTCTATCTCTCCTGGGCCAAAAGGACCCAGATAAGTACTCCTATCAATCAACAGTCTAAGTTTCTCCACCTATTGCCTATTCCTGATGGTGACACTCTTCCAATTTCCCAGGTCTTGGGGTTCCCCTCCTCCAAACACCAAGATCATTGCCCCAACAATGTACACTTAAGAAAAAATTCTCCTCCCTAAATTGGACTTTATCTTCTACCCCTAATATATTGCCAGTTCCAGGTGTTCCCTCAAAATCTGAATTCTGGACAGCTTCAAAAGCAACTAGCTCCAAGTGGTTCAGCCTCACAAACTGCTTCAATTAATTCCTGCATGACCCTAATGCCTGATGGCCCCACAGAGACTGGACACCAAGTGAAACAGCTTGCTTTTCCAGGAAATGGCCAGCATCTCATTTCTCTTGGATCCCAAAGATGTCAGTACCCAGAGATGGCAAGAAGCAGTTTAAACAACACAGTGATCCCATTTTTGCCTCACTAATCACTCCTTCCTATTTCTTCATACTTTTATAATAAACAAAAAGAGGAGCGTTAGAAAAAGTTAGACTCCAGAAAACCAAATAACCCTATTAAAAAATGGAGTACAGAGTTAAACAAAGAATTTTCACCTGAAGAACTTCGGATGGCAGAGAAGCATATTAAAAAATGCTCAACTTCATTAGTCATTAGGGAAATGCAAATCAAAACAACCTTGAGATTTCACCTTACACCAGTCAGAATGGCTAAGATTAAAAATTCAGGAGACAGCAGGTGTTGGCAAGGATGTGGAGAAAGAGGAACACTCCTCCACTGCTGGTGGGGTTGCAAATTGGTACAACCACTCTGGAAATTAATCTGGCGGTTCCTCCGAAAACTGGGCACCTCACTTCCAGAAGATCCTGCTATACCACTCCTGGGCATATACCCAAAAGATTCCCCAGCATGTAATAAGGATACATGTTCTACTATGTTCATAGAAGCCCTATTTATAATTGCCAGAAGTTGGAAAGAACCCAGGTATCCCTCAACAGAAGAGTGGATGCAAAAAATGTGGTATATCTACACAATGGAGTACTATTCAGCCATTAGAAACAATGAATTCATGAAATTCTTAGGCAATTGGATGGAGCTGGAGAACATCATACTAAGTGAGGTAACCCAGATTCAAAACATGAATCATGGTATGCACTCACTAATAAGTGGATATTAACCTAGAAAACTGGAATACCCAAAATATAATCCACACATCAAATGAGGTACAAGAAGAACGGAGGAGTGGCCCCTTGTTCTGGAAAGACTCAGTGAAGCAGTATAGGGCAAAACCAGAACAGGGAAGTGGGAAGGGTTGGGTGGGAAAACAGGGGGAGGGAAGGGGGCTGATGGGACTTTTGGGGAGTAGGGGTCCAGAAAAGGGGAAATCATTTGAAATGTAAATAAAAATATATCAATAAAAAAAAAAATAAATAAATAAATAAATAAGAAAAAGAAATGAGGTGCTCTCCAAACCTGCCTTTAAGTGACTCACCTTCAGCGTCTAAGTCTAAATCATTTCATTTAAAAGGTCCTCACCATTACCATCCACTCTCTTGCCCTCTTTTTTCTCTCCTCGCTCCCCTCCCCCAACTCCCTCTCCCCTCTCCTATTCCCTATTCCCTATTCCCTATTCCCTATTCCCTATCCCTTCTCCCCTCTCCCCCTCCCCTCTCTCTCTCTGAAGTCCCTGCTCTGAGACAGACTTTCCTACCTATAGTCAAGCTCTAGTCTGAGATCTGTTGTATGAAGTGGTTTCTACAATATACCATGGCCCAGATCTCAGGAGGTACTCCACAGCAAAATCTTAACAGTCCCACTCCACAGTACTTATTTCCAAGACAGAAATATCTCCACACGTATCCCTTATTTTTATGAGGCGTAGCACGTGTAAGCTCTCAATAATGTTCTATTAGGGAATTTAATTAAAATGCCTTCAGTAAGATGTGTTTTGAACTGTGGTTCAAACTATTAGTCTTTTACAGCGTGTCTCAGGTACTCATTCCTTTATGCCACCGAACACCCCTGAGACCATTCCATGTGCCCCGAGCTTAATGAGAGTCTCTGTTTCTGCCCTGCCTTTGTGCTGCCGTGTCCTTTCATATTTAACATGACAAAAATAAAAATCATGAAACATATGCTAAAGTTAGGGAAATGTTAAAAAATAAGTGTGAAAAAAGTAATTAATGTGTGCCCCCTCATGCTTCTTTATCTAGATCTGGAATTCCATTTATTTATTTTTAAAGGTTATCACCTGTTTTTTCTACGACAAAAAAAAATGGATGAAAATTTCTGTCCAGAAGGCTTTTCTTTGAACACTACATAACTGCAGCCAATTATGTGCACAATGTGAGGGTTTTTGAAGCAGAGGAAGAACCTGCAAAAGGGTAAGGAAGGAGGAGAAGGACACAGCTTCTGTCTCAGTGGCAAAGTCACATTCTTATCACAGTCTCCACAGCTGCTCTGATTCACAGGAACTTGGCAATAAAGCTGTGATTAAACCTATTGTTTTTGTTTTGTTGTCTTCCTTCACTATCATTTTTTTTTAAATACCCAGATGGTTGGGATCTTGGAGGGACTGGGTACAGCCATGTTTTTATGTATGTATGTCGATGTGCATACATAAAAGCATTTATTCATCTTCATTCTAGATCAGAGATGTAATGCAAAAAATCATAGCACTGAAAGCTCCATTCTGTAACACCCAATCTGCCATTCATAGGACAATTTTGAATACAGCCTCCCCAAACACACACACACATACACACACACATACACACACACACACATGTACACACTTACAAACACTTAAGTACACAATCAGTATTTGTCTCCATTCCTATAAATATGAACTTATATCTACACAGAGAAGTCAGAAGAGACTTCTAGCTGGAAATACTAGGAAGAATCCAATGTAAAAATGGGGAGTGTGAGACAATGTGACTTCAGTGTCCTTGTCCCCTAAAGAGCATATTCTAGACAGTTATATCCAAAAGATACTGCAAAGATTAAAATTTAGTCTCTAGTGATGGATGAAGTAGGGTCTCTAGTATCAATGCTAGAAAAAGAGAGGCTGATCATCCTGCAGAAAGAAAACCATAGTGTAGGCAGGTTTTTGTTAGTTAGCTTCACCCCAGGGGTACAGAGGGATTATCAACATCTGTGTGATGTGCTAACTAACATGCATCACCAGTTTCCAGAGTCTTTTCCTTTTATCTGAAAATAAATTCTTCCCTCATACAACACATCCCAACCAGCTTCCCTGCCCTCTACTCCTCCCAGCTCAAGTCATCTCACCCTCCTCCAACACCACTCTCCCTCCAATTCCTCTTCAAAAAAGAATAGGCAGAGAACAGGCAGGCCATAGATAGCAATGACCACATAACACCACCCAGAAACAAACCGAAACATTTTCCTTCAACGTTACAAAACACTACAAATCCAGGTATTCTACATATGCTAACACACATTTGTTTCAGATAAGCACATTTTTATTATATGCAAATAAGCACAGGGTTCAACAAGGAGGTTACTAGAAATTCTAGATCCAGCCCCCTTCTGAGATGCAAGACTGAGGCACATGCCTCACTCAAGTGACTTTGTGAAGACTTCAGGACAAGTAAAGAGAAAGGTAATAATGAGTTACTGACCACCCTGGCCTTCCAGGTCATCGCTGGCCACTTGCATCCTCAGTGTTTGTAATGATGCTACATTAAGCACACTGTGAGGTACAGGACTCCTGCTTGGGGACTGCAGACCCTAGCTCACATATAAAATATTTTGTTGAACTTAATATTATTCCAAAATGTAATTTTGATTTACTTTTTCTTAATTGACTTAGAACTAAAGAATGACTCAAAAAATTCAGAAAACTAAGGAATTCAGAAAATTGTTTCTATTACTACAAAATAATTTTATGAAGTGGGAAAAAAGCAAAACAAACAAACAAACAAACAAACAAAAACCAGAGAATGGCAAATGTCTTTCTGACTCTGCAGCTTGGGAGCATGCTGAATTGAAGTCCTTACTCACTGGACACTAGTCTGTTCTGTATTGTTCTGTATGCCCAATCAATCAGGCTTAGACTTTTCTAATCAACTTTATGGAGAAAAAATAACAAGTGGGAATCTGGGCTAGAGAGAAAGGAGTGATTTGTAACTGGTGAATTCAGGAAGCTACTTTTATGTATGTAGTATTCGTGATTCTCTTGAGTTTTCTGTAGATGACCCAAGAATACTTTGAGAAGAGTCTGAAGACCTGGATTCCCTTGCAGGTTAATAGGATTAGGCAATTAGATTTGATACACAGACTTCTGGATCTATAAAATCAAGGATCACTGGATGCTACATTTCCTCCCTTCTTCCTAGTCATGTACACCTCATCTCAGACACATTTCACAAGTTTCTGTGTCTCCAAGGCTCTTTCTGAAAATTCTCCTTATGCATAACTAAAAACAGCTTATTTCTACAGACATAATTAACATATCATTGGAAATACTACATGTAGGTGAATGTTCTTCTAATTGAAAGGTAAGAGATTAAAATACAAGCAGTTCAAAAAATTTGCCCAGGATTATTCCCTGAGGAATAGGGTTCAGTAGGAGTTTAGGCCCTACTTTGGAACCTATTCAATTCAGCACACCACCCCTTCTGAGCATCTGAAAGTTTTGTCTTTGGAAGTATTCCCAACTCTGCTTGCTTTCCTTGACACTGTGGTTGCTCACATAGGATGGAGCCATCCATCTCCTTTATCCTAAAGAGGAGGCTGTATTTCCCTAGGTTATGTCATGCCATCACCAGTTATGGTAACGCATAATCAGATTAATCCCGTTTAACGGAGGTAGTTTTGTATTGGCTGAAAACAAAGAAACACTCAACACTCAGGCAATATTGTTTTATAGGCTTTTTTCATTTTTTTTTGTTTTTTTTTGGTTTTTTTACTAATGTATTAGTTCTTCCTCTTAGGTCAAAGACAAACTACAGAGGAGGTTAATTCTTTCTCAAAACCCAGGAGAAATTTAAGAGCACTCTAGGACACTTGGTACGTTTGGTTCTGATCCCCTCCAGATTCCCCTTTGTGACGGTTGCTCTTGGATTCTTGTCTCTGGATACATACTTGTGTTTTACTGCATGATTTTTACTAGACATGCTTATTTAGGCTTCTGACTAGATTCTCCATCCTTTAACCTTGAGTGTTCTAATCACTCTGTACCATCCTATCAGTTTACCACTGAGCTTGTCTAACCTACAGCAAAATCCTAATATTTTCCATAACTGTTTTTCTTGATCTTGAATGCCCAACACAAGACCAACAGGATAGACCATGACAGTAAGAAATAGGAGCCCAGCCCAGTGACATAGGAAGGCAAAGATACTTTATTTGTACCCCAGGCCAAGTGAAGGGTCCTCTTATCATAGTACATGAAATTTCACCCCATGGTCATTTCATGTAGAAGTCATTATTAAAGGGCTGGCAAGGTCACTCTGTAGGTAAAGATAATGGCTGCTGAGCCCTGATGACCTGAATCCAATTCCCAGGTCGCCTGAGTGAGAAAGAGAACTAATTCCCACAAGCTGTCCTCTGACCACCACATGTGCAACTTGTGTGAGCATGCACCCATATATACTCACAAATAATAGTTATAAAATAAAAAAAGTTATTTTTAAATAAGAAGCTAAAATAGGCAAGATAAATCTTCAAAAATCTTTGGAGCTTTGTAGCTCTAGTGACTGATCATGACATTCAGCTGTATTGATTAAACCCAGTCAGGCGATCATGCTTAATTTCAGTACTCATTAGAGAGGATGATCCCACACTGTGTGCTGTTGTGGGCAGTCATAGAAACTGTAGCAATTGTCCCCCCATCCACTGCCATAAATCATGAATGAAAGTAGCATGAAACTTGGCTTTTAGTTTATTCTTTTAGAAAGCCTTTGAGTAAAGTAAATTAAAAAACAAACAAACAAAAAAATAGAAAAGCAAACCTCGTTTTGTAAAACAAACATTCCAGTTGTTTATGACGTATTTTACCCTGACGTAAGACTTTCTTTAAACTCCATTTAATATTCTCAGCATTATAATACTATTCTAAATTATGCAATGTACTACCTACTATCCTTATCTTCAGACTTCTGTTCTTTGATAGGAATATTACATGGCTCATAGCACACCTCATTGGTAGTCACAATTGCACATTCAGAGCCTGAGCCACTTAGTAAAGCAGATGTGATATCTACACTCTCTTTAATTAAAGTTTCCGTTTCTTCCCCTATTAAAGCATCATCAGACCATGCTGTCTTCAGTTTGTGAATCTGCTGACACCATATTACTGAGGGAAGCAAATGGTGCTGACAGAATAAAGATGGGTTTGGAAGAGGAACAGACTGTGAGACAGATTCCCAAGGCTCAATGAGAAAGATCCCATTATCCCAGAGTAGAAAGACATAGTCAGAGATCTTGGCTGTGACCTTCAGGATACAGACCAACCAGTCTAGGGTGGCTAGAAAACAGCTATTATAAGATGGGAACAAACATGGACACCTGACATAAGCTTAATATGGTAGACATGTTCATTTTGGAAGGTTGCAACTGAACCCAAATATACCCAACTCTTATTTAGTCAATCTTGTGAGGGAATAGTTTGGAAAAGTGCAAGTTGCAGAAGGAAAGGTATTTGGCTTTATCAGGTTTTTTTTTTTTAGCTATTAAACTAGAATCTGAGATTTTTTCGCCTCCCCTTCCTTCCTTCTTTTTCTCCTTCTTCTATCTCACTCCCATTCCTTTCTTCATCTCTATCCCTTCTTTCCTTCTTTCTCTCCTTCCATGTTTCCTTCTCATATGAAGAGTAGGTGAAATTTTGAATAGGATATCTAGGCTAAGGTGGAAGTTCCTAAATTCATGCATTTGCTGTGTAATGCCCTCTCTAACAGCCAAGAGTTATTAAACAGAATTTGCTGTACTAACTGGGGGATACCACTTTATGAGTTGTTGGTCACGGAAAATCTCAGAGGTACCCAAATCCATGTATGCTCTTTTAATTCCTCTTGATTCTTCACCAGAATTAGCTGAAAAGACTCATATCCTAATTCATAATTTAGAGAAATAAAGCTATAAATGATATTGAAGAGTCCTTTTTGCTGGCTAGTTTTCACAATCCTGGAAACTGCTATGCATGCTACTGAAAGAAAAAATATCAATAGAATTATTTAGCTGGACACCCTATAAGCTACAATACCAAACATCCAGGTAAGATGTACCAACTGGAGCAAAAGTGGCACAACTGTAATGAAATACTAACTGCTCTATAATTTGATTAGAGAATCACTATATAGTAGGATACAGTCCTAAAATTTAAATCCAATAAGTAATCTATAACTTGACTCTAGGTGTGGTACACACTTTAATACCAAAACTTAAGACATTTAAGCACTTAAATGTCTATCCATTCAGGGACAGCCTGATTTATATAACAAGCTCTCCTCTCTCTCTCTCTCTCTCTCTCTCTCTCTCTCTCTTTCTATCTCTCTCTCTCTCTCTTTCTCCCCCCCACCCCCCACATGCATTCGTGCACACACATGTACATTCCTGATTTGGGAAGCCTTGGGTTTTACAAGGGAATTTATCACTTTATCACTTCTTCTATGTAGCTAATTTGACAAGAAGATAAACTGCCTTATTTTTTCATTAAATATTTTCATTTTATTTTTATGTATGTATGCATATGGGCTTATGTGAGAACATATACACTTGAGTGAAGTTTCCCACAGAGGCCAAAAAAGGGTGTTGGAATCCCTACAGCTAGAATTACAAGGTTAGCTATATAGCATGTGGGTTGCAAAACAAACTCAGGTCTTCTAAGAGAGCAGTGTGTGCTCTTAACTGCCAAGCTATCTCTCTAGCTCCCAAACTGCTTTTTAAATGTTAGTGATCATACTTGTAGACTACCACTATACTCAGCCATATCTAAACAAGCTCCTCTTCTCTTTTCAATAAGCAGTGGTGAATTGAAGAAATTATGACAGCTGTAGATGCTGAAATAGTGACTATAAGAGTTCATCCCCAAACAGGACATTTATCACACTCTTCTAAAACTCAGTAAATATTGCTGAAGAGGGAACAGAACACATTCAAGAGCTGGAAGATAGGGAGAAAGACTGACATATGCTAGCTTGTGTGCAGGACACAGGCATTTCTATCATAAATTGCCTACAAGGGGCACTTCTAAATTTGGGACTGTCATTAATCAAGCATGGACTAAGAAGAGGTTTATGAACCCCCCTTCTCTACACTGGTAGCTATTGGTGAATTATGGCACAATGAGGAACTAGAGTCTTCAAGCGTATATCCAGGAACTAGCCAACCAAAGAGTAGATGTTTCCAAATCTGTGTTCATACATACAGCCCTGGTTAAACTCATGGGGTTGTAAAACAATAATAATAATAATAATAATAATAATAATAAATAGTAATATAGTGACAAAACAAGAAAAGTAGAAAATTTGAGATAGAGAATTGGACAAAATTGAGGATAGTTTACCGGGAAGGGAGTGAGATAGGAGAAATTTGGATGTGAGAGTAACCAGTATGTGTTTGCTAAACATATCAATGAAATTGTCAGAAATTAATTAAAATTATAATAGTAATAAAAAACAGGTCAAAAGAACTGAAACATATAAGGAGTCTTGGAGATGGTGCTTGGAAGAAGCATACTTATTTGCTTTCTAAAGTTTATAGCTAATTTTTATATCAGTGGAATTTAAAAGAAAATGGATTCATGCTTTCTGAAAAAGGAAAATCAAATGAATGTCGGATTTAGTGTGAGTCATGAGGACTGGGGCTCATGGCCAGCTGAGATGCCTCTTTAAATATAAATCCTTCCTTTTAAGTCCATGTGGACTGATGCCCTCACATTAGCAAGTGCCTGGCTCTATATCAGATAGAGATTTATTAAATTTAATAGACCAGATTACTATTACATAAAGAATACTGTCCCTGAGCTGCAATGAAGTCACTCAGCCAACTGATGGCTACATTCATTTCCTGACCACTTTGCATTTTCTGTCAGTGCTACAGCTCAGACCACATCTGAGCTCATTTGCTGAGGACAGTGCCACATATGCTTTCTTGCTTCTAATCTCTAATGGGTAAGAAAACCAGAGCTTCTTTATCACAGTGGTTTATGTAGTTGTTATTATTAATTGCTTATTTGGTGTTTTCTTGATCCTTAGCTTTTGATTAATTTTTTTTCAATTCTAGTGGAAGTTATAGTGACCCCAGACCTTCCATCTTCCCAGTATGATTAAGTTTGGGTGGGACTAGATTTTGCAGTATTATGGTCAAAGATTCATGTGCAAAGGGAGAAATAGTTTTCTGGACATAAATACTCTTCTGTAATAAAAGCTTTATTTTGACTCGTGGGTTGAGAGGACGAAGCTCACCATATTGTGAAAAGTAAAACAGAGCTCATGGTGGTGAGTATAGAGGCTGAGACTCATCATCTTATTTGGCCAGAAGGGTAATCAGAGAATAAGAGATATCATCTCTCACTTCTACTTGCTCTATTTTCTTGTATCAAGTCTATAAGCACAGTGTCTTTGTCAGAGTTTCTATTACTGCAAAAATATCACAACCAAGAAGCAAGTTGGGTAGGAAAGGGTTTATTGAGCTTACACTTCCAAATTGCAGTTCATCACTAAAGGAAGTCAGGACTGGAACTCAAGCAGGTCAGGAAGCAGGAGCTGATGCAGAGGCCATGGAGGGATGTTTCTTACTGGCTTGCCTCCCCTGGTTTGTTCAGCCTGTTCTCTTGTAGAACCCAAGAATACTGCCCAGAGATGGTACTACCCACAAGGGGCCCTCTCCCCTTGATCTCTAATTGAGACAATGCCCTACAGCTGGATCTCATGGAGGCACTTCCCTAACTGAAGCTCCATTCTCTGTGATAATTCCAGCCAGTGTCAAGTTGACATACAAAACCAGCCAGCACACACAGAGGAGTGGCACTGCCTATCTTCAGAAAGGATTTTATATCCTCAGTTAAACTCCCTGTGAATCACATCCAAACTTGTGCTTTGCAGTACTCTAGGCATATTATAATTTCATATAGTTAACATCAAATTTAACCATCAGAGCTGTGAGGTTCATGGTTAACTTCAGGAGATCAGTGTGGTATTATTTTATGGAAATGTAGGCATTCATAATTTGTATACTCAGGCTCATATAACCCAATCTGTGAGTCAAACAATGTGTGTGATATTGGTAAATGTACAACTAGAAGCCCCTGTGATGATTCATTATTAACCAAGGCTTTATTTTAAGCCTTAATCAGAATGTATACAAGGTGTCAGCAGTACAAATCAAGTACGGCTTCGCACATTGTATGGGCCTCCTTGATTTGATCCCCTTTACCTCTATCACCCAAATTTCATTTTAATTTTAAAAACATTTTCTTCTTTCTAGACTTATCAAGACATTTTGAGATACTAGAAGGTTCTTTGGGTAGTTGAAATAACACACAAACCTTTATCTTACCTCATTATGAACTCTTCAAGAGTTTAGTTTTTCCTTTAATAATCTTATTTTTCAAACAGGTTTACAATACCAGACATTGATTCATAGCAGTAGAGTATGTGTTAATCCAAACAGAAAGTGATTGCTTACCCCCATCACCAACTTGCCTCAATAACAGTAAGTCTCACCTCTCTGGCTAATGTTGCAGCACAGAGTCTACAGCTGAGTAAGACTTTTTCTTTTATTGGATATATTCTTTATTTACATTTCTAATGTTATCCCCTTTCTCACCCCACCCCAGTCCCTATCCCATCCTCCCTTCCCCTGCTTCTATGAGGCTGTTCCTCCACCCACCCCACTGCCCCACCCTCGAGTCTCCTACAATGAGGCATCTATTGAGCCTTCATAGGACCAAAGACCTCTCCTCCCCTAATACTTTTGTTGATGATTGTACTCAAACAGACTACAGAACACTTTCTAGCAATGTGAGGTCTAGTCATTAGGGAGGAATCTTCCAGCCAATTTCCAGCTTCATTTTCATATCCCACAACCAACACATGCGGTACCTTCAGCAATACGACCTTATCATCTAGGTATTATAGACAGAGAGCTGGCATTGCAATGTCATTTTGTTTTGTCATAGGTCTTCCAGACAAACCACTTAGAGGAAAAAAGTCTACTTTGGTACTGAAATGCAATTTAATTTCATATATCTTCTAAGCCCAGCTGGGAAGATAATAGGCCATAATGAAGAAGCGACTGTGATTGTTTTGCTAAGTGGGCATGATGCACCACCCTTCTAAATAACTATGTTTATTCCTAGAGATTAGTGCCACATTCAGCTTTGGCCAGAGAAGCTCCCTTCCTCATGGTGGAGGTAACTGCAGAGACTTGTTTCATGATCCTTCAGGAGCCATAATAAATCCAAATGGCTCATCAAAAACAAACTACAAAAAGGAAAAAGGATAGCATCTAGTTAGGAAATAAGTTACATGATAGAAGGTATCATGTATACATATGAAGTTGTCAGAAAGAAATATTATTGCATATAATTAATATCTACTAATAACATTTTTATTTTCTTGGAACAGTTTGTGAAACACTTTGGGCTATGGGTTGAAACTTGGAAGCATGGATTTTTTCCAAATACTTTTTGCTTATAGACTTTAAGTATGGGCGTAGGACTAAATGTTTAGATTCTACCTATACATTGCCTCCTTGCTTCTTCAGTTAAAAGTTCATAAAACATTTACTGACACATAAAGGGAAGAGATTTTGTGAATCTAAATATTGTTGTTGTTGTTACCAAAGATATCTTTTGTGCTTTCTTCCACATCAAGTATTCGTAGGTAAATGTGAAGCCAGGTTTGATGGAGGAAACTCTGTCCATACTGTACATATGATCTTCCTCAAAGTGAAATTTTTCTTTTCTTGTTTTACATTTTTCAGTGCTGGAACAGAATCTTAGTCCTAAGGTAAATATTTCACTAAAAAGAATACGTTGTTTTAGGTCGTTTATGAAAAAAAGCATTACAAAAGGCCTAATAAGTTGAGATACATGTAAAACGCATTCAAAAGGTTGCTGCTAAGACAGTTTTATTTCTAAGAATCATAAATAATAAGTTATGGTGTACATTGGGCTTTTCTTGTGTTTCAGTCATGAAATCAAAAGAACTGAATAAATGAATTTTTAAATGAGAAAGAACCCTGGTCAAAATCATCACACTTAAATCATCTCTCAATGGGATCCTGTGAGGTACTTGGAGTTCTTAGTGTGATCAGAAACCATAAGCTGCACAGTATTGAATGTAGAGTGCTGAACTTTGGAAGTGATTTGAGGACTGTGCATGGTGGAGAGGGAGAGAGAGAGAGAGAGAGAGAGAGAGAGAGAGAGAGAGAGAGAGAGAGAGAGAGAGAGAGAGAGAAACTGAATTAAAAAGGACCATAAGTACAGAACAATCTGAGATATGTAAGGATACAATTTAATGACAGAAAATGAGTACTCAAAAAAGGTAAAATTCCTTCTTAGTTGTACAGCTAATTGATGAAAAAGCCAGGGTGTGCTTCACAAAGTCACACATGCTGGGAATTCTGAGGAGCCTGTCACCCCCTAAATCCCCCACTCCCCGAATTCAACTCCCCTTCTAGTCTTCTTTTGGGGCAGAGTGCCAGCTTGTCTACTCCTATGAAAACAGGACAGTCTCAAGGCCTCCAGGGGGTCCACTGCTTGCAGGGCAACTGGATATCAGACTCCACAGTCTGAAGGCTTCCCAGGAGATCTGCTGCAGCCAGGGCAACAAATCAGCAGCTTGTCTGCCCCTCAAAAGACGCCACACTCTGAAGGCCTCACAGGGATTGTGCTACACCAAGGGTCACAGGCCTACCAAGAGACAGCCAGCAACCCAGGGACACAAGAGGCGGGCACCAGAGAGAGACACCCAGACCAGCTAACACCAGGGATCATTAGTAATTATTGACTTTATATAAGGACCATAAAACAAGCAACACTGTCCTGAGGTGGAATCTTTGTTCAGGTACTCCAAGTAGATTTCCAGTAGACAAGAGGCATCGTTATTTAAAAAGTTATTAGTCCCATAAATTAAATTGTGTCTAATACACACTACCACCAGCCACCCTTCTAAAATACCAGAGCATTTTATACTGTTCTTTCATCCTTCCCAAAGGGAGAGTTCTATTAACACCACAATGCACTCAACCCTAAGAATCACTGTCAATTCACTGAAGTTCCCCTCCCCCACCCCCATTGGAAGAGACTCAGTCAGTTATTGAAGCTCAGTTCAAATACATTAGGATTTCTCTCATCTAAAATGATCCACAGAGAAGAAAGATTGCAAGTTGTTGCTTTATTTTATTTTGTTTTTCAGCTAAGCAAATTACAAATCAAAGAATGTTAACTGAACTAACCAAAGCTGTTAAGTTATGGAACAGACTCCAAGTTAAATGAGGGCTTGTCTTCCTGCAAATCCAGTGATCTATGCCTATAAGGCTAATTAATAGTCATCTTATGACTAATTGCTCTCATTACAAGCTCCTTGGAATTTGGCAGGCCTTATAATCTACTCACCTTCATTAAATGTTGAAGAAAGGCTTCTGGGAAAAGGTAATGCGGGAGAGTACATTAGAAGCCCAGAACTGTGGCCAGGTATTTCTGAACTAAAATTTTAACCCACCCTTCCTCTGCATAAGGTGATCTTATGCAAATAAATTAATCCAAATGCCTTTACTGCATAACAGTGTAACATATTTGTTTTTATGATAATTAGACACAGGCACAGGAGATAGATACTGCCTCTTTACAGACGTTTATCATTTGCGAAGGGAGGATAACAGAAACACAGTAAAGGGTTGAGTCACTTATGCAGGAGGAGTCTGGGTGATGTCTTAGACAAGGTAACAGATGACCTAGGACTCAAAGGAAAATTGGAAGTTGCAAGCTCAGGAGAAGGAGGAACTTATAGTGTACAAAGACAGGTAACTTAGAAATTAAGTGGAGACCCTACATCAGCAATCATGTCTTGTTCGGCTCCTCGCAGCAAATTAGCAGCCTTATCAGGCAGTGATTTTGCTTAGAAGAAAGGTTCATGGAAGATGGAGATTGTAATGACAGGCCTGTCCCAAAACGGACATAATAAGAAAGTTCTTTATGACTTACCACCTGGTTCATTTTCTACAATGACTAAACCAGGAAGGATTAATTTGGGGCACTATTTTAAGAATCTAAAGGTCTTCCAACATTAACTGCCCAGTGTATAAGTTCTTCTAGGTAGGAGTTGAGAAAATTATGAGCCTCCTGTAATGTTAAAGTCAGATAATTTTTTCTTCTTTTCCTAAAGCCCTGGAGTTCTGGCTGCGCCTGGAATGCTGAGTGTGAAGTACAGAGAACAGAGAGCTGGGCTGGGAGGTATTTCAAAGAAAAGTCCCAGAGGAGACAAGGCTAGTGCAGGAAAACACACTGATTAAGTTGTTTTTAGCTTAATTTAGTACTTAGAAACATTCAGGGACTATTAATTTGCAGTCTATCTCTCTGTGTTCACCAACACCATTGTTAGAAAAATTATTTAAATCTTACCAGCTATTATCTTTGTTGAAGTTGTTGCACAATTGGTGATGATTTAGCTTGGGAGAAGTTATTGAAGAGCATTGTGGGCAGCTTGGTGACAGCCCCTTGGCATTCCAGATTAGCCTAATCTTTATGATAGTGTAGTGGTTGCCACTGTTTATGTTTGCAGAAGAAATATTCAAGTTGAAACAGCTTTCTCAAGACCTCAGAAATAGAGAGTTGCACTGTGGAAACTATATTGATCTTCAGAGGTTGATGGATGATTCCTGTATGTAAACCATATCCATAGAATAGTTCTAACTAGGTAAATTAGCACTCATCTTCAATGCTAACAGTTTTGATGTGCTATTCCCATGGAATCAGAAAGTACTAGATGATAGGATTGATCCCATACGACAGAAACAAACATTCACATATATATATATACACACACACACACATATATATATATATATATATATATATTACTTGAAATATATATAAAACTTTATATATAAAACATATATAAATATATGTATAACATTACATATAAAACATTATTTATATAAACATATATTTAGAAACCGATATATATATATATATATATATATATATATATATATATATATATATATACACACACACATATACACACACACAAACACACACAGAGATAGAGAGAGAGAGAGAGAGAGAGAGAGAGAGAATCTCAGTCAATGTTCTATTGTTATGAAGAGACACTATGACTACTGCAACACTTAAAAAGGAAAGAATTTAACTAGGGCTGGCTTACAGTTCATAGGTTTAGTTCATAATCATCATCATGGTGGGAAGCAGGGCAGCACACAGGCAGACATGGCGTTGAAGAGGTAGCTAAGAGTTTTACATCTGGCAGGCAGTAGGAAGAGAGAGTGTCACTGCCTCTGGCTTGAGTTTATGAAAACTCAAATCCCACTACCTGTGACACACTTCCTCCAAAAAGGCCATACCTACTTCGACAAGGCCACACATCCTAAGAGTGCCACTCCCTAGGCCCGTGAGGATCATTTTGATTCAAGCCATGTGAATTTGAAAGGGCTGAGAAACTGGAGAGGGTTAGAGGGGGAGAGAACAAGGTGGAAAGGAGACATGCTGTCACAGCAGGCACACATGAAACTTAACAATACAAGCTCAAGGGAAATTGAAAAAAATCATTGCTCGCTCATCGCATATCTACTTTGTGTTTGGACTCAGGGAAAGCAGGGAGAAGTCTCACTCAGTACCTGTGGCTCCTCCCAGCACCTCTCACCTCACCTCCTACCCTAAACCTCTAGCTTTCAAGGTTGGGCTTCCACTTCCCTTCCCCCAGCCTGACCCTCTATAACTCAGTCATATTGGCTATGCCAGTTGGTAGGCCTCTTGGCCCCAGGCTGCCTCTCTTGGTCATTTGCTTTTCTCTTACTCTCCTCCACCTCTTTTTACTCACGATCTAGGTTTAGTCTGCAGGCTATGTTTAGCCTGGACTCTTTCCTCTGCCTGCTTTCTCCTTTATATCGATAGTAAAAAGCTTTTCCATACTTAGGAGTAGTCATGGTAGCAGTATCCTCCTCCTTTTTTTTTCTACTTAATTTCTTTTCATTCCTTTTTGATGACCATACTAGGGAACTTTATTTGTATATTACTTTCCCCGAAAGAGTATGTTCTGCTGCTCTGTGTTCCATCAGTGAAACTGACCCTGCAAATAGCCTAAGTCAATTTGGTTTCTGTGTGAAGAGACTGATCATTAGAACTTTAACTCCAAAGAAAGTCCATTCAAATTCTAGATATGAATTCCATGTTAAATTATGCACTTCTTCTTTAGCATTTGCTTGGTTATGTGATTACTCTGTTGTACTAGAGAAAGTTCTCCAGAGAAAAAGAATCCTGAGAGCATATATACATACATACATGCATGCATACATACATGGAAAGAAAAGGAAGAAAAAAGGAAAGGTGGGAAAGGCAAAGAAAAAGAGGAAGGAAGGAAGGATGGATGGAGGAAGGGGAGAGGGAGAGAGGAAGGGAGAGAGGAAGAGAGAGAGGGGGAGAGAGAGAGAGAGATTAGGGAAAATACCCGATGTGAATACAGAGGGTAAGATGATACACCTATTGGAAGCTGGAGAGATACCAGGTACTCAAAAACTATGGCACTGACTTTTTAGTCTGTTGAAGATGATAATAGCATCTATTTTCTTAGCATTACTTTTAAAATGTAAACCACAATAATTTCCACAACTACCCAGAGTAGTACATATTGTCCAATAGATAGTCCATGAATGGGAGCCAAAAAGAAGAGGAAAAAATGAGGAAAAAATAAAGACAAGGGATGGGAGAAAACTCCTATTCTTTTCTCAAAAAGACTCTCTATTTTTCAGAAATTAAGTAACAATGAGAGGGCAGAACATCCCCCAGATATCAATGAGCAATTTGAACTACAGCTTTATCTATACATTCAAGTTACATAGCAGGCCATGGATGCTTATTGATTTCTTTCCTCTGAAATAGATGGTTTTGTTTAGCTCTGAAAAGTGAACAATTTTTCTGACACCAACTGCTTGTTTAATAGTTTTGGAATAATCTATATTTCATTAAGAAGATGACTTATTACAATCCACCTTCTGTTGTCTAGTGAACTATTGATTTAAAGTAGTTTTGCCCTTCTAGAGCATCTAATAAATTGGTCCCAATCGGCAGTGGCATGTTGTATATTCATTCCTCACTGTATAAATGTCGGCATGGCATATTTTAGAACAGGTCCTTAGATTTGTTTTCTTGACAAGATCCTTCCCTTCTAAGCCTCTATGTTGAAGCAGTCACTGATTTTTTTTTTAAATAATCCACATAAAACTTTTAGATAAGCATAGGGTATCACAATCAATATTCATGGCATGATTTATCAGGACAAGGACTATCTCACAGAGTCTTCCTGGTAAATCCAGTGTGTGGAGTAGTTAGCACGATCATCCATCTCAGGGATATTTTAAACAGGCGCTAATGGGCTTCAAAGGTGAAGTGGCTATGAATCACCTGCCTGTGCTGTAGGTAGTTAGAGACTTTATTAGCTCAAATGCTTCAAACTCCCTCTCTTTTTCCTACTTCCCTCCACCCTGAAGAGTCAGACCCCAGCTCATTCATCTGAACTCAGTGACCCACATGAATCTCCCTTTTCCTAGTCAGGTTTAACTCCTGCTTGGCTGGGCAGTCCACTGATCTTTGTTAGGGATGCTGTGCCTTCCTTAATATCATTGAGGATATTAATATTAGTTTATACAACCTGTTTGATCCTTGTCTTTCCTCAAGGCTCAATTTTCCAAGACCTTAATGTTTCCTTCTTATTCTAGATGGCTATGTAAGAATTTGATTAGCATGTACATAATGTCCAGGTATTGCTATGAACTTCTCTGAGATAACTGCACTTGGTAAATCATTTTCTAACCACTTTTAGGAGTCATAGATTAAATATCACAGAATGTGTGTTTGTTACTTGAATAAATTTATGAATTAGTAGCAACCAAATAACAAACAAATAAATGAGTAAACACTTCATAATTTTGAGAATTATGGGGAGATCATATTCCTTTTTTAATTAAAAGTTGCACTGTCATTTATTTAAGTTGCATTCATGTATAAGAACTGGCAGTCAAACGTTTTAATGTGAAACTTTGTAATGTGAAAGTAACGCTTTAGTATTGTTTTTTATTCGATATATTTTTATTTACATTTCAAAATGATTTCCCCTTTTCTGCCCCCCCCCCAATCCCTGAAAGTCACATAAGCCCCTTTCCCTCCCCCTGTTCTCCTCTCCACCCCTTCCCACTTCTGTGTTCTGGTTTGGCCCTATACTGGTACCGTGAGTCTTTCCAGAACAAGGGGCTACTCCTCTGTTCTTCTTGTACCTCATTTGATGTGTGGATTATGTTTTTCGTATTCCAGTTTTCTAAGCTAATATCCACTTATAAGTGAATGCATACCATGATTGATCTTTTGAGACTGGGTTACCTCACTTAGTATGATATTCTCCAGCTCCATCCATTTGCCTAAGAATTTCATGAATTCATTGTTTCTAATGGCTGAATAGTAAGTACTCCATTGTGTATATATACCACATTTTTTTGCATCCATTCTTCTGTTGAGGGATATCTGGGTTCTTTCTAGCCTCTGGCTCTTATAAATAGGGCTTCTATGAATATAGTGGAGCACACATCCTTATTACATGCTGGGAAATCCTCTCGGTATATGCCCAGGAGTGGTATAGCCGGATCTTCCTGAAGTGACATGCCCGGTTTTCTGAGGAACCATCAGACTGATTTCCAGAGTGGTTGTACCAATTTGCAACTCCACCAACAGTGGAGGAGTATTTCTCTTTCTCCACATCCTTGCCAACACCTGCCATCTCCTGAATTTTTAATCTTAGCCATTCTGACTGGTATAAGGTAAAATCTCAAGGTTGTTTAGATTTGCATTTTCCTAATGACTAATGAAGTTGAGCATTTTCAGCCATTTGAAGCTCTTACTGTAAAATTATTTGTTTAGCTCTGGACCCCATTTTTTAATGGGTTATTTGGTTTTCTGGGGTCTAACTTCTTTAGTTCTTTGTATATATTGGATATTAGTCCTCTATCTGATGTAGGGTTGGTGAAGATCTTTTCCCAATTTGTTGGTTGCCGATTTGTCCTTTTGGTAGTGTCCTTTGCCTTACAGAAACTTTGTAATTTTATGAGGTTCAATTTGCCAATTCTTGATCTTAGAGCATACACTATTGGTGTTCTGTTCAGGAACTTTCCCCTGTATCGATGTCCTACAGGGTCTTCCCCAATTTCTTTTCTATTAGCTTTAGAGTGTCTGGCTTTATGTAAGGTCCTTGATCCATTTGGAGTTTAGCTTAGTATAAGAAGACAAGGATGGATTAATTCGCATTCTTCTGCATGCTGACCTCCAGTTGAACCAGCACCATTTGATGAAAAGGTTATCTTTTTCCCCATTGGAGGTTTTCAGCCCCCTTGTCAAGTACAAAGTGGCCATAAGTGTGTGGGTTCATTTCTGGATCTTCAATCCTGTTCGATTGATCTGCCTGCCTGTCACTGTACAAATACCATGCAGTTTTTAACATTATTGCTCTGTAGTATTGCTTGAGGTCAGGGATACTGATTCCCCCAGAATTTCTTTTGTTGTTGAGAATAGTTTTAGCTATCCTGGGTTTTTTGTTATTCCAGATGAATTTGAGAATTTCTCTTTCTAACTCTATGAAGAATTGAGTTGGGATTTTGAGGGGTATTGCATTGAATCTGTATATTTCTTTTGGCAAAATGGCCATTTTAACTATATTAATCCTGCCGATCCATGAGCATGGGAGATTTTTCCATTTTTTGAGGTCTTCTTCCATTTCCTTCTTCAGAGTCTTGAAGTTCTTGTCATACAGATTTTTCACCTGTTTGGTAAGAGTCACCTGAAGGTACTTAATACAGTTTGTGGCTATTGTGAAGGGTGTCATTTCCCTAATTTCGTTCTCAGCCTGCTTATCCTTTGAGTATAGGAAGGCTACTGATTTGCTTGAGTTGATTTTATAACCTGCCATTTTGCTGAAGTTGTTTAGTAGCTGTAGGAGTTCTTTAGTGGAGTTTTTTGGGTCACTTAGGTAGACTATCATGTCATCTGCAAATAATGATAGTTTGACTTCTTCCTTTCCAGTTTGTATCCCTTTGACCTCCTTATGTTGTCTAATTGCCCAAGCTAGTACCTCAAATACAATATTGAAAAGATAAGGAGAAAGGGGGCAGCCCTGTCTAGTCCCTGATGTTAGTGGGACTGCTTCAAGTTTCTCTCCGTTCAGTTTGATGCTGGCTACCGGTTTGCTGTATATTGCTTTTACTATGCTTAGGTATGGGCCTTGAATTCCTGTTCTTTCCAAGACTTTAAGCATGAAAGAATGCTGAATTTTGTCAAATGAATTTTTAGCTTCCAATGAAATGACCATGTGGTTTTTTTTCTTTGAGTTTGTTTATGTAGTGGATTGCATTGATGGATTTCCATATATTGAACCAACGCTGCATCCCTGGGATAAAGCTGACTTGATCATGGTGGATGAGCGTTTTTATGTGCTCTTGGATTCGGTTGGCAAGAATTTTATTGAGTATTTTTGCATCGATGTTCATAAGGGAAATTGGTCTGAAGTTCTCCTTCTTTTTTGGATTTTTGCGTGGTTTTGGTATCAGCATAATTGTGGCTTCATAAAAGGAATTGGGTAGTGCTCCTTCTGTTTCTATTTTGTGGAATAGTTTGAAGAGTATTGGTGTTAGGTCTTCTTTGAAGGTCTGATAGAATTCTGCACTGAAACCATCTGGTCCTGTGCTTTTTTTGGTTGGAAGACTTTCTATCACCCTTCTATGTCTTTAGGGGTTATGGGACTGTTTAGATGATCTATTTGGTCCTGATTTAATTTTGGTGTTTGGTATCTGTCAAGGAAATTGTCCATTTCCTCCATATTCTCCAGTTTTGTTGAGTATAGGCTTTTGTAGTAGGATCTGATGATGCTTTTGAATTTCCTCAGTTTCTGTTGTTATATCCCCCTTTTCATTTCTAATTTTGTTAATTTGGATACTTTCTCTGTACCCTTTGGTCAGTCTTGCTAAGGGTTTATCTATCTTGTTAATTTTCTCAAAGAACCACCTCCTGGATTCGTTGATTCTTTGTATGGTTTTCTTTGTTTACATTTGACTGATTTCAGCCCTGAGTTTGATGATTTCCTGTCTTCTACTCCTCCTGGATGAATTGGCTTCTCTTTGTTCCAGGACTTTCAGGTGTGTTGTTAAACTGCTGCTGTATGCTCTCTCCATTTTCTTTTTGGAGGCACTCAGGGCTATGAGTTTTCTTCTTAGCACTGCTTTCAATGTGTCTCATAGATTTGAGTATGTTGTGTCTTCATTTTCATTAAATTCTAAAATGTCTCAGATTTCTTTCTTTATTTCTTCTTTGACCAAGGTGTCTTTGAGTAGAGTATTGTTTAGCCTCCATGTGGATGTGGGCTTTCTGTTGTTTTTGATGCTATTGAAGACCACTCTTACTCAATAGTGATCTGATAGGAGGCATGGGATTAGTTCCATCTTCTTATATTTGTTAAGATTTGCCTTGTGACCAATTATCAGGTCGATTTTGGAGAAGGTACCATGAGGTGCTGAGAAAAAGGTATATTCTTTTGCTTTAGGGTGAAATGTTCTATAAATATCAGTCAAATCCATTTGGTCCAAAGCTTCAATCAGTTTTACTGTGTCCCTGTTTAGTTTCTATTTTCCCGATTGGACCATTGAGGAAAGTGGACTGTTGAAGTCACTCACAATTATTATGTTAGGTGCAATGTGTGCTTTGAACTTTAGTAAAGTTTCTTTTACGAATGAGGATGCCCTTGCATTTGGTGCATAGATTTTCAGAATTGAGAGTTCTTCTTGCTGGCTTTTTCCTTTGACCAGCAAGAAGTGTCCTTTCGTGTCTCTTTTGATAACTTTAGGTTGAATGTCAATTTTATCTGATATTAGAATGGCTACTCTGGCTCATTTCTTGAGACCATTGGCTTGTAAAATTGTCTTCCAGCCTTTTACTCTAAGGTAGTTTTTGCCTTTGACACTGAGGTGTGTTTCCTGCATGCAGCAAAATGTAGGGTCCTGTTTTCTTATCCAGTCTGTTAGTCTGTCTTTTTATTGGGGAATTGAGTCAATTGATGTTAAGAGATATTAAGGAAAAGTGATTATTACTTCCTGTCATTTTTTATGTTATTTTTACATTTGAGTGGTTATCTTCTTTTGGGTTTGATGAAAGAAGGTAACTATCTTGCTTTTTTCAGGGTGTCGTTTCCCTCCTTGTATTGGAGTTTTCTTCCTATTATTCTTTGTAGAGCTGGGTTTGTGGAAAGATATTGTGTAAATTTGGTTTTGTCATGGAATGTCTTGGTTTCTCCATCTATGGTGATTGAGAGTTTTGCTGGGTATAGTAGTCTTGGCTTACATTTGTGTTCTCTTAGAGTCTGCATGAGATCTGCCCAGGATCTTCTAGCTTTCATGGTCTCTGGTGAGAAGTCTGGTGTGATTCTGATAGGTCTTCCTTTATATGTTACTTGGCCTTTTTCTCTTACTGCCTTTAATATTCTTTCTTTGTTTAGGGCATTTGGGGTTTTGATTATTATGTGATGGGAAGTATTTCTGCTCAGGTCCAGTCTATTTGGAGTTCTGTAGGCTTCTTGTATATTCATGGGCATCTCTCTAAGTTGGGAAAGTTTTCTTCCATAATTTTGTTGATGATATTTGCTGGCGCTTTCTGTTGTAAATCTTCACTCTCATCTATACGTATAATCCTTAGGTTTGGTCTTCTCATTGTGTCCTGAATTTCCTGGATGTTCTGGGATACAAGTTTTTTGCATTTTGCATTTTTTTTGACTGTTGTGTCAATGGTTTCTATGGTATCTTTGGCATCTAAGATTCTTTCTTCCATCTCTTGTATTCTGTCATTGATATTTGCATCTATGGCCCCTGATTTCTTCTCAAGGTTTTCTAACTCCAAAGTTGTCTCTCTTTGTAATTTCTTAGTTGTTTCTACTTCTGTTTTTAGATCCAGGATGGTTTTGCTCAGATCCTTTATTTTTTTGTGTTTTCCTTTACTTCTTTAAGAGATTTTTGTGTTTCCTCTTTCATGACTTTTGCCATTTGACCTACTTTCTCCTGCAGTTTTTTTTTTTTTTTTTTTTTTGTGGTTCTTCTTTATTGGCTTCTATTTCTTGAGCCTTATTCTCCTGAATTTCTTTAAGTGATTTTTGTGTTTCCATTATATGATTTTCTATCTTATTCATGTTCCCCTGTATTTCTCTAAGAGATTCATTTATGTCCTTTTTGTGTTCTTCTAGCAGCATCACATCATGACCAGTGATTTTAAATACAAATCTTGTTTTTCTGGTGTGTTGGCATAACCAGGACTTGCTGATGTTGGAGAGTTTGGTTCAGACACTGCCATATTGCCTAGATTTCTGTTAGTAGCATTCCTGCATTTGCCCTTTGCCATCTTGTTATCTCTGGTGTTAGTTGGTCTTGTCTCTGGCTGGTGTTGAGCCTCCTGTGAGACTGTAGGGCTATTTCAGCAACACTGGATGGCTGGGTTTCCCCTTTCAGAGATTGCTGATGTGCTGCCTTCCTCTTGAGTGCTGTTGGAGCCCTGGTGTGTCCTGCCCCGAGCAATGTTGTGCTTAGGTTGTCTCTGTGCAATGAACCTGGTACTGCCTGTCTGCTCTGTCAGAGAGCGAGGATGGCAGCGGGGATCCCTCAGGGCACCTGCCCCAAGACTGGCTGGCACACAGAGGAACCACTGCTCTCTCAGTTCCTGGGTGCAGGTGGCAACCAGCAGCTAGCTCAGTTGCCTGCATCCCAGATGTCCTAGACTCAAGGTAGCTCAGTGCCTGGGGTTGCCTGTCTGGTCCGGCTGGGGACAAAGATGGCGACTCTGCCTTCTCTGCAGGGCAGAGTACCCGCTTCTGGCAGCCCACGGAGGTGCTGCTGTTCTCCCAGTTCCTAGGTGCAGGCGGCAGTCCAAAGCTCTGTTGTCTGCGTCACCGTAGGTCTTACACTCGGGATGGGAGATTGTACAGTGGCTCTTTTCTCTAGGCACAGTGACTCCAGTCTTGGTTTTTCTCATTTGTTATTCTTACTCTCAAAAGAAATCAGAATAAATATTTTCACCTTTGGAAAGCCTGTTAACCTTTGAAGTAGTGCAAAGACCCATCAGTATTTCCTTCAAATTATCTTATTGCTTTGTAGTAAATATTTATTTATGTGTGAAAGAGCATGAATGTGTGTGTGTGTGTGTGTGTGAGGATCTGAGGACGACAGAAGAAATCTCAGGATCCCCTGAGGTTGGAGTTACTAGTGTTTAGTGAGCAGCCTCTCATGTGAACAAAACCTTTTTATTTGTAAAAATAGCAAGAGCTTATATCTGTTGAGCCGTCTCTCCATCTCTCTTTAGATTTTATGTCCTTGAAGCTGACAATAATCTGGTAAGCACTATTGCCAATCGGAATTCCAATATTCTACACCTAATACTTGATAAAAATCAGATCCAATGCAGCATTTGATCTTTTTTTTAAATTTTAGTTACTTGAGAAGTCACCTGTTATACTGATAATTTAACAACCAGGCTCATAAAGCCCAAAGGGCTGTTTTACCCTCACACACTACATTAGCAGCAGCAGTGCCAACAGAATATGTAACTGGTTTCTTCACACACAGACTGGGCACAGTTGTAAGCCAGGAACTTTATAGTTTGTGATTCCCATGATAGAACAACAAAATATTACCAGGAAGGTCTAATATCTGGTTTTCTTTCATAATAACATTTTATATAACAAAAATATGTAGACAAAGAGTCTCTGTGATTGGGAGACTTGATAAATCTTCAGATCACAACTGCCATAGACCACCTTGGGAATGTTGGCAATAATTCATTGGGCTTTACATTCCTACTTACAGCATGAAAGGAGATTTGGGGAATAATGACAGATCATGTCAACACCAAAGAAAAGTGCTGTTATGCCATTACATGCTCAGTTTAGAGACCTTACCATGTGACTGCCATTGTACCCTGGACTTGGTGTTGGCTTATAGCTGATTCCTCTGGTCTCCTTCGAGACACATAGCAAAATGTTGGTTTAAAGGCAATTCCACTAGACTCCTCCTAGGGACTTAGCAATGGCTTATGTCATCACCTGCTGTCATTACCTGCCATTAACTATGATTGGTACACCAGATGACATATAAAAGGAACTCTGCCTCCCCAGCTTTCTCTCTCTCTCTCTCCCTCCTTCCCCCCCTCTCTCTCTTTCTCTCTCTCTCTCTCTCTCTCTCTCTCTCTCTCTCTCTCTCTCTCTCTCTCTCTCTCTCTCTCTCTCTCTTTCTCCCCCTTTCTTATTCTCACATGTTCCAGGCTGGCTTCTCTTTTTCTCCTTCTTTCTGTTCTTCTCTGTCACTACCCTTTCTGCTCTCATGGCTCTGCTTCCCTCTGTCTGTCTCTAGCCTTTCTCCAGGTCCTTACTCCCCTTCCCTCCCCCAAAATAAACCTCCCTTAAACCAGGATTGTCCCATGGTGTGATTTCTGATGGGGACCTCGGCATGGGCCCTCCAGGTATGCTCCTACCTGCATATGCACTTCATTATAGTTCATAGCACTTGGGCTGAAGGTCTCGCCATCCACTAATTGGCTTGCTTCTTTTAAGGATAGAGAGGTGAGATACAGAACACAATTACAAATAGAACATCAATATCTTCAATCCTAAACACAGTTCATGTTTCATTGATCAGTCAAGAACCCATATTTGTCTAATATGGTAACCTAGTTAGTAAACTACTACTCTTATACAACTAGATATGTATATATACAAGATATAATCACAGACAGGTTTGCCAAGCCTGTTCCTCTTGATATAATTGCATTTTTAATTCAGTGAGACAAGATCAGTGTACTGTCTAAATACTCTAATTTTGAGAAACTACAAAGAGAGGAAATAATGTTGTCCATAACATAGGTATTTTGTTAAACTCTTATGGACCAGGAGTTATTGCCAGCACCTACCAGCACTGCCTTCTTTTTATTGACTGCCTTATAATTTGAGTATGTCACTTGGGGTCTATGGCAGTCAGCTCTTTCTGTTTGTGTTATCTGAGACAGTATCAATTTAGAGGAATGAAGATTTACAATGACTCATTATTTCAGAGTTTTCTTTGCAGTCAGCTGGTTTTTTTTTGCTGTGACCATAAGGTCTTGCAGCGTGTAGTTTCTATTACCCTGCTTTAAGCTCCAGGCAGACCATTCTACCAGCCCTGCCCAGGTTCCCTAGGATCAGCAGATAAAACACACACACACACATATTAGCTTATTTGTTTATGCCTAAGCTCAATGGCTGGATTCTTCTAAACCTTCCTTGTCTATCATATCCTTCTTTTCACTCTCAGCTCAGCATCCTAAATTTGCTCTCAACATTACTTGCTGAGTTACCTTCAGTTCCAGATCAACACCCTAAATTTTCCCACAGCTTAGTTATGTTTCTAATCTCCCAACTTCTACCCATCTGGGAAAGTGCCAATTGGCTACTCCATCCTAGATCTCACATGGGTGGTGGCTCTTTCTCCATCAGAAGCATGATGAATCTTTTTCTCCTTCTCCCTGTGTCTGCTAGCCTGCCTGCTGGGAGGGGGAAGAGAAAGAAGTAGGGGACTGGAAGTCCTGCCTACTCCACCATGCTCATTGACCTCTAGCATATTTATTGATCGATAGATCAAGAACCAACTGGGGAACAGGACCTTCAGTGTTCACATGCAGATTCCCAATCAAAGCATCAGAACCACTTCCTACAGTGTGTGATAAAACAGAGTTGCTCATTTCTTGGTAGACATAATGGAGAAAAACTTATACAGGAAGGGACATAAAAGTAGACCCCTGACCCCTTAACCAGTACATATCAAAAGAGATCTGTTCCCTCTAGAGATCGCCTACCTCCTGAAGTTCTTACCATATCTAAACAACATTACTGACCAGGAACCAAGCCTTCAAAATGACTCATGGGAATAATCCCTTTTCAAACTCTATCATTCCATACACCCACTTTATATTACAGAAAATAATTGGTCCATCTCCACCAGTTCCCAAGGTTTCAACAATTCCAGCATTTCTCAAAAGACCACATTAGATTTAAGGCAGCTCTTTTTTTTTTTTTAATGTATAGGTTATTTTACTGATTTACATTTCAAATCTTATCCCCCTTCTGAGTTTCTGCTCCACAACCCCCCCATCCTACACCCCCTTTCTCCTGCTTCTATGAGGGTGCTCCCCTACCCACCTACCCACTTTCCCCATACTGCCCTTGATGTTGTGGCTTCAAGCGTAAGGCAGCTTGATTATAATGTCTCATATATAACTAAAAAATGCAGTTACATATGAACAAATTATAGCAACATCATAAACTAAACATTCACATACCAAAATAGAGCAACAGGATATGAAGTGAGTAAACAAAATTGGATGTGGTGGTGGTATATGTCCTTAATATAAGCATGCGGTTGTCAGACATATGAAGGCCACAGAAATTACCATAGAAATGATGAAATTTATATTTATTTGTATCCTATTGACTTTTTCCTGCAAAGTGCATTGGCTATATTTTAAGACAAGCAAGGTGAAATAAGAAATATGTAATAGAGTTACTTATTTCTCAAAATATATTATTTAATTATGTATATGAGTATCTATACCCGACATATTATGTGTGTGTATACATGCGTATGCATGCAAAAATTTACACAATATTTACTGTGCCTGATTCATTCCTGAGATATTGAGAATGAAATTTGTGGAGTATAAATTTAAGTGTTTCCTTCTTGCAAATTTCCCAGTTGAACACTTGTTGTGGAAAATATTAAAAATGAATGGGCACATTCCTGTTCTTGTGCCTGTGCCCTGGCAGTCTGATTGACCATGCACTGGCAGGCAATGGCTGACCTATTTTACTTTGTGGTGACTCTGACTCAGAGCTACACAATTTCTCCACCCAGATCACTACTGGGTTTCCCAGTGGTCACTGGCAGATTGCTACCATGCCAATCATGTCTTCAAATCCTTCATAGTCTTTGTGGTGCACCTCAGGCAAGCCCATGCTTTGCAGCATACCTTTCTCTCTTGAACCCAGATGAACTGCCTGTGTGAAGGAAAATGCAGCACAAACTTAGTTCAGAAATGGTGGTAAATCAATTTCTGGGTGCAGCAACTAAAATCTTAACTTGCAAGCCTTATTATATCTAAATCCTCTAGTGGTGAATCTTGAAGGATCTGCCATTGAAACTGGGGACACTCCTAATCACATCTTGTCTTCATGCTATTCTAGTCCAAAAAGGACATAACTCCTGTTTCCTTTCTTCCTCCTTCCAACTCAGAAGTCCCTCCTACTTGCCCAGTAAGTGGCTTCTTTATTCACTAGGCAACTGGTTCACAAGAAGTCACCTGAGTATGAGTGACTCACTCTTTGTCCATAGCCCGTCCCAGGAGAGGTATCTCCTGCAAAGGCAGCTCAGGATTCTCATCCTTCTCATTCAGGTCACCTTCTTAGGCATCTGAGTGTTGGCAATACCCTTCAGCATCCTTATGCCCATATGCATGCCATTCCATCAAGCCAAGGTGCTTTTCCAGAATTGAGCCTAGCAATGGATAGTCACAGACTTCTGAATGATTAGCCTGTGATGGTTTGTACATGCTTAGCCCAAAGAGTGGCACTATGAGAAGGTATGGTTCTTTTGGAGTAGGTGTGTCACTGTAGGTGTGGACTATAAGACCTTCATCCTAGTTGACTGGAAGCCAGTCTTCCACTAGCAGCCTTCAGATGAAGATGTAGAACTCTCATGTCTGCCTGCACCAGGTCTGCCTAGTATCCTCATGCTGCCATGCTCCCACCTTGATGATAATGGATTGAACCTCTGAACCTGTAAGCTAGCCCCAATTATATGTTGTCCTTTATAAGACTTGCCTTAATCATGCTGTCTGTTCACAGCAGTAAAACTCTAAGATACAGCCCATATTTGATCAGCTTCCTGATCTGCTGACAGGAGTTGGCACTGATGATTTTACTGGTCTTATTGAGGTTCAATCAAACCTTTATTTTACTGCAGCAGAAGACACAAGAGGCAAGGCTGTTCTGTACCCTGAGGATACTTATGTCTGGGGACACAGCACTGAAAGGAGAGTTTTGTCTTTTGTTCATTGTTTGTTTCTTTTTTAAAAGGCTATTCATAAATTTAACATGCTCTACAGATATAAGGAGGAAGTGACCCCTTCTGGATGCTGATTCTTTTTTTACAGTGCTAAGTGGCATGGGTTAATTAACTCTTTAAATTGGAATGGGCTATATCTTTATGTAGCTTGCAAATGTATTTTGGGAAGGGAGAACACTGCAAACAGGAAGATCAATGATATTGACCCAGACACTCATTATGAAAGCATTTAACTTGTTGGCATCACTTGGGACCAAAGGGTAATCCTTATAAGTGAAGTGCTAATATAGCTCTGTTTATTGAGCACACTCAGTCATTCACTTCAGATGTCAAGACCACGCCACAAAATAACTCTTAGGTTTTTATTAGTCGATTTATTTCCATGCTAAGATAGTTCAACATGTCATCCAGACACAAATTAAAGGTTTATCCATGTAACTCATTTTGGAGATAGTATGGCCAATCTTAAAACTCATTAAGCTTATAGGCTCAAACTGTAAATCCTTAACCATTAATGGAGCAATCTTTTTTTTTTTTAATTTTGTTGACTGATAACATCCTGAGGAAAAGGGATCTTTTTCACCTTATCCTGGACTTCCTTGAAATATAGAAAAATTATTCCATCCTAGAATCTATACTAAAAGCATGAAAATTATGAGACAATTTTATGTTTGACTTTTTATTTCCTTTTTAGAATCCATGTTGATTTCTTCTTTGGTGTACTTGGAGTTCATTTTAATGACATATTTAAAAATCTCATGGGTAATAGACAACAAGAGGGAATACAAGACAAGTGAATGCTTCTCAACCCTTTCTAACATCCTAGGACACATAGTTAGCTGCACAACTTACTTTAGAAACAAAATTGCATTGGCTTTCCATGGTAAGGCTTGTACTATGGCATCAGGTAATTTATTACTTTTGTATTACTATTTATTCTAGTTTACTATTTAATAATTCTGTTATTAGTGTTCTGTCATTGAAATCTTATGAAGAATTCTATCTAATAATATTCACTATTCTCTAAATCATTTGGTCTACATATATTTCTGTGGACAAAATTAAAATCATTCCAATCATAGGAAATCATTTATTTTCAGGAACAAGTTAAATTATTTTCCCAATATTTATATGTTGAAGTCCTAGTTTTAAATCATGCAGAGAGAGATTATATCTAGAAATACAGTTTTTGCTTCTATAAATGGGGCTAAAATCAAATCATCTTAGAGTGGATTGATATTTATATAGAGTCTGGTATCTCTCAGGGCGAGAACGGAGGAAAGAAAGAGAAGCAAGGAAAAGGGGTTGGGAGAGAAGAGGTGTAGAATGGGAGGTGAGAAAAAGAGAGGAGAGGAGAGGAGAGGAAAGGAGAGGAGAGGAGAGGAGAGAGGCAGGAAGAATAAAGCTATCTGGTACAAACAGGCACCTAAAATATTTTAATATTAATAAAACAGAATTATATAAGATGAAAGCATGCAAGCCAGAATAGGAAAAAAAAACAGACTAAAAGCAGAAAAAGAGCTGAAGAAAACACTTAAGAAATATATTCTAGATGCAGAGATGCACATTGGCACATGGAAATCCCATAAAGACACAAAACCAGAAGCTATAATATATATGCAAATATGCAAACGACCTGTGAGGTTGAAATGAAAGAAGGAGGAGGAGGCAGAAGAATAAGAAGAGGACGAGGAACAGGAGGAAAGAAGAAAGCCCTGACAACTCATTCTGAAGCAAAGAACTTACAAGATGCCCTTGAGTTTGTTTTTGGTTGGCCATTTATTGCTGGCCATATGATGTGCCTTTAAGAGTTATGTATATACCCTGTGAGATTCACTGGAGGAAGCTAACTTTTCATTTGCAAGTGGTTATCAATTAAAGATAGTTTCTGAGTTAGGGATGGGAGATTGCATTCACTTCCCTTAATTCTGGGACCCCATCAGGTCCAGACCTCTTCAGGCCCTGAGCGCACTGCTGATGTCTCTTGTGAATTCAGATATACATCTGTCCTGCTATCTTAAGAAGGGTTGTATCCTTTGTGTTCTCCACACAGTCTTGCTCTTATGATCTTTCTGCCTCCTCGTCTGTAGGGTTTTCTGAGCAATGAAGAGAGGGAATTTATGGAGACATCTCATTTAGAATTGTTTCAATTTGTCAACTGTGGGCCTCTATATTTGTTACCATCTCCTTCAGAAGGAAGGTTCTCTGATGATGGCTCAGCAAGACACTGTCAGTATGGATGAAGGCTCTAGGTAAGCACCAGCTCACCTTCTCCATGTCTAATGAGGTGTGTAGTTATTGTCTTCAGCATTAGAGCTTTACCATCGGTCTGTGAAAAGCAACCTATTGCTTTGGCAATGCCTAGACTGCTTGTTTATGTCTATGAAGCAGAATGAATTATTCAAATACTTAGAGTAGACTACAATATTCTTAAGAATTTAAGAAAGACCTAAATAAATGAATGGACTTAACATCACACAAGTTATTGTTAAGATGTTGATTCTATGAAATAACTGAATATCTAAGTATGACAAATTCAAATGTGTTAAGAGTTCTTCTGCCTGTTTCTAAATGTTTTCACATATATGTGTAAAGTATGTGCATAGACAAAAACAAACTCATAAAGGAAGAAATAGAAGACTGATATAATGAGCACCCCTAGAATATATTGAAAGAGTGAGTTTAACAATGACTTACATTTTTCCAGGGTCACGGAGAGTGTTGTTTCCACTACTCAATTGCAGTGTGTGTGTGTGTGTGTGTGTGTGTGTGTGTGTGTGTACTACTGGTTTTGAGTTAACTTGATCTGAGCTAGATTTTTCAGAGAGGAAGTAACTTCAGTTGAGGAAGGCTTAGTTCCATAAGCCTTCCAGCTGTAATGCACGTTCTTAATTAGCAATCTGTAGAGGAGGTCCCAGTTCATTATGGGTGATGCTAGTATGCATTATGGGATGTTGTCCATGGGTTCTATAGCAAGCCGGAGGAAGCAAACCAATAAGCAGCACTCCTACACGGCTTCTGAATCAGCTTCTGCTTCCAGGATCCTACCCTGTTTGATATCCTATCCTGACCTCCTTGGATGATGAACTGCAATGTGGAATGCATAAACCAAACACATCCTTTTCTTCTCAAATTGATCTTTGGTTCTGGTGTTTCGTTGAAGCAATAAAAACCCTAAAATAACAGAGAAAAGGATTTTAGAACTTTAAAGGGAACATTGAAAGGCTCTAACAGGGTTTTTATTTGAGGTTTCAATTTTTAAAATGTTTACTAGTCTTTGACAATCAATCATGTGAAAAGCACTGACCTTAGTGTGGTATTTGTGTACATAAAGTATAACACTATTCTGAGAGATATTGGAGTTTACAAAGAGAGATATCATCCAATGGATGTTTGGTGTTTGAGGAAATTGATAACCAGTGAGAAAGAAAGATTTCCTTTCAGCATTGTAGGCTGTGTCAGTTGGGAAAACAACTGTTGAATATATTTTGAGAAATAATTTCTCTTTAAAATATCATAAATGTAATTATACTAAATCTAAAAATCCTTTAATATTGTTTTAGTTTTGTTTGGTTTTACTTTTAAAATTTTGCCTCACACTGTTTCTGGATTAAATGCTAATAATGTGTGCTTTAATTTTCATCTCTCTTTCTGAGAAGGTATGAGATTTTTTTTCATGAGCATTATTTTTCTTCTAAAGAATTATGTACTGATTTATTTTTCCCTTTCATTCTCTAGTGTAAACAGGATAGGTCAGTGTTAAGTTTTCTTATCATCAATATGATTTCTTTATTTATATTCATCAGTGCCCTTTTGTCTTCATGTGGGTTAATTCCTTTCATTCATGTTTTTTTTAAACTGTCTTCCCTCTGTGTTTTTTCAAATGTTTTCTTCTCCCAGTTTTGATACTTGAATACCATCTCACATATATGGACATACATCTGTAACAATAAAATAATAAAGAAAAAGAGACCTTCAATTTGAGAAGCTGTGAGTGGGGAACAGAGGCACACTCAGAGGGAGGAAAGGAGAGATGGGACATAAATATATTTAATTAAAAATGTAGGGGAAGAAAGCAATCACAAGTAGGGAGGGAGGGAGGGACATGGGTGGGAAAGGGGAAGGGGGGGGAAGATGGAAACATGATTAGGTATTGGGTAAGGGAAAAGAACTGAAGCCCTGAGGGCCACAGAAAGACTGGAAACAGGTAACCTTGGGTGGTAAGAGTTTGGCGGAACCCTCTAGGATGTACCAGAGACCTGGGAGATGAGAGAATCTCAGGACTCAAAGGGAGGGCGGGACCCTCGATGAAATGCCCTATAGCAGGGAGAGAGAACTTATAGAGCTCACCTCCAGAAGGAAGATAGGACATCAAATGAGAGAGAGGGTTGCCATCCCACAGTTAAAACTCTGACCCATAATTGTTTCTGTCTGAAATAACTGCAGCATTGGAAATGGAGAGGAGCCTGGGTAAAAGAAGGTCCAGAGACAGGCCCAAAGTGGGATACAGATCAAGGAGTGGTCCCAAGGCCGGACACTATTACTGAGGCTTTGTAAAACTCACAAAATGGAACCTAGCATGACGACACTCCGGAAGACGCAACAAGCAGCTGAAAAGGCCAGATGCAGATATTTGTACCCAACCAATGGACAGAAAGAAGCTGCTGACCTCTATGGTTGAATTTGGGAAATTCTGAAAGAAGCTGAGGAGGAAGGCTACCGTGTAGGTGGACCAGCAGTCTCAATTAACCTGGACCCCCTGACACACACACCAGATCTCTCAAACACTGGACCATGAACCAGGCAGCATACACCAGTTGATATGAGGCCCCCAACACACATACAGCAGAGGACTGCTGGGTTTGTGGCCTATCAGAGATGATGCATCTAACCCTCAAGAGACTAGAGGACCCAGGGTGTTTAGAGGTCAGGTAGGGTGGGAACATCCTTGTGGAGACAAGTGAGTGGGGAGGAGGTATGGGATTTGGAACAGTAGGAGGGTGGAGGGGGGAAATAAAATCTGGAGTGTAAAAAAATTAATTAATTAATTAATTAAAAATAAAAAATATTTTTAAATGTCATCATGGGAAGTCAGAACTCACCCCACTGTGCTACTTGATATTGAGGTGATAAATTCAAACTTCTCCCAGTCACAAGAACACATGAGACCTAGTGCCAAATGACCTGAGATGAAAATGGAAGAAGATCAAATTTTGTGCAGTTATGATATCAATAGCCCCAGAAGGAGGAAGCACTGGACAACTCATGATGGAGTCCACATTCTCTTTGTGTACTAACAATTTTAGCTCAAAATCTCTGATTTCCTTTATCCTTTCCATTACTTCAGTAGGAAATTTAGGACAAGATCGTCTCCTTCTGAAACAGTGCTCAAACCCAAACAGTGGATAAAACATTAGAGGGTCAATGGTATCACCCAACCAACTTGAGAACCACTCCAATTTACACATCTTCCTTCATAGCTTCTTTTCTTCTTTCCTAACTTTTTTTTCTATCCTGATTCTTTCTCTGTCTCTGTCTCTGTCTCTGTCTCTCTCTCTTTCTCTCTCTCTCTCTCTTGCTCTCTGTCACTTTTCCTTTCTGACTTACTTAAAATGGCATAATACATGATTAATCCAGAAACACCAAAGTCCGTGAATAATATAATTTCACCTTAGCCTGCTTACATCACCTTTTCTGTCCACTATCTGAATCTATGAATGGGGACATGCAAACTGGTATCCTTACTGGACAAGGCCATGAAGGGCCGGCATGCATAATACACTGCAAAACTACTGCAGGGAAAATGTGTGCAGAGGTTAGAGTTGAACTCATCCTGTAAAGAAACACAATGAGAAGAACCAGATCTAAATCAATAGAAGAGGATTCATTCATCTGTTGTATATTCATATTGCTTTTCAAATGTAACTAAATGAAAACAAAGATTTAAATTTCCTAAGTGTGTAAGATAGTATTTATATATCATCTTGTGTCTGAAAATTTCTTATAGAAAATTTCTTATGCAAATTTCACATATTCAATGTGAAGTAAATTCACCTGAAATATGTCTTAAAGTCACGTGAAATATGTCTTAATAAATATTAAAGCCTCCAAAGAAACACCATTTTCATACCACAAAATTTTCGTAAATGATATTTTTATAGTATTGATTACTTACCTAATGTTATTCTAGTGCTGCATCCTACATCAATGAACATGAAGTTGAAGGTATATAAACTCCATAAAAGCGTTGTTTCAAGATTACACAGAAGCTAGATACAGATGACGTGAGAACAAAATTGAGAGGAGTAAGTGCCCATCAATAAAGGGACACTGAATGAATTTATGTTTGTTCTTTTACTGTTTTGTATTGTTTTGCAATGCTTTGTTTTGTTTTGTTTTGTTTTGTTTTGTTTCCATTCTGTTTGGTTCAATTAGGTTCAGTTTGGTTTGGTTTGGATTGGATTCATTTGGACTGGATTGGATTGGTTTGAAATAAAGATACCATGAAGTTGGTGGCTGAGGAAGATCCAGGAGGATTGTGGGAAGGGTAAATGTTGTGATAAAAATATATTGAATAAACATATTTGATAAAAGAAACAGCTATGGAAATATAGGTGAAGACCATTTGGACTAAGATTATCCAGGATGCAGAACTGAGGTAAAGTCTGGTTAATTGCTTCCAGAGTAAAGGTTGTCTATGAAATATTAAATACTGGAGTCAAATAATTTCTGATATAAACAATATATTGCTAAATAGAATTATAACGTTATATATTTTGGGGATAGGAAACTACTGCTGCTTTTTAAAAGTTTCCAACAAGATGTCAATATCATTTTTAAAAGGATTCATTGTTAACATCTTGTAAGCAGGATATGACCATTGCAAAAATAAATTCACAATAGTTAAGCAGACTGGTCCTAGGTCTAGAGAAGTCTATTTTTCCTGGCAGTCAGCTATGGAGGGGAAGTATCTGACTCAGCTCTAAAACATCCTAGTGATCTATTGGCCGAGGACAGATTCTGGGAGAAGGGCAGGGATAGTATCCAGTTCTGTATTCACTAGTGAGTCCAGCAGGCTCTGATGGGTATTTCCAAACACAGGAACTCATAGACAGCCCTGATTAAACATTGTAGAACACTAAGAAAAACAGTAGCTAATAAATAAAGAGATTTATAGAAGGAAGGAGCTAATAGAGGAGGGAGGAAAAGGGGAAAGCAGCGAGTCAAAGTACATAGTGTACAGATGTGAAACAAAATGAGCTACTACTAAACATCTCTCACCAAGTGCAGTGACATATACCTTTAATCCTAGTGCTTAGAAGGCAGAGGCAGGCAGATCTCTGTGAGTTTGAGGCCAACTTGATTTACAAAGTGAGTCCAAGGCCAACTAGAGATATGTAGGGAGACCCTGTCAACACTCCCATTTTCATATACCTCTACACACTGCTCAAAATAACTTAGAATAGAAAACAATTCACACTACTCTTCTCTTAATTGTGGCAATACTCTAAAGGCATAACTTTAGAACTTGTAACCTACAGTTTCAGGGAAAAGCTTTCCCAAGTTATCTTCATTCTTTCCTTATTTTTTTATTAGTTTGTGCATAGGCATGCACACAAACAATGCCTCCAGCCCCTGTGGTGGTTAGCTGCAGATTAGAAAGTATGACTTCGTGAAAGGCATACTTATTAAATGGAAATCACCTTTGAATTTTGCATTTGAGGCTGGTGTGTGTGTGTGTGTGTGTGTGTGTGTGTTCAAGTATAAACAGATGTGTCTCAATGTCTGAGTGAACATGTGAATCTCTGCTGCTGTCTGTAAGTCTCTGTGCACCTTGTCTATTAGAGTTTTTCTCACAGGCTTGGTGATTGTCAGGCTACCTGGATAGCAAGCCTTACCTATCTCCTGTCTGCCTGCCTTGACCTGCCAAGTACTGGAACTACCAACATTTATCACTACACCAGCATTTTCACATAGGTTCTGAGATATGAATTGCAGTCCTCATAAATTCATGGTGAGTGTTTCCCAAACTGAGCTATCTCACCAGTTCAGCATTTTCTTTCCCTGGCCCTGTGATAGGCAGCACAACATTCTCCTGAAGCCTTGACTGAAGATTCCAAACAGCTCACCAGGTTGAGCAACTGACATTCCATAGTATACTCTTCTAGGTAGCTGAGATATCTGGAAGTTAACAGGCATCCAATGGATACTTTAAATTATATTTATTTCAAAAGTGTTAATTGGGTATAACCTCACCACAAGTTACTAAAAAAAAACTTTATTAAAAGTAATTTGTCACACAAAATGGTGTTGTTTATGTTGTATATCATCAAACTAAATTCAAATTCCATAGTATTTGAGTGACAGTTATTTTTGCCCATTGCTCCTCAAGATGTGAATTTTTCATAATAGCATATTGAATCTTTCTCTTATCACTCCTTGTTGCATGCCGTTTATTTTGTCTAGGCCTGAAACTATGTCATAGATTTTTGCTATTAAAATATTCTCCTGCAATGAGGTAACACTGTGATTCTCATATTGAAATTTTGTATCACTGTCACATTGTCATTTATAGATAACATGGTAATAAATTCACTATGCCCTATGTTTTATATGTCCTACCTATTCTCTTACATAAAACTAGAAGAAAAAAGAATAAATGCTCTAAATACTTACATGATTATCTTATACATTTTAATTTCATATTCTGATTATGATTCTCTGCTTATTGCATACATAACATCTCTCTAACACTATGAATAATGACCAGCAGGGACAAAGCTTCCAGGCAGGTACAGTTTGATTTCTCCCTGTTCTATATGTTAAGGCATGTGGTATCATCAACACTGACTAGCCTTCAAGTCCTGGAGGGTGATGCAAAATCAATGGCAATGGACCATAACCTACTGAACAATAAATCAAAACTAGGTAACCTATTCTTGGCATTGGACTTTTTGTTTGCTAACCTGTCATGCCTAGGAGTGATATTGTTCCCTCATTTCAGGTAATCTCCAAAGAACCCCTTTCCATATAAATGTATGTATGTTTTATAAGGAGCTCCTTCAGCAGATGGCTTCTGTATGACTTTCTCCATGACTGATCATGTTAGCTATTCCTTGAACACTCCCTTTTAAGCTTACCAAATGTCCTATAGTAAGCCCTATCTGTAGAGTCCTATGTTCAACTGTATAACTTGTATTTAGCAGGCTTTTTTTAATTCAATATATTCTTTATTTACATTTCAAATGATTTCCCCATTCCTGGCTTGGAGCTACCTGAAACTCCCATAAGCCCTCTTCCCTCCCCCTGTTCCCCCATCCACCCCTTCCCACTTTCCTGTTCTGGTATTCCCATACACTGCTGCACTGAGCTTTTCCAGAACCAGGGGCCACTCCTTCCTTCTTCTTGGACATTATTTGATATGTGAATTGTGTCTTGGGTATTGCAAGGTTCTAGGCTAATATCTGCTTATCAGTGAGTGCATACTATGAGTATTCTTTTGAGACTGGGTTACCTCACTTAGGATAATGTTCCCCAGCTCCATCCATTTGTCTAAGAATTTCATGAATTCATTGTTTCCAATGGCTGAATAGTACTCCATTATGTATATATGCCACATTTTTTTTGTATCCACTCCTCTGTTGAGGGACATCTGGGTTCTTTCCAGCTTCTGGCTATTATAAATAAGGCTGCTAAGAACATATTGGAGCATGCTTCCTTATTACATGCTCGGAAATCCTCTGGGTATATGCCCAGGAGTGGTATAGCAGGGTCCTCTGGAAGTGTCATGCCCAGTTTTCTGAGGAACAGCCAGAATGATTTCCAGAGTGGTTGTACCAGCTTGCAATCCCACCAACAGTGGAGGAGTGTTCCTCCTTCTCTACATCCTCACCAACACCTGCTGTCTCCTGTGTTTTTAATCTTAGCCATTCGGACTAGTGTGAGGTGAAATCTCAGAGTTGTTTTGATTGTACTTCCATAATGACTAATAATGCTGAACACTTCTTAAGGTGTTTCTCAGTCCTCCGAAGTTCTCTGAAGGTGAAAATTTTTGTTTAGCTCTGTACTCCATTTTTTAATAGGGTTATTTGGTTTTCTGGGGTCTAACTTCTTGAGTTCTTTTTAAATGGATATTAGCCCTCTGTCAGATGTAGGCTTGGTGAAGATCTTTTCCCAATTTGTTGGATGTTGTTTTTTGTCCTTTTGACTGTATCCTTTGCCTTACAGAAACTTTGTAATTTTATGAGATCCCATTTGTCAATTATTGATCTTAGAGCATAAGCTATTGGTGATCTGTTCAGGCACTTTCCCCCTGTACCGATGTCCTCAAGGGTCTTCCCCAGTTTCTTTTCTATTAGTTTCAGTGTATCTGGCTTTGCATGGAGGTCCTTGATCCACTTGGAGTTGAGCTTAGTACAAGGAGATAAGGATGGATAAATTCACATTCTTCTGCAAGCTGACCTACAACTGAACCAGCACCATTTCTTGTAAAGGCTATCTTTTTTCAACTGGATATTTTCAGCTCCGCTGTCGAAGATCAAGTGGCCATAGGTATGTGGGTTCATGTCTGGGTCTTCAATCCTATTCCATTGATCTACCTGCCTGTCACTTTACCAATACCATGCAGTTTTTAACACTATTGCTCTGTAGTATTGCTTGTGGTCCAGGATACTGATTCCCCCAGAAGTTCTTTTACTGTTGAGAATAGTTTTAGCTATCCTGCTTTTTTTGTTATTCCAGATGAATTTGAGAATTTTTCTTCATAACTCTATGAAGAACTGAGTTGGTATTTTGATGGATATTGCATTAAAGCTGTATATTGCTCTTGGCAGGATAGCCATTTTAACTATATTAATCCTGCCAATCCAAGAGCATGGCAGATTTTTCCATTTTCTGAGTTCTTCTTCCATTTCCTTCTTCAGAGACTTGAAGTTCTTATCTTCAAGATATTTCACTTGTTTGGTCAGAGTCACACTAATGTACTTTATATTGTTTGTGGCTATTGTGAAGGGTGTCATTTCCCTAATTTCTTTCTCAGCCTGCTTATCCTTTGAGTATAGGAAGGCTACTGATTTGCTTGAGTTGAGCCACTTTGCTGAAGTTGTTTATCAGCTGTAGGAGTTCTCTGGTGGAGTTTTTTTTTCCTCACTTAAATATATTATCATATCATCTGCAAATAGTGATAGTTTGACTTCTTCCTTTCTAATTTGTATCCCTTTGACATCCTTATATTGTATAATTGCTCTAGCTAGTACCTCAAGTACTATATTGAAAAGATGTGGAGAGAGGGGGCAGCCTTGTCTAGTCCCTGATTTTAGTGGGATTGCTTCAAGTTTTTCTCAATTTAGTTTGATGTTGGCTACCAGTTTGCTATGTATTGCTTTTACTATGTTTCTTTCTATCTACTATGTTCTTTCTAAGACTTTTAGCATGAAAGGATGCTGGATTTTGTCAAATGATTTTTCAGCATCTAGTGAAATGACCATTTTTTTGAGTTTGTTTATGTAGTGGATTGCATTGACAGATTTCTGTATATTGAACCATCCCTGCATTCCTGGGATGAAGCCTTCTTGATCACGGTGAATGGAGGAAAACTCCAATAGAAGGAGGGAAACTACACCCAGTAAAAAGCAAGATAGTAACCTTTTTTCATCGAACTCAAAATATATATAACATTTCATCTTAAAGCAAAAGAATATACTTTTTTCTCAGCACCTCATGGTACCTTCTCCAAAATCAACCAAATAATTGGTCACAAGACAGACCTCAACAAATATAAGAAGATTGAAATAATCCCATGCTTCCTATCAGATCACTATGGAGTAACAGTGGTCTTCAATGCCAACAAAAACAACAGAAAGCCCGCATACACATGGAGGCTGAACAATGCTCTATTCAATGATACCTTGGCCAAGGAAGAAATAAAGAAAGAGATCAAAGACTTCTTAGAATTTAATGAAAATGAAAGCATAACATACCCAAATCTATGGGACACAATCAAAGCAGTGCTAAGAAGAAAACTCATAGCCTTCAGTGCCTCCAGATAAAAACTGGAGAGAGCATACACTAGCAGCTTAATGGCACACCTGAAAGCTCTGGAACAAAAAGAAGCCAATTCACCCAGGAGGAGTAGAAGACAGAAAACCATCAAACACAGGGCTGAAATCAACTAAGTGGAGACAAAGAAAACCATACAAAGAATCAAAAAAACCAGGAGCTGGTTCTTTGAGAAAATCAACAAAAAGATAAACCCTTTGCCAGACTAACCAAAGGGCAGAGACACAGTATCCAAATTAACAAAATTAGAAATGAAAAGGGTGATATAGCAACAGAAACTAAGGAAATTCAAAAAATCATCAGATCCTACTACAAAAGCCTATACTCAACACAACTGGAGAATCTGGAGGAAATGGACAATTTCCTAGGCAGATCCCAAATACCAAAATTAAATCAGGACCAAATAGATCATCTAAACGGTCCCATAACGCCTAAAGAAATAGAAGGGGTCATAGAAAGTCTTCCAACCCAAAAAAGCACAGGACCAGATGGTTTCAGCGCAGAATTCTATCAGACCTTCAAAGAAGACCTAACATCAATACTCTTCAAACTAGTCCACAAAATAGAAACAGAAGGAACACTGCCCATGTTATTCTACGAAACCACAATTATGTTGATACCAAAACCACACAAAGATCCAACAAAGAAAGAGAACTTCAGACCAATTTCCTTTATGAACATCAATGCAAAAATACTCAATAAAATTCTTCCCACCCTAATCCAAGCATTTTTTTTAAACATTTCATTACATTCATTAATGATACCCACATGATACATGTAATTACGTTAAAATCATGAGCTATTCATTCCTATGATTTCACTTTTCTTTAACTTCTTGTTATTTATTTTTCAAATGTAATTTCAACTAGGTGAAAATCTACATGATCAGTTTGCTTTACACCCATCATTTTGTTAGAGGTAATGTTTTACTCCACTGGTTTAGTTTGCATATATCTACCTGCATAGGACATTCTTTTAACATCCTTCAACTTTTTTCTTAAACTAATAGAAAATTAATTTTTATTTAATGATTTCTAAATTAAAACTCAAGGAAAAAATGTTGCCAAAAGTGCCAGTAAATAAGATCATGAAATAAAAGTGCTTTGCTAAATATAAGGGAAAATATGTGCATTATTTTCACTTGATTTGAATAGTTCCTTGGGAATTTTACACAATTCATTTTAATAAATTTCCCTCCCTCCCTAGCTCCTAACATATCCATCACCTCTTTTTTACCCACCCAATTTAGAGCTCCTTCTTTTTATGTAAATTTATGGTACAGGCTTTGCTGCTAATACACAGCTGGATGCTGGGATCTTAAATGAAGAGTGAGCCCACCAGAGCTTGCAACCTCAAAAAACATGTAAAACAAAACCTAAAAAACAATGTATTCTTCTCTCAGCAAGTATCAAGTACCAGTAGTTCATTAGATAGAGGTCTTTGTGCCTACTTCTACTCTTCACACTGTCGTTTTGTCTGGCTAGAGCCTGCAACAAGTCTTATAAATTCTGTAATAATCATTGTGAATTAGTGTGTACAGCTGCCTTGCTATAACAAGGAAACAATTTTCTGGTAGCCATACACCTATGACTCTTACAACCTTGTCCTGCATCCTTTTTCATCACAATCCCTGAGCCTTGGATAGAAAAGATATGATATGAGAGGAGGCGGCAGCGGCTGATCCAGCTGAAGGGCCATCAGCGGTGGAACCAAGGCGACACAGGGTCCAGTTGGGCCCTGCGCCCACGACCACTGACCTTCGCTGACCAGCCGGGCGGCAGGCAGCTGCGGTTCTGCGGAGCCTTTCGCTGCACGGAAGCCACTTCAGAACTCGGCTTCCCACCAGTCAGGAGAGGCTCACCTCCATCTTGATTTCGGACTCCAGAGATCAGACAGAATGAGGTACACAAACATAATCCGAGGCCCAACACCGCAGGGGTCTGAGCCCGACGGGCGTTGGCCTGCACCCAGGCCCTGGGCTGTTCGGGTGGCCATCGGGGTAGCAACCCAGCCAGGAGGTTTTTTTGCCCCGGCTGGCGCACGCGCCGCCATTTTGCCTACAGGACCCAGAGTGCTCGGGAGGGCAGAGACGGCTAACAAGCATAGCCTGAGGCTAACAAAACGGGGGTCTAGGCCCCAAAAGGCACAGGACTGACCCCAACAACTGGGCGGCTTGGTGGGCCATCTGTGTGTCAACCCGCCCAGGAGGTTGTTAGCGCAACAGACTCTCCCAGTGCTTTCGGGGAGCGCGGACGCGCACGCCAGCCATCCAGGTCACCTGGCGGACCCAATTAATAGTCATAGCCCTAGGGGAACTTTGCTCGGACCTTGGCCTCCCAGGCTTTTGCCTGGACTCAGGGCCTGGGCAACCAGGCTAACCTTGTGTGTGCCAGCCCAGTTGAGGAATCGGCTGCCCAGCGGAGTGAGCGGAACACAGGGGAGGTCACAGCAGCATACACCTTCGGCGCTCCCTGGGGGTGCACACGGGCTCGATTTGGTCCACAGACACAATCTGGGGCAAGGCCTCAGGCAGAAGCCCTCAGCTCAACTCTCTCCACTTCAGATCAGCCTGGGCGGCCGCACCACATCTCCAGGTCCCTCAAGAGGCTAGCAGGGGCTTCTGGGCGGCCAGCTGGGAGAAGTCGGTGTGCTACGGTGGATCCTGCGGGCCCCAGTGGGAGCCTTCGGGTGCCTGCTTCGGGATCTGAACAGCCTGGACAGCAGCACCCTGTCTACAGGCAGTGCAGGGTGTAAGCTGTGCACCAGAGGCCAACGGGGAGGGGGCAGCTTGCACTGGTGAGTCCAGCACTGACAAGACCAAGTAACACCAGTGAGAGCTAGATGGCAAAAGGCAAACGCAGGAATGTCACTAACAGAAATCAAGGCAATATGGCAACATCTGAACCCAATTCTCCTCTACCAGCATGTCCTGGATACCCCATCACACCAGTAAAACAAGATCTGGATTTAAAATCACTGGTCATGATGCTGGTACAGGAACACATGAAGGACATACTTAAAGAAATTCAGGAGAAAATGGATCAAAAGTTAGAAGCCCTTGCAAGGGAAACACAAAAATCATTGAAAGAAATCCAGGAGAATACAAAAGCCAACAAGGAGGAAATGCAAAAAACACTTAAAGAAATACAGGAGAACTTTGGTCAACAGGCTGAGGTCATGAAAGACGAAACACAAAAATCTCTTAAAGAAATACAGGAGAACTTTGGTCAACAGGCTGAGGTCATGAAAGAGAAAACACAAAAATCTCTTAAAGAATTACAGGAAAGCACAGACAAGCAAGTGAAGGAGCTAAGCAAAACCATCCAGGATCTAAAATCAGAAGTAGAAACAACTAAGAAAACTCAAAAGGAGACAACTTTGGAGATAGAAAGCCTTGGGAAGAAATCAGGGGACAGAGATGCAAATATCAACAACAGAAAACAAGAAATAGAAGAAAGAATCTCAGATGCTGAAGATTCCATAGAAACCATGAACTCAACAGTTAAAGAAAATGCAAAATGCAAAAAGCTTGTAACCCAAAATATCCAGGAAATCCAGGACACAATGAGAAGACCAAACCTAAGGATTATAGGCATAGATGAGAGTGAAGATTTACAACTTAAAGGGCCAGCAAATATCTTCAATAAAATTATGGAAGAAAACTTCCCTAACCTAAAGAGAGAGATGCCCATGAATATACAAGAAGCCTACAGAACTCCAAACAGACTGGACCAGAACAGAAATACTTCCCGTCACATAATAATCAAAACACCAAATGTTCTAAACAAAGAAAGAATACTAAAGGCAGTAAGAGAAAAAGGCCAAGTAACATATAAAGGAAGACCTATCAGAATCACAGCAGACTTTTCACCTGAGACTATGAAGGCTAGAAGGTCCTGGGCAGATCTCATGCAGACTCTAAGAGAACACAAATGCCAACCAAAACTACTATATCCAGCAAAACTCTCAATTACCATAGATGGAGAAACTAAGATATTTCACGACAAAACCAAGTTTACCAAATATCTATCCACAAACCCAGCCCTAAAAAGGATAATAGGAGGACAACACCAATACAAGGAGGGAAACTTCACCCTGGAAAAAGCAAGATAGTAACCTTTCATCAAACCCAAAAGAAGTTAACCAATCAAATTTAAAAAATAACATCAAAAATGATAGGAAGTAACAATCACTATTCCTTAATATCTCTTAACATCAATGGACTTAATGCCCCAATAAAAAGACACAGACTAACTGACTGGATACGTAAACAGGACCCTACATTTTGCTGCTTACAGGAAACACACCTCAGGGTCAAAGACAAACACGACCTTAGAGTAAAAGGCTGGAAGACAATTTTACAAGCAAATGGTCTCAGGAAACAAGCTGGAGTAGCCATTTTAATATCAGATAAAATTGACTTTCAACCCAAAGTCATCAAAAGAGACTCTGAGGGACACTTCTTGCTGGCCAAAGGAAAAATACAACAAGAAGAACTCTCAATCCTGAACATCTATGCTCCAAATGCAAGGGCACCCTCTTTCATAAAAGAAACTTTATTAAAACTCAAAGCACACATTGCACCTAACACAATAATTGTGGGTGACTTCAACACTGCACTTTCCTCAATGGACCGATCAGGAAAACAGAAACTAAACAAGGACACAATGAAACTAATTGAAGCTTTGGACCAATTAGATTTAACTGATATATATAGAACATTCTATCCTAAAACAAAAGAATATACCTTTTTTTCAGCACCTCATGGTACCTTCTCCAAAATCGACCATATAATTGGTCACAAGACAGACCTCAACAAATATAAGAAGATCGAACTAATCCCATGCCTCCTATCTGATCACTATGGAGTAAAAGTGGTCTTCAATAGCAACAGAAACAATAGAAAACCCACATACACGTGGAAATTGAACAATACTCTACTCAATGATACCTTGGTCAAGGAAGAAATAAAGAAAGAAATTAAAGACTTTTTAGAACACAATGAAAATGAAAACACAACATACCCAAATCTATGGGACACAATGAAAGCAGTGCTAAGAGGAAAACTCATAGCCCTGAGTGCCTCCAAAAAGAAAATGGAGAGAGCATACATTACCAGCTTAATGACACACCTGAAAGCCCTAGAAAAAAAAGAAGCTATTTCACCCAGGAGGAGTAGAAGTCAGGAAATCTTCAAACTCAGGGCCGAAATCAATCAAGTAGAAACAAAGAGAACCATACAAAAAATCAACAAAACCAGGAGCTGGTTCTTTGAGAAAATCAACAAGATAGATAAACCCTTAGTCAGACTGACCAAAGGGCACAGAGAAAGTATCCAAATTAACAAACTTAGAAATGAAAAGGGAGATATAACAACGGAAACTGAGGAAATCCAAAAAATCATCAGATCCTACTACAAGAGCCTGTACTCAACACAACTGGAGAATCTGGAGGAAATGGACAATTTCCTTGACAGATACCAAATACCAAAATTAAATCAGGACCAACTAGACCATCTAAACAGTCCCATAAAGCCTAAAGAAATAGAAGGAGTCATAGAAAGTTTTCCAACCAAAAAAAACACAGGACCAGATGGTTTCAGTGCAGAATTCTACCAGACCTTCAGAGAAGAGTTAACACCAATACTCTTCAAACTATTCCACAAAATAGAAACAGAAGGAACACTACCCAATTCCTTCTACGAAGCCACAATTACGCTGATACCAAAGCCACACAAAGATCCAACATAGAAAGAGAACTTCAGACCAATTTCCCTTATGAACATCGATGCAAAAATACTCAATAAAATTCTTGCCAACCGAATCCAAGAACACATCAAAACGATCATCCACCATGATCAAGTAGGCTTTATCCCAGGAATGCAGGGTTGGTTCAATATACGGAAATCCATCAATACAATCCACTACATAAACAAACTCAAAGAAAAAAACCACATGGTCATTTCATTGGATGCTGAAAAAGCATTTGACAAAATTCAGCATCCTTTCATGCTTAAAGTCTTGGAGAGAACAGGAATTCAAGGCCCATACCTAAACATAGTGAAAGCAATATATAGCAAACTGGTAGCCAGTATCAAACTAAATGGAGAGAAACTTGAAGCAATCCCACTGAAATCAGGGACCAGACAAGGCTGCTCCCTTTCTCCTTATCTTTTCAATATTGTACTTGAGGTACTAGCTCGGGCAATTCAACAACATAAGGAGGTCAAAGGGATACAAATTGGAAAGGAGGAAGTCAAACTATCATTATTTGCAGACGACATGATAGTCTACCTAAGTGACCCAAAAAACTCCACTAGAGAGCTCCTACAGCTGATAAACAACTTCAGCAAATTGGCAGGTTATAAAATCAACTCAAGCAAATCAGTGGCCTTCCTATACTCAAAGGATAAGCAGGCTGAGAAAGAAATTAGGGAAATGACCCCCTTCACAATAGCCACAAACAGTATAAAGTATCTTGGGGTGACTCTTACCAAACATGTGAAAGATCTGTATGACAAGAACTTCAAGACTCTGAAGAAGGAAATGGAAGAAGACTTCAAAAAATGGGAAAACCTCCCATGCTCATGGATCGGTAGAATCAATATAGTTAAAATGGTCATTTTGCCAAAAGCGATATACAGATTCAATGCAATACCCATCAAAATCCCAACTCAATTCTTCACAGAGTTAGAAAGAGCAATTATCAAATTCATCTGGAATAACAAAAAACCCAGGATAGCTAAAACTATTCTCAGCAACAACAGAAAATCTGGTGGAATCAGTATCCCTGACCTCAAGCAATACTACAGAGCAATAGTGTTAAAAACTGCATGGTATTGGTACAGTGACAGGCAGGAGGATCAATGGAACAGGATTGAAGATCCAGAAATGAACCCACACACCTATAGCCACTTGATCCTCGACAAAGAGGCTGAAAACATCCAATGGAAAAAAGATAGCCTTTTCAACAAATGGTGCTGGTTCAACTGGAGGTCAGCATGCAGAAGAATCCGAATTGATTCATCCTTGTCTCCTTGTACTAAGCTCAAATCCAAATTGATCAAGGACCTCCACATAAAGCCAGACACTCTGAAGCTAATAGAAAAGAAACTGGGGAAGACCCTTGAGGACATCGGTACAGGGAGAAAGTTTCTGAACAGAACACCAACAGCATATGCTCTAAGAGCAAGAATTGACAAATGGGGCCTCATAAGGTTACAGAGTTTCTGTAAGGCAAAGGACACCATCAAGAGGACAGATCGGCAACCAACAAATTGGGAAAACATCTTCACCAATCCTACATCAGATAGAGGGCTAATATCCAATATATATAAAGAACTCAAAAAGTTAGACTCCAGAAAACCGAACAACCCTATTAAAAAATGGGGTACAGAGTTAAACAAAGAATTCTCACCTGAAGAACTTCGGATGGCGGAGATGCATCTTAAAAAATGCTCAATTTCATTAGTCATTAGGGAAATGCAAATCAAAACATCCCTAAGATTTCATCTTACACCAGTCAGAATGGCTAAGATTAAAAATTCAGGAGACAGCAGGTGTTGGAGAGGGTGTGGAGAAAGAGGAACACTCCTCCACTGCTGGTGGGGTTGCAAATTGGTACAACCACTCTGGAAATCAGTCTGGCGGTTCCTCCGAAAACTGGGCACCTCACTTCCAGAAGATCCTGCTATACCACTCCTGGGCATATACCCAGAGGATTCCCCACCATGTAATAAGGATACATGCTCTACTATGTTCATAGCAGCCCTATTTATAATTGCCAGATGCTGGAAAGAACCCAGGTATCCCTCAACAGAAGAGTGGATGCAAAAAATGTGGTATATCTACACATTGGAGTACTATTCAGCCATTAGAAACAATGAATTCATGAAATTCTTAGGCAAATGGATGGAGCTAGAGAACATCATACTAAGTGAGGTAACCCAGACTCAAAAGGTGAATCATGGTATGCACTCACTAATAAGTGGTTATTAACCTAGATAACTGGAATACCCAAAACATAATCCACACATCAAATGAGATACAAGAAGAAAGGAGGAGTGGTCCCTGGTTCTGGAAAGACTCAGTGAAACAGTATTCGGCAAAACCAGAACGGGGAAGTGGGAAGGGGTGAGAGGGAGGACAGGGGAAGAGAAGGGGGCTTACGGGACTTTCGGGGAGGGGGGGGCTAGAAAAGGGGAAATCACTTGAAATGTAAATAAATTATATAGAATAAAAAAAATTTAAAAAAAAAGAAAAGAAAAGATATGATATGATATAGATGTTAATTATTTTAAGATTGATCATTCCTCAGATTCTTGAACTGTTGTGGGTCTCTGCATTAATCAACAGCTCCTGAAATAGAAGTTTCTCTAACAAGAGCTTTCTTAATCACTGATATATGGTTATAACCATAAGCAAGTAGTAGTTATTTTAATCAACTGTCCATTAAGCAGAGTGTTTTAGTTAGTTTTACTATTGCTGTGATAAAGCACCATGACCTAAAGCCACTTGGGGAGGAAATAGTTTCTCTCATTTATTGTTCCATATAACAGTTTATCTTCCAAAATAGGAATGGCAGGAACTCAAGCTGGGAAGGAACCTGGAGGCAAGTGCTGATGCAGAGGCCATAGAGGACTGTTGCTTACTGGATTGCTCCCATAGCTTGTATAACCTGCTTTTTTGTAGGACTACTAGGCCAGAGGTTGCCCCATTAACAATTTGATGGGTTCTCCCACATCAATCACTAATTAAGAATAAGCCCTTAAGTCTTACCTATAGTCTGACATAGAGTAAAACACTTTCTTAATGGAGATTCTCTCCTCTCTGGTGACTCTAGCTCATGTCAAGTTAACACTAAACTAACCTTTGTATAGATCACAATATGATCTTCTCTAGGGCCTATGAACTGTCTGGCCACAGGTTCTTAACTAAAGTAATTGTACCATGTATATGTTTCAATTGGTGGAGACTTAAATCCAAGCATTGGTTACTCCTATAACTTTAATGCTATTCTTGCACCAGTAGGCATGTCTGGTAAGACCTGTCACCATTCTAAGCATGGAACCTTCACAATCATGTAAGGTTTGTGATTTCTTACCCCTACTGTAGCATTCATAGCACCATCTAGCATTATGAAAACTCTAACCAATAGAGAAGAGGCTTCTGAGAGTATAGCTTGATTTGCTCATGTTCTATTGCTCAAGTGTATGGAATCTTCAGCAAAATGATCTTACCATCAAGTTTTGGAGGGTAACCAAGAGCACTGGAAATAATCTGTAATGTTTGGGGGATGGGTCTATGGGACCTCACTTGCCAATATCTCCAAAAGAAACAACACATTTCTTGGGCTGGGAATGCACAAACTTCAATTCTAAATGAATCAAGGATTTCAACATAAGATTTAATGCCCTTCAGGTGAAAATTCTTTGTTTAACTCTGTACTCCATTTTTTAATAGGGTTATTTGGTTTTCTGGAGTATAACTTCTTGAGTTCTTTATATATATTGGATATTAGCCCTCTATCCGATGTAGGGTTGGTGAAGATCTTTTCCCAATTTGTTGGTTGCTGATTTGCCCTTTTGATGGTGTCCTTTGCCTTACAGAAACTTTGTTATTTTATGAGGTCCCATTTGTCAATTCTTGATCTTAGAGCATAAGCTATTGGTGTTCTGTTCAGGAACTTTCCCCCTGTACCGATGTCCTCAAGGGTCTTCCCCAATTTCTTTTCTATTAGCTTCAGAGTGTCTGGCTTTATGTGGAGGTCCTTGATCCATTTGGATTTGAGCTTAGTACAAGGAGACAAGGATGGATCAATTCCCATTCTTCTGCATGCTGACCTCCAGTTGAACCAGCGCCATTTGTTGAAAAGGGTTTTCCGCCCCTTTGTCGAGGTTCAAGTGGCCATAGGTGTGTGGTTCATTTCTGGATCTTCAATCCTGTTCCATTGATTTGCCTGTCTGTCACTGTACCAATACCATGCAGTTTTTAACACTACTTTTCTGTAGTATTGCTTGAGGTCAGGGATACTGATACCCCCAGAGTTTCTTTTATTGTTGAGAATAATTTTAGCTCTCCTGGGTTTTTTGTTATTCCAGATGAATTTGAGGATTGCTCTTTCTAACTCTGTGAAGAATTAAATTGGGATTTTGATGGGTATTGCGTTGAATCTGTGTATTGCTTTTGACAAAATGGCCATTTTAACTATATTAATTCTGCTGATCCATGAGCATGGGAGGTTTTTCCATTTTTTGAGGTCTTCTTCCATTTCCTTCTTCATAGCAGAGAAGCATCTTAAAAAATGCTGGCCCCTAGTTCTGGAAAGATCCAGTGTAGCAGTATAAGACAAAACCAGAACAGGGAAGTGGGAAGGGATGGGTGGGAGAACAGAGGGAGGGAAGGGGGCTTAAGTGACTTTCGGGGAGTGGGGAACCAGAAAAGAGGAAATCATTTGAAATGTAAATAAAAAATATATCGAATAAAATTTTAAAAAAATGCTCAACTTCATTAGTCATTAGGGAAATGCAAATCAAAACAACCCTAAGATTTCACCTTACACCAGTCAGAATGGCTAAGATTAAACATTCAGGGGACAACAGATGTTGGCGAGGATGAGGAGAAAGAGGAACACTCCTCCACTGCTGGTGGGGTTGCAAATTGGTACAACCACTTTGGAAATCAGTCTAGTGGTTCCTCAGAAAGCTGGGCACCTTACTTCGAGAAGATCCTGCTATACCACTCCTGGGCATATACCTGGAAGATTCCCCAGCATGTAATAAGGATACATGCTCTACTATGTTCATAGCAGCCCTATTTATAATTGCCAGAAGCTGGAAAGAACCCAGGTATCCCTCAACAGAAGAGTGGATGCAAAAAAATGTGGTATATATACACAATGGAGTACTATTCAGTCATTAGAAATAATGAATTCATGAAATTCTTAGGCAAATGGATGGAGCTGGAGAACAACATACTAAGTGAGGTAACCCAGACTCAAAAGATGAATCATGGTATGCAGTCACTAATAAGTGGATATTAACCTAGAAAACTGGAATACCAAAAACATAATCCACACATCAAATGAGGTACAAGAAGAGCAGAGGAGTGACACCTTGTTCTGGAAAGACTCACTGAAGCAGTATAGGGCAAAACCAGAACAGGGAAGTGGGAAGGGTTGGGTGGGAAACCAGGGGGAGGGAAGGGGGCTGATGGGACTTTCGGAGAGTGGGGGTCTAGAAAAGGGGAAATCATTTCAAATGTAAATAAAAAATTTATCAAATAAAAAAAAAGATTTAATGCCCTAAATCTGACAGAAGAGAAAGAAGAGAAGGCCATTGAACTTATTGGCAGAATAAAGGACATCCTGAAAAGGATTCCAGTAGCTCAGCCTTTATGATCAGTAATTAGTAAATGAGAATGAAGGAAACTAAAAGCTTTCTGTATAGCAAAAAAATTACCATTCAAGTAAGAGTTAGACAAAAGACCAAGAAAAAAACTCTCAGGTTCCTATATACCCAACAAAGGGTGAGTATCTAGTATATATAATTCAGTGTATTATTATTAATATTTATTTTCTGATAATCCTTGTAAAATTAATGTGAGTTTAAGGAATTTACTAGTATTATTTTATAATAAAAACACAAGCCTATAGCTTATAGTGATTAAGTTATGGATCCAAGATCTGTGAAGAATAATAATTAAATTAATAAAATTAATCCCCAAAGAATATTCATTAACTAATGTTCTATTTGGGAAGAAAAACCATCTTCAGTGGAATATAAAGGTAAGTCCTAAAAGGCAAAAGGCTTCACATTTAATATTCATGTCTCTATAATTATTAAAAAGGACAAAAATCTTGGGGCTGTAAGAACAGCATTTTTATAAAGCTGGATAACATGGGCTGTGCTTAAGTTCACTGAGCTGAAGCTGTGAGCAGATATTTAAATTTTATTTCTCAGTTTATGAAAAATCATTCTGAAAATTGTATTTTCTCTAATCTAATGCAGCTGCAGAAAAGCCTGACTGGTGGTCTTAAAATGTAAGTTTCATGAAGAACTCTCAGACTGTACATTAGTCCTCTCCTAACAGAGAACACAGTAGGTTTCCATAAATTCTTGCCACATAATTAATGATATTTTGTTAATGTCTTTATTGTGTAAGACTCTTCAATTTGTCTTGTTTCTACGAATGTAGAACCTGGAATGAAATTTTAGTTTTAATTTTTATCTGATTAACTTTTTTTCTTTTGATTAATTATACCATTTACTTTTTTCTTTTCCTGTCTGAAACCCTTGTACACACCCCCTTGATATAGTTCAGATATATGGTAGCTGTTTTCTTAATTGTATCTGTGGTTGATTTTGGTGGTGGTAGTGGAAGTAGTGTTGCTGAGTGTGTGTATGTGTGTGTGTTTCTAAATGTATAACTGCCCAGTCTATATAATTTTATTCGTATGGATGTTTTCAGAGCTGACCATTTGGTTTTGAATAATCAATTGGTGTGCTTTTCTTCATGTGAGTTTCCGAATAAAAGAAGCAACTCGTATTACTGCCTGCCTTTGACACCTATGAACAACAACAATGTCTAGCATTACACAATAATCCTGAAGACACACTAGTAGTATACATATCTTTGTGGTCACTTACAAGAAGGAAAGTATGCCTGGACTAAAAACCTAACCAACAACCTAACAACAAGGTTAGTGACATTATGGATCTTTGAGGAGAGCCCACAATTGCCACTTGATTAAGCCAGCATATTTCCTAACCACATGAAATATTTCACCTCATATCCAAAGAGAAGTGTAGTCTTCATCTCTTATCTCTTTCCAACAGATGAAAACCATTACAGAGAATCACAACCAACCAAAATACACTCACAACTGACACATCTACAAAACTCTTGTCTCAGCCAGCCATTGACCTGAGCACAGAGTTCCCAGTGGAGGAACTAGAGAAAGAGCCCAAGGAGCTGAAGGGGTTTACAGCGCCATAGGAAGAACAACAATATGAGTCACCCAGTATTCCCAGAGCTCCCAGGGACAAAACCGTCAACCAAAGAGTACACATGGAGTTACCCATAGCTCCAGACACATAGGCAGCAGAGGATGGCCTTGTTAGACACAAAAGGGAGGAGAGGCCCTTGGTCCTGGAAAGGCTCGATGCCACAGTGTAGAGGAATACCAGGAGAGGGAAGCAGGAGAGGGTTGATTGGGGAACAGGGGGAGAGGAGATGGCTTATGGGATTTTCAGGAAATGGGGACCAGAAAAGGAGACAACATTTGAAATGTAAATAAAGCATATATCTAATTTAAAAATAAAAAATAAAAACCTCCTGGCCCTACAGCTCAGGGATTATTTGTGTAAAGGGGTTGGAAAGATTATGAGCCAGAGGAATAGGGAGTTTGCTGTGAGATTTTGTCTTCTCAGAATGTCAAAATTGCACCTATAAAACTACACCAAGGTGGCTGTCTAAATATGAGCTGAACAAATAAAACAATAGATGTGCAGAGGGGGAAATGTCTAGGAGACCTCAACGCTAGACAAAGCACTACATGCAACTAAGGAAAGCCAAGACTGGAAAAAGCAGTCTTCCCCAGGAACGAACACTCCAACCAGAGTGAGACTGTAACCAATGATTCAACCTTGTCAGACTCCTTCCGCATCACCAGTTCACTTTAGGGTACAGTCAGAACATTGCTGTGTGCTTTGATTGAAATAGAAAACTAAAGTTACGCCCTGGCGGCGGCGGCAGCGGTAGCAGTGGCTGCTCCAGCTGAAGGGCCATCAGCAGTGGAACCAAGGCGACACAGGGTCCAGTTAGGCCCTGCGCCCACGACCACTGACCTTCGCTGACCAGCCGGGCGGCAAGCAACTGCGGTTCTGCGGAGCCTTTCGCTGCACGGAAGCCACTTCAGAACTCGGCTGCCCGCCAGTCAGGAGAGACTCACCGCCATCTTGATCCCGGGCTCCAGAGATCAGTCAGACTGAGGTACACAAACATAATCCTAGGCCCAACACCGCAGGGGTCTGAGCCAGACGGGCGTTGGCCTGCACCCAGGCCCTGGGCTGTTCGAGTGGCCATCGGGGCGCCAACCCAGCCAGGAGTTTTTTTTTTTTTGCCCCGGCCGGTGCACGCGCCGCCATTTTGCCTACAGGAGCCAGAGTGCTCGGGAGGGCAGAGACTGCTAACAAGCGTAGCCTGAGGCTAACAAAACGGGGGTCTAGGCCCCAAAAGGCACAGGACTGACCCCAAGAACTGGGCGGCTTGGTGGGCCATCTGTGTGTCAACCAGCCCAGGAGGTTATTAGCACAACAGACTCTCCCGGTGCTTTCGCGGAGCGCGGACGCGCACGCCCGCCATCCGGGTCACCTGGCGGACCCAAATAACAGACATAGCCCTAGGGGAACTTTGCTCGGACCTTGGCCTCCCAGGCGTTTGCCTGGACTCAGGGCCCAGGCGACAAGGCTAACCTAGTGTGCGCCAGCCCGGTTGGGGAAATCGGCTGCCCAGCGGAGTGAGCGGAGCACAGGGGAGGTCACAGCAACATTCACCTTCGGAGCTCCCTGGGGGTGCACACGGGTTCCACCTGGTCCACAGACACAATCTGGGGCAAGGCCTCAGGCAGAAGCCCCCAGCTCAAATCTCTCCGCTTCAGATCAGCCTGGGTGGCCGCCACATCTCCAGGTCCCTCAAGAGGCTAGTGGGGGCTTCCGGGCGGCCAGCTGGGAAAAGTCGGTGTGCTCCGATAAATCCTGCGGGCCCCAGCGGGAGCCTTCAGGCGCCTGCTTTGGGATCTGAACAGCCTGGAAAACAGCACCCTGTCTACAGGCAGTGCAGAGTGTAAGCTGTGCACCAGAGGCCAACGGGGAAGGGGCAGCTTGCACTGGTGAGTCCAGCACTGACAAGACCAAGTAACACCAGTGAGAGCTAGATGGCAAAAGGCAAACGCAGAAACGTCACTAACAGAAATCAAGGCAATATGGCAACATCTGAACCAAATTCTCCTCTACCAGCAAGTCCTGGATACCCCATCACACCAGTAAAACAAGATTTGGATTTAAAATCACTGGTCATGATGCTGGTACAGGAACACATGAAGGTCATTGAGGAGAAAATGGATCAAAAGTTAGAAGCCCTTGCAAGGGAAACACAAAAATCATTGAAAGAAATCCAGGAGAATACAAAAGCCAACAAGGAGGAAATGCAAAAAACACTTAAAGAAATACAGGAGAACTTTGCTCAACAGGCTGAGGTCATGAAAGACGAAACACAAAAATCTCTTAAAGAAATACAGGAGAACTTTGGTCAACAGGCTGAGCTCATGAAAGAGGAAACACAAAAATCTCTTAAAGAATTACAGGAAAACACAAACATGCAAGGGAAGGAGCTAAGCAAAACCATCCAGGATCTAAAATCAGAAGTAGAAACAACTAAGAAAACTCAAAGGGAGACAACTTTGGAGATAGAAAGCCTTGGGAAGAAATCAGGGGACAGAGATGCAAATATCAACAACAGAATACAAGAGATAGAAGAAAGAATCTCAGATGCTGAAGATTCCATAGAAACCATGGACTCAACAGTTAAAGAAAATGCAAAGTGCAAAAAGCTTGTAACCCAAAATATCCAGGAAATCCAGGACACAATGAGAAGACCAAACCTAAGGATTATAGGCATAGATGAGAGTGAAGATTTACAACTTAAAGGGCCAGCAAATATCTTCAATAAAATTATGGAAGAAAACTTCCCTAACCTAAAGAGAGAGATGCCCATGAATATACAAGAAGCCTACAGAACTCCAAACAGACTGGACCAGAACAGAAATACTTCCCGTCACATAATAATCAAAACACCAAATGTTCTAAACAAAGAAAGAATACTAAAGGCAGTAAGAGAAAAAGGCCAAGTAACATATAAAGGAAGACCTATCAGAATCACAGCAGACTTTTCACCTGAGACTATGAAGGCTAGAAGGTCCTGGGCAGATCTCATGCAGACTCTAAGAGAACACAAATGCCAACCAAAACTACTATATCCAGCAAAACTCTCAATCACCATAGATGGAGAAACTAAGATATTTCACGACAAAACCAAGTTCACCCAATATCTATCCACAAACCCAGCCCTAAAAAGGATAATAGGAGGACAACACCAATACAAGGAGGGAAACTCCACCCTGAAAAAAGCAAGATAGTAACCTTTCATCAAACCCAAATAAGTTAAGCAATCAAATTTAAAAAATAACGTCAAAAATGATAGGAAGTAACAATCACTATTCCTTAATATCTCTTAACATCAATGGACTCAATGCCCCAATAAAAAGACACAGACTAACTGACTGGATACGTAAACAGGACCCTACATTTTGCTGCTTACAGGAAACACACCTAAGGGTCAAAGACAAACACTACCTTAGAGTAAAAGGCTGGAAGACAATTTTACAAGCAAATGGTCTCAGGAAACAAGCTGGAGTAGCCATTTTAATATCAGATAAAATTGACTTTCAACCCAAAGTCATCAAAAGAGACTCTGAGGGACACTTCTTGCTGGTCAAAGGAAAAATACAACAAGAAGAACTCTCAATCCTGAACATCTATGCTCCAAATGCAAGGGCACCCTCTTTCATAAAAGAAACTTTATTAAAACTCAAAGCACACATTGCACCTAACACAATAATTGTTGGTGACTTCAACACTGCACTTTCCTCAATGGACCGATCAGGAAAACAGAAACTAAACAAGGACACAATGAAACTAATTGAAGCTTTGGACCAATTAGATTTAACTGATATATATAGAACATTCTATCCTAAAACAAAAGAATATACCTTTTTTTCAGCACCTCATGGTACCTTCTCCAAAATCGACCATATAATTGGTCACAAGACAGACCTCAACAAATATAAAAAGATAGAACTAATCCCATGCCTCCTATCTGATCACTATGGAATAAAAGTGGTCTTCAATAGCAACAGAAACAACAGAAAACCCACAAACACGTGGAGATTGAACAATACTCTACTCAATGACACCTTGGTCAAGGAAGAAATAAAGAAAGAAATTAAAGACTTTTTAGAACACAATGAAAATGAAAACACAACATACCCAAATCTATGGGACACAATGAAAGCAGTGCTAAGAGGAAAACTCATAGCCCTGAGTGCCTCCAAAAAGAAAATGGAGAGAGCATACATTACCAACTTAATGACACACCTGAAAGCCCTAGAACAAAAAGAAGCTATTTCACCCAGGAGGAGTAGAAGGCAGGAAATCATCAAACTCAGGGCCAAAATCAATCAAGTAGAAACAAAGAGAACCATACAAAAAATCAACAAAACTAGGAGCTGGTTCTTTGAGAAAATCAACAAGATAGATAAACCCTTAGCCAGACTGACCAAAGGGCACAGAGAAAGTATCCAAATTAACAAACTTAGAAATGAAAAGGGAGACATAACAACGGAAACTGAGGAAATCCAAAAAATCATCAGATCCTACTACAAGAGCCTGTACTCAACACAACTGGAGAATCTGGAGGAAATGGACAATTTCCTTGACAGATACCAAATACCAAAATTAAATCAGGACCAACTAGACCATCTAAACAGTCCCATAAAGCCTAAAGAAATAGAAGGAATCATAGAAAGTCTTCCAACCAAAAAAAGCACAGGACCAGATGGTTTCAGTGCAGAATTCTACCAGACCTTCAAAGAAGAGTTAACACCAATACTCTTCAAACTATTCCACAAAATAGAAACAGAAGGAACACTACCCAATTCCTTCTACGAAGCCACAATTACGCTGATACCAAAGCCACACAAAGATCCAACAAAGAAAGAGAACTTCAGACCAATTTCCCTTATGAACATCGATGCAAAAATACTCAACAAAATTCTTGCCAACCGAATCCAAGAACACATCAAAACGATCATCCACCATGATCAAGTAGGCTTTATCCCGGGAATGCAGGGTTGGTTCAATATACGGAAATCCATCAATACAATCCACTACATAAACAAACTCAAAGAACAAAATCATATGGTCATTTCATTGGATGCTGAAAAAGCATTTGACAAAATTCAGCATCCTTTCATGCTTAAAGTCTTGGAGAGAACAGGAATTCAAGGCCCATACCTAAACATAGTAAAAGCAATATACAGCAAACCGGTAGCCAGCATCAAACTAAACGGAGAGAAACTTGAAGCAATCCCACTGAAATCAGGGACCAGACAAGGCTGCCCCCTTTCTCCTTATCTTTTCAATATTGTACTTGAGGTACTAGCTCGGGCAATTCGACAACATAAGGAGGTCAAAGGGATACAAATTGGAAAGGAGGAAGTCAAACTATCATTATTTGCAGACGACATGATCGTCTACCTAAGTGACCCAAAGAACTCCACTAGAGAGCTCCTACAGCTGATAAACAACTTCAGCAAAGTGGCAGGTTACAAAATCAACTCAAGCAAATCAGTGGCCTTCCTATACTCAAAGGATAAGCAGGCTGAGAAAGAAATTAGGGAAATGACCCCCTTCACAATAGCCACAAACAGTATAAAGTATCTTGGGGTGACTCTTACCAAACATGCGAAAGATCTGTATGGCAAGAACTTCAAGACTCTGAAGAAGGAAATGGAAGAAGACCTCAAAAAATGGGAAAACCTCCCATGCTCATGGATCGGTAGAATCAATATAGTTAAAATGGCCATTTTGCCTAAAGCACTATACAGATTCAATGCAATACCCATCAAAATCCCAACTCAATTCTTCACAGAGTTAGAAAGAGCAATTATCAAATTCATCTGGAACAACAAAAAACCCAGGATAGCTAAAACTATTCTCAGCAACAAAAGAAAATCTGGGGGAATCAGTATCCCTGACCTCAAGCAATACTACAGAGCAATAGTGTTAAAAACTGCATGGTATTGGTACAGTGACAGGCAGGAGGATCAATGGAACAGGATTGAAGATCCAGAAATGAACCCACACACCTATGGCCACTTGATCCTCGACAAAGAGGCTGAAAACATCCAATGGAAAAAAGATAGCCTTTTCAACAAATGGTGCTGGTTCAACTGGAGGTCAGCATGCAGAAGAATGCGAATTGATCCATCCTTGTCTCCTTGTACTAAGCTCAAATCCAAATGGATCAAGGACCTCCACATAAAGCCAGACACTCTGAAGCTAATAGAAAAGAAACTGGGGAAGACCCTTGAGGACATCGGTACAGGGAGAAAGTTTCTGAACAGAACACCAATGGCGTATGCTCTAAGAGCAAGAATTGACAAATGGGACCTCATAAGGTTACAGAGTTTCTGTAAGGCAAAGGACACCGTCAAGAGGACAGATCGGCAACCAACAAATTGGGAAAAGATCTTCACCAATCCTACATCAGATAGAGGGCTAATATCCAATATATATAAAGAACTCAAGAAGTTAGACTCCAGAAAACCGAACAACCCTATTAAAAAATGGGGTACAGAGTTAAACAAAGAATTCTCACCTGAAGAACTTCGGATGGCGGAGAAGCATCTTAAAAAATGCTCCACTTCATTAGTCATTAGGGAAATGCAAATCAAAACAACCCTAAGATTTCATCTTACACCAGTCAGAATGGCTAAGATTAAAAATTCAGGAGACAGCAGGTGTTGGAGAGGGTGCGGAGAAAGAGGAACACTCCTCCACTGCTGGTGGGGTTGCAAATTGGTACAACCACTCTGGAAAGCAGTCTGGCGGTTCCTCCGAAAACTGGGCACCTCACTTCCAGAAGATCCTGCTATACCACTCCTGGGCATATACCCAGAGGATTCCCCACCATGTAATAAGGATACATGCTCTACTATGTTCATAGCAGCCCTATTTATAATTGCCAGATGCTGGAAAGAACCCAGGTATCCCTCAACAGAAGAGTGGATACAAAAAATGTGGTATATCTACACAATGGAGTACTATTCAGCCATTAGAAACAATGAATTCATGAAATTCTTAGGCAAATGGATGGAGCTAGAGAACATCATACTAAGTGAGGTAACCCAGACTCAAAAGGTGAATCATGGTATGCACTCACTAATAAGTGGTTATTAACCTAGAAAACTGGAATACCCAAAACATAATCCACACATCAAATGAGATACAAGAAGAAAGCAGGAGTGGTCCCTGGTTCTGGAAAGACTCAGTGAAACAGTATTTGGCAAAACCAGAACGGGGAACTGGGAAGGGGTGGGAGGGAGGACAGGGGAAGAGAAGGGGGCTTACGGGACTTTCGGGGAGTGGGGGGGGCTAGAAAAGGGGAAATCATTTGAAATGTAAATAAATTATATCAAATAAAAAAAAAAAGACAAAAAAAAAAAAAAAAAAAAAAAAAAAAGAAAACTAAAGTTACTGTCATGTGGATAGGTATTGTGAGTAAAAATATGGGACTGTTAGGACAAAAGTGTCTCATTTCTAAGTCCAACCAAAATAAAGGAGAACAAAATAAAAAGTTCATGGAAAGATGATTCCTCACTTGGAAGTAAAAGTATGCTTGTGAGGAGAGTTAAACAAGCCTAAGAAACTGAAATCCCTCAAGACAGAGGGCACATCTAAAGACAGAAAGATAAAACCCACACAGATCTGAAACAGCAAAACGCAAGTCCTGTTGAGCACAGAAGAGATAGGAAGTGTGAGGGCCAGAGAGAAATTTATGATTTAAAGTCAAATATCCCAGAGAGCTTTTCTTTTATTGTCTTGGTTTGCTTCCTTTTTCTTTTTGTTTGACTTTTTTTTTTTTTTTGTTTTTTTGTTTTTTTGTTTACTTGCTTTACAACACACTTTGGGGGAAGCTATGAGAAACTGTAATACTTTTTAGATACACTTTTCTAAACTCTGGTTGCCCACTTACAAAAGCACAAATGGAAGTTGTGATGGATCCATTTTTTGCAATATAATAACTGAAGTCTGGTGTTTTAGGCCCTAGGAAGAATGGAAAGGATTTAGTGAGTTCTCGCGTCAAGGCTGAACTGGCAGGGATTTCAACAACAGACAGAGATATAGGAGTGACTTCAACAAGTATGCTTTTTGATTCAGAAATTCTTGGTTTAGATAAATTCAGGGATGGTCATACGGTAAAAATTATTTTTAATTTTCTGACAAACTTCCATATTCATTTCCACAGCAGATACCAACATTTACACTCACAATAAGAATGTATAAAGTAAAACTAATCAGTATATCTATCTTCAATAAAAAAAAACCAGACCCCACACGTTTTATATTATTTATCTATTCATAAGATAAATGGCCCACTTAAGATGACAGTTTATCAAAATGATTTGAAAAGATATAGTGAGGATTAAAGACATTAGTAGGTCATATTGTAGCATGTGTGGAAGAACACCAGCAGGGAGCTGTTATCCTAGCTCAAAGTCCAAAGAGGACAGTAAGTTCCAAAAGCACACTATGGGGAGAAGCTGGTTCCCCAGGCTGGAACAACTGCAGATGATGAGACATTTCCATTTTCAAAAAAATATGTCTCTCTAAACTGAGACTATATGGAGAATTCACTTAATGGTTAGGAGACAAATGCTAGCCAAAAACAAATCGACCAGAGGAAAGTACACATCTCTTCCATATGAGTTTTGTCTTTTTCTACGTGAAAAGTATGAACCCTAACAAAGTCACTATTTGATCAACAAATTTATTCAGTTAGGTCGACACCAAGGAATGATAGTCCACAAGATGTCATCTTAATGAACTGTGGCAGTGAAGTAGAGCTTAGGAGACATCATAACATACACCTCTGTTCTTACATCAATTTTAGACAACATCTACTTAACGTGCATGTGATGGAGTACTAGGTGTGCAAGGGCCACAGTTGGGATGACAACTTTTGAAAATCCATGTTGTTCTTCTACCACATCAGTTCTAGGGATCAAACCCATGTCCTTGGGCTTGGCAGCAAGTATCTTTTTCTGCCAAGCTGCTTTGCAAATGTGTTAGGCATTGATATATGTTTAATAACGATAGTAGCTCTACACTGAAAAGAAATATAGTTCATCTGAAAATAGTAAACAATATTTTATAATTCTTCTGCTATGGAGTAAGCAGAAAAATCTCTATGCTATTTAGTGTCTCAGTTTGAAGAATATGTATATAGCCTATGGACCATAAGAAGAACTTTAAGTTGTGCCCCTGAAAAAATATTTATAATAATTGAATATCCAAAAAATAATTATAAAACAATCAAACTTCCTTGATTTATCTACATTCATATATCATGTGTATCTTTCTATCTCTACATAGAATGAAAATGAAGAGAGAGAAATAATAAAATTGTATTTCATCATGTTTAAAGGTTTGTATGCCATAAATCCTGACTAGAACAATAAGAGAAGTCTTATTATCAACCAATATAAATAATGTAAAAATAATAATTTTGCCACCTCTCTCATTTTATCTTGTCTTAAAGATGTTATAAGAAATGGGCCTTCCTATTTCATATAACAATAAAGGTTACAAGTTACGACAGTTTCATCTTCAAAGCCTTTTATAAATGACTGCGAATATTGCCTTAGCATTAATTTAATCTGCAGAAGCACCCACTGGAGAGCAGCCATTACTCCTGATTTATGTCTATTTTATTAGCTCCAGTTACCCGAGCAGATACAGCAAGCTTTGAAACCAGCCTTCCCAAGCCTTGTAAACTGTTAGTATAAACTCAATTTATCTGTTGGCATAAACTTGGTATCTGCTCTCCTTTGGAAGTCTTAATTTAATAAACTAAACTGTCTAAGGTGAAGGGAATGTGGTTTATAGACATCAGCTCATCAGATCCTAGGTCTCCTGAGAGCTTCATCCTTGTAAAAACTATGGGATGTTTTCATTGGGGTAACTGAACTTTTTCACATAGGAACCATGCATGAGTCAAAAAGAAATTGTCCTACAGCATATGAAGTCATTTTTAAGATTTTTCATGGCCTGTCTTGCAGTTCATACTACTTTTTTCTTCCCAGCAAACAAGAACAAATCTAGTTAATGTATACATCAATAGCTCTAGGCAGTAGTTCTTCTGTTATTTTGCTTCCTGGTTCTCTCTCTCTCTCTCTCTCTCTCTCTCTCTCTCTCTCTCTCTCTCACACACACACACACACACACACACACACACACACACACACACATTAAAGTTTCAGGTTCTAACCTCAGAGTGCCTATTCTCAAATTCTTCAAGCTCTCTCTTTATGATGCTTTATGAATGGCTATTAAAAATGGAAATTACTAGCTAATATTACTGAAAAAAGAATGTATCTGGTACCTAGCACTTAGTAGTCCCTTAGTTAAATTAGCCATTAATAAGTACTATTAGAATCATTTCATGTATCTTTATAAATGGCATACATTTCTTAGAACATTACTTGTAATAACGGAAATTTAATTGGTTCTTCATGGATAAAATCCATGGCTTGGGTAAGGAATTCACACACCACTTTTGCATATACTACCATATGCTCTTTGTTTTCTACTAGAGAAAGTCCATATACTGATAAGGAAGAGGTCATTCTAAAATGTGACACACACACCACACACACACACTCTCCCTTGCTTTCTGTACTTGACCTTTGATTGAGTTGAGCATAGAAATCCCTATTAGTACTCCAATATGTTTCATCTGTCAGAAGCATGTTCACCCACTTGACTACACAAGTGTTACTAGCTTAATAATGGTCTTCCTGCTTGTGGGAGTTATTCCTGCTCATTGTCCCTTTAGTGGTTTGTATATGCTCAGCCCAGAGAGTTGCACTATTAGAAGGTGTGGCCCTGTCAAAGTAGCTGTATCACTGTAGGTGTGGGCTTTAAGACCCTCATCCTAGCAGCCTAGAAGTGAGTATTCTGCTATCAGCCTTCAGATGAAGATGTAGAACTCTCAGTTCCTCCTGCACCATGCCTGTCTGGATGCTGCCATGTTCCTGCCTTGATGATACTGGACTGAACCTCTGAACCTGTAAGCCAGCCCCAATTAAAGGTTGTCCTTATAAGATCTGCCTTGGTCATGGTGTCTGTTCATAGCAGTAAAACCCTAACCAAGACATGTCCCCGGGTGTCCTTGGATATCCATAATTTTTCCACCATGTAGCCTATAATTTTTCACTCAACATACAGTGGGAACAAAATATTCTTCTCCTGGCAATGTCTATATCAAACCTAATGTCACCACACTATGACCATCAGAGAATAACACTTGCTGTGTGTTTTATGATATAGATTTGCTCAATTATGCATAGGCAAAGTAACCTCCACCAACAAGAGAGAATGATTTCCCCACAAAATCTGCAAAAGCATAACCACTTTGTCTACTCCCTCTAGCAACCTGACTATTTTCTTAGCTTCCAATAACTATCAATTTGTGAGGACAGTTTCTGCAATGTCTATGCATTTGATCTTTAACTCAATAAGCCATTTTTCTTAAGATAATAAATTGATCATGTCAATAATATTATATTCTAAGAAGCTGTATTTTTCCTTTACAGACTTTGGTCAGGTCAGTACCATGTGGAGAGAGATGGAATCTGGCTGTAGTTGAAATGAGCTTAAGAGAATACTGATGAGAACTGATGAGATATGATTATAGAGCACAATGCACTATGAAATATTTTATATTCCTAGCTCTTTACATGATCCTATGTTCTTCAGTGACAGTTGGCTCTTGGACTTTTGGGAACAGGAGAGAGTCTAAAAGGCAGCAGAGGCTGAGAGAGGAGAGAAAGGTGAGATTAGAGAAAATAGTTGTAGAAGTAGAGTCCAGGAGACAGAAGAGTGGAGTCGGAGAATAAAAATAAGAAAGATGAATAGGGCTAGAAAAGAAGAGAGAAGAGATTTTGAAGAGTAAAACTTAAGAGACAGTTGAAAGTGAAATGGACAGTTGGTGACAGTTGACCCAGGAGAAGCTGAGTCAAGCCAGAGAAGAACCCACAAACTAGCTATGTAAGTTTATAGAGACAAAGAATTATAAAACAAAAAGGCACACTTTGAAGGTTTTTATTCTGTTTTTTTTTTTTCTTTTTCTCAGAAAGCTATAACACATGAATTGGCTTCTACTGTCTTGGAGAACCTAGAGATAATAGGCTTGGTTTATGGAATTCTTGCTGGCCAAACAACATTTGAAAACAAGCTTAGAAATTTGATTGCCTCACCATATTAGGTCTGCTTTTATCAGACATCAGGAACTATATTTTTCCACATAGCATCCATTGATACTGACTAGAAGCCTGTGTGGTTTTTGTGCTTCAACAAATAAGAATACTGGGGCTGGAAATCATCAAATCCCTGTAGCCAATACTAGAGTAGGATGTTGTTACTAGTGTTTGATACTGAGAAATGTTAATTTCAAGAAGTCTGACACAGAAGCCATTTTTAAACGTTTTATTTGGGTCCTAGAATGATGGATGGTTTTAAGTGTTTATGCAGTACTTTTTCAGAGGAACTGAATTAGCTTCCCTTATCAGGTGACTCATAACTTCTTGATAAATCTGATTCCAACAGAATCTAGTAACCTTTTAGGGTTTCTATTGCTGCAACCCAACACCAAGATCAAAAAGCAAACTTGGGAGAGAGAGATTTATCTGATGCCCAGTAACAAATTGTTCATCATTGCAGGAAGTCAGGACAGGAACTCAAACAAGTCAGGATCCTGGAGGCAGGAGCTAAGGCAGAGGTAATGGAGGGGGAATTGCTTACTGGCGTATTCCTCATAGCTTGCTCATCCTACCTTCTTAGAGAACCCAGAACTTCCTGCTCAGGAATGGCAGCATCTACAATGGAGAGAGCCCATCTTCATTGATCACTAATTGAGAAAACCTTACAGCTGGATCTCATGGAAACATATCTTCAACTGAGGCTTGTTCCTCTTTGATGAATCTAGCTTGTGTCAAATTGACATAGACCCAGCCTGTATACCCTCTTTATTTCTGAATGGGCAATTGAAGTTAGGTACAAATACTCTCAGACACATACTCATACACATAATTTGAAACTTAAAAAATCTTCTTAAGAAGGATTTATATTTTATGTGTATTGGTGTTTTACTACCTTTATTTATGTATACTATGTGTATGCCTGATGCTGAAACAGGCCAGAATAGGGAATCAGATCCCCTGGAGTTACTATGAAGGGTCCTTCAAGATTTAGAAGGGCTAGAGACCAGGAAATGATTCAGATAACCCGAATTACAGATGGTTATGACCCACTATCTAGGTGCTGGCAAATGCAAGAACAGCAAGTACTCTTTAACACTGAACACTGCAGTCGCATAAAACAAAATATCTTAAAAATATTTTGTTAATTGAGTCTCTTTAATACTAAATTAAGCCAGTAAGGATGTCATTGCAATAAACTGATGCCTTAATGTAAATCCAAAGCAAGGGAACTTTGAAGCATGAATAAATATTTGAACTCAAGATGGAAAGTCATCAGGAAACAGCCAGCTCCTCTCAGCATCTCTTTCACTGTTGCTTCCACAGGGAATCATGATTATGCCTTGTCTTCTAAAGATAGACAGTTGTATAAAGTTGTCCACCAGAACAACAATGAAAGAGATGTCACACTATTCAAATTTGCTATAAAGAGACTGTCAAGATTTATAAATGCCAGGGAGGAAGAAGTGTTTCAGTTAACCTGAATTATCATCTGCTCTCATTGAATTAAGTCTTTACATTAGTATTTTCATTTTTGCTGACCATAATGAAACCTAGCACTATGAGAGAGCAGAAAATAATTTATTGTCCAGTCTGTTAATTTTGCTTGAACTTCAGACCAGCCTTAGACCGCAGTGATCTGACAGGGTGCATGGAATTATTTCAATATTCCTGTATCTGTTGAGGCCTGTTTTGTGACCAATTATATGGTAAATTTTTGAGAAGCTTCCATGAGGTGCTAAGAAGAAGCTATATTCTTTTGCTTTAGGATGAAATTTTCTATAAATATCTGTTAGATCCATTTGATTCATTACTTCGGTTCATTTCACTGTGTCTTTGTTTAGTTTCTGTTTCCATGATTTGTCCATTGCTGAGAGTGGGGTGCTGAAGTCTCCCACTATTATTGGGTGAGGTGCAATGTGTGCTTTGATCTTTAGTAAAGTTTCTTTTATGAATGTGGGTGCCTTGCATTTGGAGCATAGATGTTCAGAATTGAGAGTTTATTTTTCCTTTGACCAGTATGAAGTGTTCTTCCTTATCTTTTTTTGACAACTTTTGGTTGAAAGTTGATTTTATCCAATACACAAAAGGCCACTCCAGTTTGTTTCTTGGGACCATTTTCTTGGAAAATATTTTTCAGCCTTTGACTCTAAGGTAGTGACTGTCTTTGTCACTGAGGTGGGTTTCTTGTATGCACCAAAATATTTGGTCATGTTTACATATCCAGTCTGTTAGTCTATGACTTTTTACTGGGGAATTGAGTCCATTCATGTTAAGCAATATTAAGGAAAAGTGATTGTTACTTCCTTTTATTTTTGTTGTTAAAGGTGGAATTCTGTTTGTGTGGTTATCTCATTTTGGGTTTGTTGAAAGAAGATTACTTTATTGCTTTCTCTAGGGTGTAGTTTCCCTCCTTGTGTTGGTATTTTCCACCCATTATTCTTTGTAGAGCTGGAGTTGTGGAAAGATAATTGTGTATATTTGGTTTTGTCATGGAATATTCCGTTTTCTCCATCCATGGTAATTGAGAGTTTAGCTGGGTATAGTAGCCTGGGCTGACATTTTTGTTCTCTTAGGATTTGTATGACATCTGCCCAGGATCTTCTAGCTTTCATAGTTTCTGGTGAGAAGTCTGGTGTAATTCTGATAGGTCTGCCTTTTTTATGCTACTTGACCTTTTTCCCTTACTGCTTTTAAAATTCTTTCTTTGTTTAGTGCATTTGGTGTTTTGATAATTATGTGACAGGAGGAATTTATGTTCTGATCCAGTCTCTTTGGAGTTCTGTAGGTTTCTTGTATGTTCATGGGCATCTCTTTCTTTAGGTTAGGAATGTTTTCTTCTATAATTTTGCTGAAGATATTTACTGGCCCTTTATGTTATAAATCTTCACTCTCTTCTATATCTACAATCCTTAGGTTTGGTCTACTAATTTTGCCCTGGATTTCCTGGATGTTTTGGGTTACAAGCTTTTTGCATTTCGCATTTCCTTTGACTGTTGAGTCAGTGTTTTCTATGGAATCTTCAGCCCTTGAGATTCTTTCTTCTATCTCTTGTATTCACTTGTTGGTGTTCTGTCAATCTCCTGATTTCTTTCCAAGATTTTCTGTCTCCAGTGTTGTCTCCCTTTGTGATTTCTTTATTGTTTCTGCTTCCATTTTTAGATTCCGGATGGTTTTGTTCAGTTCCTTCACTTGTTTCTTTGTGTTTTCCTGTATTTCTTTAAGGAATTTTTGTGTTTTCTCTTTAAGGGTTTTACCTGTTGACCCATATACTCCTGTATTTCTTAAAGGGAGATATTTATGTCCTTCTTGAAGTCCTCTATCAGCACCATGAGATACAATTTTAAATTTAGATCGTTCTTTTCCAGTGTGTTATGGTATCCAGGACTTGTTGTTGCGCGAGAACTGGGTTCAGATGTTGCCATGTTGCCTTGGTTTTTGCTGATAATGTTCTTACCTTTGCCTTTGACTTCTGGTTATCTCTGGTGTTAGCTGGTCTTGCTGTCTCTGACCGTGCTTTATCTGTCCTGAAACTCTGTGTATCTCTACTCCTGGGATTCCTGTTCTCTCTGTGCACAGAGGTATGTAGGCATTCCTGGGAGACCAGTTCTCTTGTGGTGGTATTTGTGTATGTTGTTCTGTGGCCCAGAATCAGCTCTTCACTCTTAGGCCTCTCCACAGTCCTGAGAGGTTAGCTATCTCCCTGTGCTACCTGGATATGGAGCACTGAGGCAGAGAATAGTCCCCAAACAGAGATAGAAACATGAATGCTCCTGCCTGAGGGTTCTGGACAGGTTCCTCAGAGCAGCACAGGTATTCCTACCTGTGCTCTTAGGCCTCTCTGAACTCCTGTGGAGGGACCAAAGGATAAAGGGGCAGAAGGAACAGAAGGGGAGTGGTATTGGGGAGGACAGAAGTTTTGGTGGTTGATGGGTAGTGAGTCTGCTGGGTGCTGAGCAGTAGCTCTGGGACTCTGGAGGTGGGAGGGGCTTCTTTTGTTTTGTTTTGTTTGTTTTGTTTTTTTTTTTTGGTTTTTCTTTGTTTTTTTTTTGCTGGTTTTTTTTATTCGATATATTTTTTATTTACATTTCAAATGATTTCCCCTTTTCTAGCTCCCCACTCCCCGAAAGTCCCATAAGCCCCCTTTTCTCCCCCTGTCCTCCCACCCACCCCTTCCCACTTCCCCGTTCTGGTTTTGCCCTATACTTCTTCACTGAGTCTTTCTAGAACAAGGGGCCACTCCTCCTTTCTTCTTGTACCTCATTTGATGTATGGATTATGTTTGGGGTATTCCAGTTTTCTAGGTTAATATCCACTTATTAGTGAGTGCATACCATGAGTCACCTTTTGAGTCTGGGTTACCTCACTTAGTATGATGTTTTCTAGCTCCATCCATTTGCCTAAGAATTTCATGAATTCATTGTTTCTAATGGCTGAATAGTACTCCATTGTGTAGATATACCACATTTTTTGCATCCACTCATCTGTTGAGGGATACCTGGGTTCTTTCCAGCATCTGGCAATTATAAATAGGGCTGCTATGAACATAGTAGAGCATGTATCCTTATTACATGGTGGGGAATCCTCTGGGTATATGCCCAGGAGTGGTATAGCAGGATCTTCTGGAAGTGAGGTGCCCAGTTTTCGGAGGAACCGCCAGACTGATTTCCAGAGTGGTTGTACCAATTTGCAACCCCACCAGCAGTGGAGGAGTGTTCCTCTTTCTCCACATCCTCTCCAAAACCTGCTGTCTCCTGAATTTTTAATCTTAGCCATTCTGACTGGTGTAAGGTGAAATCTCAGGGTTGTTTTGATTTGCATTTCCCTAATGACTAATGAAGTTGAGCATTTTTTAAGATGCTTCTCCGCCATCCCGAAGTTCTTCAGGTGAGAATTCCCTGTTTAACTCTGTACCCCATTTTTTAATAGGGTTGTTTGGTTTTCTGGAGTCTAACTTCTTAAGTTCTTTATATATATTGGATATTAGCCCTCTATCTGATGTAGGATTGATAAAGATCTTTTCCCAATTTGTTGGTTGCCGATTTGTCCTCTTGATGGTGTCCTTTGCCTTACAGAAACTTTGTAATTTTATGAGGTCCCATTTGTCAATTCTTGATCTTAGAGCATACGCTATTGGTGTTCTGTTCAGAAATTTTCTCCCTGTACCAATGTCCTCAAGGGTCTTCCCCAGTTTCTTTTCTATTAGCTTCAGAGTGTCTGGCTTTATGTGGAGGTCCTTGATCCATTTGGATTTGAGCTTAGTACAAGGCGATAAAGATGAATCAATTCACATTCTTCTGCATGCTGACCTCCAGTTGAACCAGCACCATTTGTTGAAAAGGCTATCTTTTTTCCATTGGATGTTTTCAGCCCCTTTGTCGAGGATCAAGTGGCCATAGGTGTGTGGGTTCATTTCTGGATCTTCAATCCTATTCCATTGATCTGCCTGCCTGTCACTGTACCAATACCATGCAGTTTTTAACACTATTGCTCTGTAGTATTGCTTGAGGTCAGGGATAATGATTCCCCCAGACTTTCTTTTGTTGCTGAGAATAGTTTTAGCTATCCTGGGTTTTTTGTTATTCCAGATGAATTTGTTAATTGCTTTTTCTAACTCTGTGAAGAATTGAGTTGGGATTTTGATGGGTATTGCATTGAATCTGTATATTGCTTTTGGCAAAATGGCCATTTTAACTATATTGATTCTGGCGATCCATGAGCATGGGAGGTTTTCCCCATTTTTTGAGGTCTTCTTCCATTTCCTTCTTCAGAGTCCTGAAGTTCTTGTCGTAAAGATCTTTCACATTTTTGGTAAGAGTCACCCCAAGATACTTTATACTGTTTGTGGCTATTGTGAAGGGGGTCATTTCCCTAATTTCTTTCTCAGACTGCTTATCCTTTGAGTATAGGAAGGCCACTGATTTGCTTGAGTTGATTTTATAACCTGCCACTTTGCTGAAGTTGTTTATCAGCTGTAGGAGTTCTCTAGTGGAGTTTATTGGGTCACTTAGGTAGACTATCATATCATCTGCAAATAATGATAGTTTGACTTCTTCCTTTCCAATTTGTATCCCTTTGACCTCCTGATGTTGTCGAATTGCCCGAGCTAGTACCTCAAGTACAATATTGAAAAGATAAGGAGAGAGGGGGCAGCCCCGTCTAGTCCCTGATTTTAGTGGGATTGCTTCAAGTTTCTCTCCATTTAGTTTGATGCTGGCTACCGGTTTGCTGTATATTGCTTTTACTATGTTTAGGTATGGGCCTTGAATTCCCGTTCTTTCCAAGACTTTAAGCATGAAAGGATGCTGAATTTTGTCAAATGATTTTTCAGCATCCAATGAAATGACCATGTGGTTTTTTTCTTTGAGTTTGTTTATGTAGTGGATTGCATTGATGTATTTCCGTATATTAAACCAACCCTGCATTCCCGGGATAAAGCCTACTTGATCATGGTGGATGATCGTTTTGATGTGTTTTTGGATTCGGTTGGCAAGAATTTTATTGAGTATTTTTGCATCGATGTTCATAAGGGAAATTGGTCTGAAGTTCTCTTTCTTTGTTGGATCTTTGTGTGGCTTTGATATCAGCGTAATTGTGGCTTCGTAGAAGGAATTGGGTAGTGTTCCTTCTGTTTCTATTTTGTGGAATAGTTTGAAGAGTATTGGTGTTAACTCTTCTTTGACGGTCTGATAGAATTCTGCATTGAAACCATCTGGTCCTGTGCTGTTTTTGGTTGGAAGACTTTCTATGACTCCTTCTATTTCTTTAGGTGTTATGGGACTGTTTAGATGATCTATTTGGTCCTGATTTAATTTTGGTATTTGGTATCTGTCAAGGAAATTGTCCATTTCCTCCAGATTCTCCAGTTGTGTTGAGTACAGGCTCTTGTAGTAGGATCTGATGATTTTTTGGATTTCCTCAGTTTCCGTTGTTATATCTCCCTTTTCATTTCTAAGTTTGTTAATTTGGATACTTTCTCTGTGCCCTTTGGTCAGTCTGGCTAAGGGTTTATCTATCTTGTTGATTTTCTCAAAGAACCAGCTCCTGGATTCGTTAATTCTTTGTACGGTTCGCTTTGTTTCCAATTGATTGATTCCAGCCCTGAGTTTGATGATTTCCTGCCTTCTACTCCTCCTGGGTGAATTGGCTTCTTTTTGTTCCAGGACTTTCAGGTGTGTCATTAAGCTGGTAATGTATGCTCTCTCCATTTTCTTTTTGGAGGCACTCAGGGCTATGAGTTTACCTCTTAGCACTGCTTTCATTGTGTCCCAAAGATTTGGGTATGTTGTGCCTTGATTTTCATTAAATTCTAAAAAGTCTCTGATTTCTTTCTTTAGTTCTTCTTTGGTCAAGGTGTCATTGAGTAGAGTATTATTCAGCCTCCATGTTTATGTGGGCTTTCTGTTGTTTTTGTTGCTACTGAAAATCACTCTTACACCATAGTGATCTGATAGGAGGCATGGGATTAGTTCGATCATCTTATATTTGTTGAAGTCTGCCTTGTGTCCAATTATATGGTCGATTTTGGAGAAGGTACCATGAGGTGCTGAGAAAAAGGTATATTCTTTTGCTTTAGGGTGAAATGTTCTATAAATATCAGTCAAATCCAATTGGTCCAAAGCTTCAATTAGTTTTACTGTGTCTCTGTTTAGTTTCTGTTTTCCCGATCGGTCCATTGAGGAAAGTGGAGTGTTGAAGTCCCCCACAATTATTGTGTTAGGTGCAATGTGTGCTTTGAGCTTTAGTAAAGTTTCTTTTACGAATGAGGGTGCCTTTGCATTTGGCGCATAGATGTTCAGAATTGAAAGTTCTTCTTGGTGGATTTTTCCTTTGACCAGCAAGAAGTGTTCTTCTGTGTCTCTTTTGATGACTTTAGGTTGAAAGTCAATTTTATCTGATATTAGAATGGCTACTCCTGCTCGTTTCTTGTTACCATTGGCTTGTAATATTGTCTTCCAGCCTTTTACTCTAAGGTAGCTTTTATCTTTGACACTGAGGTGTGTCTCCTGTATACAGCAAATTGTAGGGTCCTGTTTCCTTATCCAGTCTGTTAGTCTATGTCCTTTTATTGGGGAATTGAGACCATTGGTGTTAAGAGATATTAGGGAATAGTGATTATTACTTCCTGTCATTTTTGATGTTCTTTTTATATTTGAGTGGTTATCTTCTTTTGGGTTTGATAAAGGAAGGTAACTATCTTGCTTTTTCCAGGGTGTAGTTTCCCTCCTTGTATTGGAGTTTTCCTCCTATTATTCTTTGTAGAGCTGGGTTTGTGGAAAGATATTGTGTAAATTTGGTTTTGTCATGGAATATCTTGGTTTCTCCATCTATGGTGAATGAGAGTTTTGCTGGGTATAGTAGTCTTGGCTGACATTTGTGTTCTCTTAGAGTCTGCATGAGATCTGCCCAGGATCTTCTAGCGTTCATGGTCTCTGGTGAGAAGTCTGGTGTGATTCTGATAGGTCTTCCTTTATATGTTACTTGGCCTTTCTCTCTTACTGCCTTTAATATTCTTTCTTTGTTTAGTGCATTTGGGGTTTTGATTATTATGTGACGGGAGGTATTTCTGCTCAGGTCCAGTCTGTTTGGAGTTCTGTAGTCTTCTTGTATATTCATAGGCATCTCTCTCTTTAAGTTAGGAAAGTTTTCTTCCATAATTTTGTTGAAGATATTTGCTGGCCCTTTCTGTTGTAAATCTTCACTCTCATCTATACCTATAATCCTTAGGTTTGGTCTTCTCATTGTATCCTGGATTTCCTGGATGTTCTGGGATACAAGCTTTTTGCATTTTGTATTTTCTTTGACAGTTGAGTCAATGGTTTCTATGGTATCTTCGGCATCTGAGATTCTTTCTTCCATCTCTTGTATTCTGTTGTTTATATTTGCATCTATGGCCCCTGATTTCTTTTCAAGGTTTTCTAACTCCAAAGTTGTCTCCCTTTGTGATTTCTTAGTTGTTTCTACTTCTGTTTTTAGGTCCAGGATGGTTTCATTCAGTTCCATCATTTTTTTGTCTGTGTTTTCCTGTAATTCTTTAAGAGATTTTTGTGTTTCCTCTTTCATGACTTCTGCCTGTTGACTCAAGTTCTCCTGCATTTCTTTAAGTTTTTTTTGCCTTTCTTCTTTATTGGCTTCTATCTCTTGGGCCTTATTCTCCTGCATTTCTTTAAGTGTTTTTTGTGTTTCCATTATACGGGTTTCTAGCTTATTCGTGTTCCCCTGCATTTCTTTAAGAGATTCATTCATGTCCTTTTTGTGTTCTTCTAGCAGCATCATGAACAGTGATTTTAGATCCAAATCTCGTTTCTCTGGTGTGTTGGCATAACCAGGACTTGCTGATGTTGGAGAGTTTGGTTCAGATGCTGCCATATTGCCTAGATTTCTGTTAGTAGCATTCCTGCGTTTGCCCTTTGCCATCTTGTTCTCTGGAGCTAATTGGTCTTGTCTCTGGCTGGTGTTTCAGCCTCCTGAGAGGCTATAGGGCTATTTCTGCACCACTGGAGGGCAGGGTTTCCCCTGTTGCAGATTGCTAATGTGCTTTCCTCCTCTTGGGTGCCCTTGCAGCCCTAGTGTTCTTTGCCCCAGATTGTATCTGTGAGCCAGAAGGTTCCCGTTTGCTCCTTCAGGGAGTGCTGAGGCTGTATGCTGTAGGGACCTTTTCTGCGTGCTGATCTCTCTGCTGGGCAGCGGAACTCCCAACCGGGTTGGTGCACACAAGGCTAGCCTAGCTGCTCAGGCCCTGAGTCTAGGCAAAAGCCTGGCAGGCCAATGTCTGAGCAAAGTTCCCCTCAGCTGTGAGTGTTAATTGGGTCTGTCAGGTGGCTAGGATGGTGGCATGTGCGTGCTCCCTGAGAGTGCTGGGAGAGTCTGTTGGGCTAACAACCTCCTGGCCTGGTCAGCACACAGATGGCCCACCGAGCAGCCCAGGGCCTGGGGGCAGTCCAGGGCCTGACCGTCTGAGACTCCTGCTATGTCCGCCTCGGGCTATGCCTGTTAGCTGGCTTGGTTTTGTCTGCTGGGTCCCTCTGGCTTCCAGTAGGCAAAATGGCGGTGGTGCACGCTGGCCCGGGGAAACAAGCTCCTGGCTGGGTTGGCACACAGATGGCCCACTGAGCAACCCAGGACCTGGGGGCAGTCCAGGGCCTGACCGTCTGAGACCCCTGCTATGTCTGCCTTGGGCTATGCCTGTTAGCAGGTTTGGTTTTGCCTGCTAGGTCTCTCTGGCTTCCCTTAGGCAAAATGGCGGTGGTGCGAGCATGCTGGCGGGGGGAGGGGGGAACCTCCTGGCCGGGTTTGCACCCTGGTGGCCCTCCGATCAGCCCAGGGCCTGGGTGCAGGCCAACGCCTGTCGGGCTTAGACCCCCGCGATGTTGGTCTCGGGTTATATTTGCTTACCTCAGTCTGATTTCTCTGGCGACCGAGAACCAATATGGAGGCCTCGTATCTGACTGGCAGGAGGCAGCAGCAGCGGCTGGTCCAGAGGAAGGACCATCAGCAGTAGAACCAAGCGGACAGGGTCCAGGCAGACCCTGCGCCCATGACCACTGGCCATCGCTGGCCAGCCAGGCTGCGAGCAGCGGAGGATTTATGGCGCCTTTTACCACACAGAAGCCACACCAGAACTCTGCCTCCTGCCAGTCAGATACGAGGCCTCCATATTGGGAGGGGGTTCTTACCAACTGCTCTGAGTGCAGAAGGTTTTCTAGGATAGGTCAGGAGATGGTGACTTCACTGGAACAGAGCAGCCATATATATTTAGTTATTTTTATCAACTATACTTGGTTATATCATCATCAAATTTCCAAATTAAGGAATAAAGCCAGAACCTGAACTTCACTTAGACATACAGATTCATTGCAATCTGATTTTTTATATCCATGTGTGTGTGTTTGTGTGTGTGTGTGAGCTCATTCAAAATATATATGCATGAATATGTTCTGAGACTGCATTTTACTGTTTACAGTTTTTCTCATTTTTCTTGACTATGTAGGCTCAGCAAAAATAAAATGGCAGGTTGAATAATTAACAGTAGAGGCAGCTAAGACTAAGCTATGCAAAGATTAGTTCCAGCACAGATTTTATTTAATGTTCTAAAATAGTGACCTGCAGAAAGAAAAGGGTGCTCATTTGAAAAACTCTATTGACAAAGGAGGAGCAAGAAAGCCGTGAAATTCAAAATGCCAAAGTCATTCTCGGAAACTGTGTACTCTGCATTCCAGGCAATTCTGCTAAACGTTGGACCATAAATCCAAATGTCTGGCTCTATAAAGCTTCACCTTTTGGGATGCCTAACTGGCTAGCCAAAGCAAGAGGTAAGTATGCGTTGTGCTAGATGGTCAAATCTAGGCAGACTATATGAGCCAGTGATATTTCTGTTTGTGTGTTTTTAAATTCTCCATCCTCTCTTGAAAATTCATGAGGGCTCTCTGTCCCAGTAACTCACTCTTAGTCACTCTTTTGCACCTTTCTCTTAGTTGAGTGGATATGTTGTTAAATAGTGCCACCTAAGAGTATGTTATGTAATCCCCATCCATGGCTTCCACCAAATGCAAACTTCATTGTCACCAGGAGATAAGTGAGACAAAGCATCATTCCTGAAATGTTTGTATTTGGTTTTAGTCCATGGTCTTTGCCTCTGTTGCTTCTGAGTTCACGTGAGTCAGAACACACATTTGTGAGTCTTTGTTTAGTGTCTGTTGGCACAGCATGAGGAAATACTCATAGAACACTTGGGGGACATTCAAGGTCCAATATTATTTCCAGTAAAGACATGGCTATCTTTAGCACAAGTCTTATTTGCTCTATGATTGACAAGGCCAGTTCTGACTGGTCATCAAACTCCACAGCTGAGGAAGGCTTCAGCATGTAGAAGATTGTTACTTCTACGTCCAAATGAGACACATGGAGTTATTGGCTTGTGGACATAGTATTATTATTAGCATTGAGCATATCTTCAAACTTATTTAAACTTCATGAAGTCTCATGAGTTCTTTATATATATTACATGTCAATTAAGGAACAGGCTATGAAAGATTAATTACCTTTCTCAGTGTCACTTAGCTTAAAAATAAAACTCCAGTACTTTAGTAAACTGTATCACGCAATGTTAACGAATTACTAATAAATAAAATATGTCTTGGATATTTAATAATTTCATTTGGAAAATTAACTTCAATTGTTAATAATTAAAAAATAATATCAAACTTTACTTCTAATGGAAATGTATTGCTTTCAAGTGTATCATTTTAGCTAAGATCTGACATACCAGAATTTTTTTCATGAAGCACAAATTATAAAAGTTTATCCCCTAAGAGACGTTTCACAAATAGAAATAAAAATTGCTAGTCCTACAAAGTCAGCAATGGGACATTGTTAGCTTGGAAAGATATGAGAACCACAATGAAATTTCTTTTTCACTGTCAAAAATTTATTCCATTTATTTTAGCTCGATGTCAAGGCCATAAGATGGGTTTTAGTACCTACCCAATTGTTGTTGTTGTTGTTGTTGTTGTTCTTCTTCTTCTTCTTCTTCTTATTATTATTATTATTATTATTATTATTGTTTATTTAAAATGCCAGGACAGGGTAGAGGGAGTGTGTGGGTTGGTGAGTAGGAAGGGGGGAATGGGATAGGGTGTTTTTGGAGGGGAAACCAGGAAAGGCATAACATTTGAAATGAAATTTTTGATATGCATATGAAAGTGAGCTAGTGCAAAATACATATGTATGGGTGCTAAAGAAATGGGTCAGTAGGTAAGAGCCCTGGCTGCTTTTGCATATATCCTGAGTTTCTTTCCCATCACCTAGATGAAAGCTCCATTCCTACAGATTCAAAACCACCTTCTAGACAGCATGGGCATTTCATGCATATGGTGTACTTAAACACCCATACAAACACCCAAACACATGAAATATAGCAAGTATAAATGCTTTATTTATATTTATAAACAGATATAAATATAAATAATATAAATATAAATGTACTTATACTTTACCATACTGCTTACTAATTTTCATCCTTATGACCAGATAGGTGTATCAAGATACAATGATATGTGAAAAAATTCATAATACAACTTGATAAGTTCTCAATATTTTTATTGGGAAAAATCCAATGAAAGTGTATTCTTAGACCTTCTTTAGATTCTTTAACTAATTTACCTTTTCTTGATTTTTAATTAATCCATTGATTCATTTGCATTACAACCCAATATCAGCCCCCTTCTCTCCTCACAATATGGCCTTACACAGATCCTCCCCTAGCCCCCTTCCCCTTCTCTTCTGAAAAGGGTGGCCCCCTCTGGATACAAGAGGTGGCCACTCCAGGATCCATTTCCCCCACTGCTAGGAGTCTCACCTAGAGTTACCCTGGAGCTTCATCCACTCCCAGGTCTCTAGCATATCCTAAAGATGCTCAGATCCCCAGCACATCATCAATTTCCCTTCTCTATCCACTGCTCTTTCTACACCTTATCCTTCTTCCCCATTAGACTTTTCACAATCTAGTCATTGCATAAAACTAAGTTTCAAGTTGATGTATTAAGGAACCATTAACTGTATTGGGAAGCTCCATACTTCTGATGGCTGTGACCATCAGCCTGAGCATTCTTGATGGACTGGGTGTCAATATACAAACATACAAAATACAATGATATTCATTGTATATGTAATATTAAATATAATTTAGTCAGTGATTAATCAGTCAATTCCTTCATGCACATTACATAAATCTTTATATGCTTATGCCAAAGAAATAGCACATTGACAATTGCACCCCAGTCCCTTTGATAACCCAAGTCCATATGATTGTCTGTTCATAGACAATGCTCTTTGCTTGTCTAAAGTTGAGACATACATATGTATATTTGGGTATTTCATTATTCTCTTTTATGAAAATTAAAACAAATCTAATATTAAAGTTAGAAGTCCTCTCCTTTCTCTAGGAATTTTAGGAAATTTCATTTGCCTAAAATCATATATAGCTTCAACTCTAATGCTCTGAACCAAGGTCAACAATCTCCTGTTACGGAACCCTGTACCTGTAAGATTTCGCTGTGGAAGTGGCCAACCATGTGTTTAGTTTCTCCATTTGGGAATAAAGTCTTTTAGGCTTAATTAAGGCAATAATCTGAAGAAGTAATCATTCTTGAGAGACTAAGTCTTAAGTCTTCTGAGAAACACCTTTTCAAAAATGAACACATGAAGACAGGGAAAGGGTCACGTGAATACGAAGCAAGGATTAGAGTTATGCTTCTAGAAGCTAAGATCTCTTGGAGCCCTATTATAAAGGCTCTCCAGTCTTCCTTCCTGGAAATCTCTCAGTTGTGAAAAATGGAACAGTCCTGACATAAATTGCCACATGTTGGGCAGGTGCATGAGTGGTACCACTGTGCAAGGATGAATATCTAAGATGCAGGGAGCTGACAGACTGAGTAGGGACCTGCTTTTTGCTCACTCATTGCAAACCCTGAGGTGACCTTGATTTGGCCCCATGTTTTCAGATCACCATTATTTAGGTAAAACCCCAAAAGGTCAAGGACAAAGATGATCATTACTAATATTCTGTTAGCAACAATATTTAGCTTCCTGTTGAATCCTTAAACAAATTTCTAATTTTGGAATTTTCACAAATTTTCATAAAGGTACCTCATGTAATCAAAGGCATCCTCACTTTATGAGGAGTTTCTTGCTAGAGTAAACACAGTGTGTCTCCAAAGTTAAGACAATTATATTATGATGCCAGCAGAAGTATGAAGATTACAAGGGAATGGGACCCAGAGGCACTGCTAGACAAGCCCAGGTGTTGGCTGCTAAGCATAGTTAGCATGAAATGCCCTGACCACAAAGGCAATTTTTACAAAATAACACTGATGTCCTGGGAATCTCTTTGTTAAAGTCAAACTAAATTACATGGATTTGCACTGATGTGTTTGAACTCAGAATTAGAAAATGTTAAAGTAAACATTCTCTAGAGATACACATTACTCAACAGATAATGAAACAGCTAGTAAAAAGTGGCTTGAGAAATACAGGGGTTGATGTGTCTGAAGTCTCCAAAGGAAGTGCTCAGGCTGAATGAAATGCAGGTAATAGCTGTGCTGTCATGAGTTTGTTCTCTCCATTGCAGCAGAAACAACACAGATGTAATTTCTATTGAGTAATTTCTATTCTATTCTATTCTATTCTATTCTATTCTATTCTATTCTATTCTATCATCATCATCATTAATTGCTCATACTGAAGAGAATTCTGAAATTTATTCTTTTTTCAGTTATCCACTTAAGGCAGTGGTTTTCAACCTTCTTAATTTTGTGACCCTTTAATACAGCTCCTCATGTTGTAGTGACCCATAACCATAAAATTATTTTGTTGCTACTTCATAATTGTAATTTTCTATTGCAATGAGTCATAATGTAAGCATCTCATATTCAGACTATTTTATATGTGATCCCCAAAGGATGGCAACCAATAAGTTGAGATTCACTGACTTAAGATATCCTGTTTTCAAATGAGACCTATATATTGTATAAATAATAACCACCTTATCTCTATACTTATTGATTCCAATATTAATTACATCTAAATTACATATTATCAATATATGATTACTTTTATTTTGTTGTCATAAAATACCATGGCCAAACCAACTTACAGACATTTCTTTTGGTTTCTGGTTCCACAGGTAAGACTCTTATTTAGAGATAAGTGTCCATAAAGTCAGGTAGGCATGGCAGCAGGGACAGGAAGTTGAATGGTCACAACTTCAAACACAAGTACAAAGCAGAATGCAAACTCAAAATTTTGCAAAGCTTTACATTCCCAAAGCCCACTCCCAGGGACATACAAACTCCATCAAGGATACAACTATTTGACACTTCAAGTAGTTCTATAAACATAGGACTAAATATTCAAATGCCTGAGACCATAAGGACAGTTTTCATTCAAGCCAACAAACATGGTAAAACAAACAAAAAAAAATGTATAGAAAACATAGTACCTAATACTAACTCTAGTCAATGAGTATTTGTTTGAGGCCAAGAATGCTACTTAACATATTTATTTTAAATTTTTTCCATAGACTATACTTTGATTATATTGTTTTCTCTTGCCCAACTCCAACTCTCCTCATCTTCTTTTTCACTCAACTTTACATATTCATAATCTACCCCCAAGCCTCCAGCCCCCACCACACACCACAAATGAAAATCAAAACAAACAAGATTTCTACTCCTTCAAAACAGGAAAAATCCCAGCAATGAGAAAGAGAAGTAGGTACAAAATCTCACTCCCAACCAAGAAGTGATACCTGCTAGACAAGGTCAGATCACTTTTCTCTAGCGGAGTGTCACTAAGTATATAAATCAACCACACACAAACAGGCTCCATGTCAGGAGTAGTTAGCCAAAACAATTCCTTAATTTTGTTTGTTTTTGATGTGAGTGTTGGAGGTTTGTTGTTGTTGTAGTTTGTTTGCTTTTGTTTTTTGTCTTTGTTTTGTTGTGTTTTATATCCCTGTGTAGGTTTGCATACATGTAGAGGTCAAGGGTCAAAGCTTGGCTTCTTCCTCAATGACCTCAATGACCTCAATTTATCTTCTTTTCTCCTTTTGTGCTTTTACTTAATTTATTAATCTATTAATTATTTGACACATGCATATCTATGTTTAAAGGGTTCAGATTACTGTCTCCCTATACCTGTGCTTATCTTCCTCTTACTGCTGTGATACCCTCCTCAATTGTCTTTATAAATACCTTTCTAATATTTAACTTTGTGATTTTGTTTTGATTGTGTCCCACTGAGTTTAACTAGAGCAATCTAATTTACAATGAGTTTTATATTACATTGGTGAGGCCTGTTATGCTCAACATACAACTAGAGATAATGACTTCCTCTCCTCCCAGAATCTATCAGTAGTCAGTCAATAGTTCATCAGGAAGGTATAAAAATACATAAACTACCCTTCCAATCCTTGACTATTGACAAGATGAGTACAGTTCAATTTCAACTAAGAGGCCATCTTGGGATCAGACTCTATCTTAAAAGAAAAAAGCCAAAAGGTTTAGCCTACGGCTGTACCCAGGCTACACCCAAGAACCAGGAAGGACCCCATGGCTTGCCCCTGGCCAGTTCCTCCCTAGTTACTTCCTAGCAACAGTTAATCAAAAATTCATCTGACTGTTTCAGATGTACTTCCAGTGTACTTTCAAATCCATTGTGATTGTATGTGGTCTTGCTTCAGAGCATCCAGGCTAAACTCCCCTCACTTGCTCACCATTTCCTATAAAGCCTTATCTCCTTAAGAGCTCAGGCCTGCATCCTCCCATTCTGCTGTCAGAGACAGCAATGTGGCCCAAGCTCAAGCTTATGACAAAGAGACCCTAATGCTGTTACATTGGAAATGGTTCCTTGGTGTTACTTTGGGGTTCACAAACACTTCCTGGCACAATACAACTACTGTGAGATCATGTTTACAATGGTTATTGTCATGCTCAGAGGCAGTACTTAACAGCCCTTCTCTCTATCTTCTGTTTATGACTTTTGTTTCTGTGCCATTTTTGTTCTGGACCTGAGCCGTAGAAGGAGTAATGTACATATTCCTTTTAGGACTAAGCATTCAACTTACTCTTACCACTTCCATCCAGCAGCTGTGGGCCTCTGTATCACCACTCTTCACTGCAATGACAAGCTACTCCAATTAAGAGTGAGATGAATATTTATCTATAGACAGTAATATAAATATTTAGAAATAATTTGGTGCTGTGTCATTTTAGAAAACAACAGTAGAAAGTTCGATCTAGGGCCTGTGACTTCCCAAGCCATGGGTTTTTGTGGAGAACCTCATGAAATTGAGGTAGAAATCTGACATTACAGGAAAGCTCTGAGCTCCAGGAAAAATGGTGGCCACATTTTACCAACAGGGCTGGGGCTGGCTTCTCCTTCACTGACTTGGCCTGGGGAACTAAATCACTCCACACCCTCTACCTATGGAATGTCTCATAGCCTAGCTTAGATTACAGGTTCAGCTTCCTTTGTTTTGATAAGAAACTGTTCAGCAAGCCCACGCGATTTCTGGAGTGCTTCCCCATGCTAATGAGGCATCTTAGTACCTTAGCCTTCAGCCAAAGACCTTTGCCCACCCTGGATATTCATACCTAATTTCCCCAAACTACATACTCCTTGATTCACCCTGATTACAGTTGATTTGTCTCCCGGAAGTTCATCCCAAGTGATGCCATTTCCATTCGTACTCATGGGCCATCTGAAACCCTGCTCATTGGACTAAAGCCCAAGAGGGCTTACAGGTTTGTTTAAATCTGATTTACAATAACAAGCATGAATTCACTCCATGGTGAAGGTGTTAAATCCAATCAGCCAATTAGCTCCTTGGACAGGTAGCTCCAAGGATCTGCTGGTTTCTGCCATCCTACCCTGAGCTTATAGATGTATACTGCCCAATGTGCACATCTTATGTAGTTTCTAGGGATCTGGTGTGTGCCATCTTACCAACTCATCTGTCTCCCCAACCCCAGCCCTGACTCACACTTAAGGACAGAATTTACATATGTATGCCTATTTACATACAGCCTCCTATAGGCTCCCAAGCTCAGCAAGGGCTTATACTGGGCAGAAACTGTGAATACTTGCTTACTCCACAGAGGAGTATGACAAATGGGGGTGAATTGAGTTTGCCAATCAGTTGACTTTATGATTAACTTTGTATGGCAAATATAATCACAAAGGTCCATGGAAGTGGAAGGGGAAAGAAGAAAGAAGAGAACAATGTATGAAGAAGCTGAGGAATGCTGCTGTTTGTGAAGATGGGAGAAGGCAGCCCCAAGCCAAGGTGACTTAAAAAACAAACAAACAAACAAACAAAAACCCCAAAAGTCAAAACAAAACAAGACAAAACAAACAAACAAAAAAAAAAACTGCAAAGAAAACATGGCCTCCCCGGCAACTTGGGAAAGAACACAGAATTGCAGACATTTTGATTCTATCTCAGTAATACCTAGATGGGACAGACATTTTGATTCTATCTCAGTAATACCTAGATTGGACATGTAACCCAAAAAAGTGCTACATTTGTGCCATTTTTTTTTTGAGACAGGGTTTCTCTGTATAGCCCTGGCTGTCCTGGAACTCACTCTGTAGACCAGGCTGGCCTCGAACTCAGAAATCTGCCTGCCTCTGTGTCCCAAGTGCTGGGATTAAAGGTGTGTGCCACCACTGCCTAGCTCATTTGTGTGATTTTGAGCCTTCTGATTTGTGACATTTTATTAAAGCATTAGTAGCAAACCAGTACACCATGTATTACCTTCCTCAAAAGAAGAAGTAGTTCGCATACATGTGTAGCTCCTCCCAACATACAATTGACTTTTGCATATGTTATATAATTTGGGTTTCAGCCTACCCCATCATGACAGGAAGCCTTGATTTATGAGAAATGTACAGAGGTGGGTGAATGCTAACTAGCACAGAAGCTTTATTTCAGAATGTTGGCTCTAACATTGGCACCAGGAAAAGAGTCAATCTGTGTTTGCTGTGGATTAAGAAGAGAGGGATGGTCCATTAAAAAAACCTATAATGTCATAGAGCATTCACCACCACAGCCATCCTCTATAGCTTCCTGTTGGCCCTGCAATTTCACCTGCAACATCCCACATCCCACCACTCAAACCTTCATAATCAGAATTGATACCTCAAGGAGGCTTCAGCTGCTTCCACTGGAATCTGCAAGCCATGGGGTGGGGGTGGGGGTGGGGGTAGGTGCAACCACAAATGTCACCTTTCTAAAATAGGATCCTATTTGTGCTCTCACCGCGTGATACTGCAGGGAATACATAGTGTGCTTCTCTCCTCATCTTTTTTCCCCCTAAATCAGGCAAATTACAGAGCCATGTGATGCTACTTCAGAGTCCACTTAGCTTAATTGAACGGAATGTGATTTCTGTGTAGCACAGGTGGCGACCTAGGCAGCTTATCATCTGATTTGAGGTGGCTGTCTCTAAATGAGGTGCTTGCAGAGCACATTTTCATAGACTGCAAAAGGGAAAAGACCCAGCATGAGAGGCAGGGGTGGGTATTCTCAAGGGCTAATCCGGTCTGTTATGAGCTGGGCTTTTAGAGGAAGCCTTCCCACCTTCCACTTAACACCCCTGTACATAAAAGATGAAGAATTGAAATTCCAAATGCTCCATGCACTCTTCAGACCACAAGAAAAAGAAGGACTTAAGTCCCAGAAGAAATTTCTCATGGCTCTCTCTTGTCCAAGGCCTGTGATATACACAATGTTCTGTGCTCTGAGGCTGGAGTAGGGTGTAGGAACTGTGGACTGTCAAGTACAATGTCTGTTTCTGAAAATGAGACAAAGCCCTGGCCTTGCCCTTGACCACAGCTTCATTTTGATAAAGCAGTCAGAGCCTGTCATTTCAGCAAGTTGGTTGCTTCTCTTTCTTGAGACTGTTTTCCCTTTTTTTCTATAAGATTTATTTTAAATCTTAAAGAAATCTTTATTTAGATTTAATGGATATCAATGGCTATCTTCATGTCTGCTGTGCCATTCATTGTGGTCATGCTTAAAGAGTCCATTCGAGGATGCCAGAACCCCAGGATCTAGAATTACAGAAAGGTGTGGTTGCAAGGAAAATGACAAGAATGAAACTGCAAGAGCAGTAAGGGCTCTGGACTACTGAGTCATCTCTCCAGCCTCTTTATCTTCTGTTGATCAGTTCACACATGCATAAAATTTATTTGATCCAGTCCATCCCCATCCCCTCCTCTAATTTGCCCCCTACTTCCTTGACTATTCTTCTTTCCAAGGCTGATGCCACTCTCCCATTTTTTCAAAGATCCACTGGTTCCATTTAGTATTGCCGGTATGTACACTAGTACAGGGCCATCTACTGGAGCATGCGTCTTTTAAGGAACACATGGTTAACTCTTATTCCCCTAGCAGCCATGGATTGCCAATAGCTTCTCAGATTAGGGGTGAAACTTCATGAACACCTTTGCTGCCCATGCTGAGATTGTGGCTAGCTCAATTTGGTGCAGGTCTTCTGCAGGTAGTTACTGTAGCTTGAAGTTCATGTACCTGATTCTGTCCTGACTCTTGGCAAAGCTTCTCATCTAAGAACATGGTTGAACTTAATGAAATAATGTATCTCAAAGATTAGTTGAGAGATTGAAGCATATATAAATAGTTCAGACATTGTTACTAGAATTCAGTGTCACTGTTCTTCTGTGTCCTTGCTAGACAGTCTTTCTGGGCTAGGAGGTTTCACTGTAATGGGTAAACTTACTTCTAGCAATCTGCATTATTTTGTTTATAAAGTGACCTTACAACACAAAAAAATAAAGAGCTCTTGAGATTCAGGATCCTATATAAATGAACAAAGTCAAGAGAAGCAAGGCAATTTCAGCACGCTCAAAATGAAGTAGAATACAGATACTTTCATAAGAGATGTTACACCTATATTTACTCTAAAGTGGAAATTCTTGTCGAATAGTGTTTGAACACATAGTAGGGATACTTATCCATCTTTAACAGTTTTCCTGTGACAGTGTAAACACATCAAGTGCTATGCTTTGCTCTCGAAACAAGCCAAGGGATAAACCCCATGATTCAACCAAAAGTATCTGTTTTTGACTCAGGGACTCTCCCTATCAATTCTATTCATTCATCAACTCTTCTTGGCATTGTTTCATGTGATTATTGACCCTGCATCTTCAATATTTAGTGACCCATAGCTATGCTTTAAAAATAGTGTTTGCTTAATATATTTTCTAAAAGTTAATGGTCATTTTATCTCACTTTTTTTCTATTTCTACTATCCTTCATTTATATCCTAATAAAAACTCTTTTGAAGAGTATGCAGTTATCTAAATTATCTGTAAATTGCATAAAATGCTGTAGAATGAACCATACTGAGCTAAGAGTATTAGATTATTGTTTACTGGTAAATGAGTGGGGATCTCATGCAAGAAGGAAATGAATTCCGAGGTCTGATAGAGGACTGTCCAGAAGAACAATTTTTTTAGACACAGCAGAGCCAATAAGGAACCTGTCCTGTAGAGCAGGCAAGATCTGGGAGGCAAGCCATATTGGGTGTACTGGGAAGACATTTTGGTGTGACAACCTGGCTGGGGTCTGGATATGATTTACTGAGACACAGGAGAAACACTATTGCTTATCTCATTCACATCACGTCATATTAAAAGAACCCTAGGACCTGTTCCTGTCTTGTTAAGGTTTGTATATTCCTGTGGTTTCTACACAGATAGATTCAGACATGAACTTGTCAGACTTCCAGGATGAACTGAAAGTTTGGTGGAGATTTTATACAGTACCAAATAGATTTTATGCCTTTGTGATAATCATGGATGCTCTACAGCCAGAAGAGGAGAGGGAAAGCTCAGCGCATAAAGAGCAATCCAGTGTGTGTGTATTAGGGGGTTGTAAAAACAAAAATAGGTATGTAAAGTAAGGTGAAATGAGTTTAAGTAGAGTAAGAAAAGGGAAGGGCAAGAGGAGGGTGGAAGTAAAGACAGAAAGGAAAGAAAGAAAGGAAAGCAAAAGAAAAGTTTCCCAAATTAAATTAAACCAAACCAAACCAAACCAAACCAGAATGCCAGAAATATACCACTCCTGGCCATATACCCAGAGGATTCTTCAGCATGCAGTAAGGACACATGCTCCACTATGTTCATAGCAGCCCTATTTGTAGTAGCCAGAAGCTGGAAAGAACCCAGGTGTCCTTCCACGGAGAAATGGATACAAAAAATGTGGTATATTAACACAATGGAGTACTATTCAGCCATTAGAAACAATGAATTCATGAAATTCTTAGACAAATGGATGGATCTGGAGAACATCATCCTAAGTGAGGTAACCCAGTCTCAAAAGATCAATCATGGTATGCACTCACTGATAAGTGGATATTAGCCTAGAAACTTTGAGTACCCAAAATATAATCCACATATTAAATGATGTCCAAAAAGAATGGAGGAGTGGCCCCTGGTTCTGGAAAGACTCAGTGCAAGAGTATAGGGGAATTCCAGAGCAGGGAAGCGGGAAGGGGTAGATGGAAGAACAGGGGGAGGGAAGAGGGCTTATGGGACTTGCGGGGAGTGGGGACCCAGAAAAGGGGAAATCATTTGAAATGTAAATAAAAAATATATCAATAAAAAAATTCCCAGCATCATTAAAGACATGCATACGGACTTTGTATTTTACTAAGAAAAACATGTATATGTGTGTGTATGTGTTTGCATGTGTCCATATGTGTTTTTGTGTGTGTGCATGTATGTGTATTTATATGTTTGTGTATATGTGCCTGTGCATGTGTGTGTGTGTTTGCGTGTGTGTGCCTGTGTGTGCGCACATGCGTGCGTGCCTGTGTGTGTGTGTGTGTGTGTGTGTGTGTGTGTGTCTGAGTCAGAGAAAGTGAAATACAGGCAAAGAATGAAACATAGAGAGTCTAGTAGTACCAAACAAAAAACAGTGAAGCACTGTACCTGACAACTTGCTCTAAAAATTGTTACAGCCTATTGTATTGCCAAATTAATCATCCTCATGAGATTCCTCTCTCTAATTCAGATTATTTATATCAAATATTGGACCCAGTGATACCCCATTTTTATTCGATATATTTTTATTTACATTTCAAATGATTTCCCCTTTTCTGGTTCCCCATTCTCTGAAGGTCACATAAGCCCCCTTCCCTCCCCCTGTTCTCCCACCTACCCCTACCCACTTCACTGTTCTGGTTTTGCCTTATACTGCTACACTGAGTATTTCCAGAACCAGGGGCCACTACTCCGTTCCTCGTGATCCACATTTGTTGTGTGGATTATATTTTGAGTATTCCAGTTTTCCAGGCTAATATCTGCTTATTAGTGAGTGCATACCATGATTGATCTTTTGAGACTGGGTTACCTCACTTAGTATGATGTTCTCCAGCTCCATCCATTTGCCTAAGAATTTCATGAATTCATTGTTTCTAATGGCTGAATGCTCCATTGTGTATATATACCACATTTTTTTGCATCCATTCTTCTGCTGAGGGATACCTGGGTTCTTTCCAGCTTCTGGCTATTATAAATAGGGCTGCTATGAACTTAGTGGAACATATATCCTTATTACATGCTGGGGAATCCTCTGGGTATATATCCAGGAGTGGTATAGCAGGATCTTGCAGAAGTGAGGTGCCCAGTTTTCTGAGGAACCGCCAGACTGATTTCCAGAGTGTTGTACCAATTTGCAACCCCACCAGCAGTGGAGGAGGGTTCCTCTTTCCCCACATCCTTGCCAACATCTACTGTCTCCTGAGTTTTTAATCTTAGCCATTCTGACTGGTGTAAGGGTTGTTTTGATTTGCATTTCCCTGATAACTAATGAAGTTGAGCATTTTTAAAGCTGTTTCTCCACCATCTTCTTCAAACTATTACACAAAATCAAAACAGAAGGAACACTACCCAATTCCTTCTATGAAGCCACAATTATGCTGATACCAAAACCACACAAAGATCCAACAAAGAGAACATCAGACCAATTTCCCTTATGAACATCGAGGCAAAAATACTCAATAAAATTCTTGCCAACCGAATCCAAGAACAATCATCCACCATGATCAAGTAGGCTTCATCCCAGGGATGCAGGGATGGTTCAATATAAGGAAATCCATAAATGCTATCCACTACATAAACAAACTCAAAGAAAAAAACCACATGGTCATTTCATTGGATGCTATAAATGCACTTGACAAAATTCAGCATCCTTTCATGCTTAAAGTCTTGGAAAGAACAGGAATTCAAGGCCCATACCTAAACATAGTAAAAGCAATATACAGCAAACCAGTAGCCAGCATCAAACTAAATGGAAAGAAACTTGAAGCAATCCCACTAAAATCAGGGACTAGACAGGGCTGCCCCCTTTCTTCTTATCTTTTCAATATTGTACTTGAGGTACTAGCTCGGGCAATTAAACAACATAAGGAGGTCAAAGGGATACAAATTGGAAAGGCAGAAGTCAAGCTATCATTATTTGCAGATGATATGATAGTCTACCTCAGTGACCCAAAAACCCCACTAGAGAACTCCTACAGCTACTAAACAACTTCAGCAAAGTGCAGGTTATAAAATCAACTCAAGCAAATCAGTAGCCTTCCTATACTCAAAGGATAAGCAGGCTGAGAAAGAAATTAGGGAAATGACACCCTTCACAATAGCCACAAACTGTATAAAGTACCTTGGGGTGACTCTTACCAAATATGTGAAAGATCTGTATGACAAGAACTTCAAGACTCTGAAGAAGGAAATAGAAGAAGACATCAAAAAATGGAAAAACCTCCCATGCTCATGGATCGGCAGGATTAATATAGTTAAAATGGCCATTTTGCCAAAAGCAATATACAGATTCAACACAATACCCATCAAAACCCCAACTCAATTCTTCATAGAGTTAGAAAGAGCAATTCTCAAATTCATCTGGAATAACAAAAAACCCAGGATAGCTAAAACTATTCTCATTAACAAAAGAACTTCTGGGGGAATCAGTATCCCTGACCTCAAGCAATACTACAGAGCAATAGTGTAAAAAACTGCATGGTATTGGTACAGTGACAGGCAGGAGGATCAATGGAATAGGATTGAAGATCCAGAAATGAACCCACACACCTATGGCCACTTGATCCTCGACAAAGGGGCTGAAAACATCCAATGGAAAAAAGATAGTCTTTTCAACAAATGGTGCTGGTTCAACTGGAGGTCAGCATGCAGAAGAATGATCCATCCTTGATCCATCCTTGTTTCCTTGTACTAACCTCAAATCCAAATGGATCAAGGACCTCCACATAAAACCAGACACTCTGAAGTTAATAGAAAAGAAAGTGGGGAAGACCCTTGAGGACCTCGGTACAGGGGAAAAGTTCCTGAACAGAAAACACCAATAGCATATGCTCTAAGATCAAGAATTGACAAATGGGACCTCATAAAATTACAAAGTTTCTGTAAGGCAAAGGACACCATCAAAAGGACAAATTGGCAACCAACAAATTGGGAGAAGATCTTCACCAACCCTACATCAGATAGAGGCCTAATATCCAATATATACAAAGAACTCAAGAAGTTAGACCCCAGAAAACCAAATAACCCTATTAAAAAATGAGGTACAGAGTTAAACAAAGAATTCTCACGTGATACCCCATTTTACAAATATCTTTTTCTTTAAACAATTAGTCTTCTGTCATAATAGGGTAGGTTTACCCTCCTCCCCATATGTTCCATAAACCTTCTTCTTTCCACCCATTCTCCAATCACCTCTCTCCTTTTTTCTCTGTCCTGATAATGACAGGTTTTCACTTTGCCATTAAAAATACCAGATTGAAGTCTCACCTGAGAGATTATGAACTTTCAAGTAAATTAAAATGAAAGAAAGAAAGAATGAATGAATGAAAACACCCCTCACCACCAAAAGCCATAAAATATATGTATCTATGAATCCAGCTATAGAGAAGCTGCATGTATTACTATTGACTGAAATCCTTCATTTCCATTTCATATAGTTTCTCCCATACCAATTGTTGCTTTACACACTTGCTTTATCAGAGAATTGTGTAGACAATCATATAGTGTGGAGCACTGACTACAACACAGCAGCCCCAACAATACATCCTGTTCATTTATCTCCTGCATTTTTATTTTTTTATTATTTGTGTATGTTTTAATTTACACAATGTTCAAATTACATCTCAATCTCTGCCCATCCTTCTAGTCTTTCCTCATACTGTCCCTCCTCTATCCTGCATTTTATTATAAGCTGAGTAACTGATCTAGACAGTCAGCTGATTGACAAGACTTGTATTTTATTTGCATTTGACATGATTTTGAGGATCATTTTCTGCAATTCCCTCAAGGAAACCATAGTATCTCTCTGGTCATTGCTTTCTCTGTGATGCTAGTAACTACTGTTAATGCTTTAATTACAGGCTTGAAACTGGTAGAATTCTAATTGTAGCATTTTTTCTCTACTGAACAGGATATTTAAGAGAATAGAAACTTCCATGGAAGTTTTCTGCATGCTCATTTCATTGCCAAAACCTTTGCTTATCTGGTTCCTATCCATGTTCTGGTCAGTCTGTTGTTCCATGACTGTACTTTTCAGGAACCAGGAGTCCCACTAACACCTTTGTAATCACTCTTCAATTTGTGGTTATTTGAATGTGAAATATTCAGATAGGCTTTTGCAGTTGAACTGGTGTCACTGTTTTGGAAGTTTATGATATTTCTAGAAATAAATTACTTTGTTGAGTGAAATATTTTACAGTTGTTGGGCTTTTGAAGTTTATAGGCAGGCCTCACCTCTATTATTTTCTGTTTCCCAGCTCTTGATGCAAAGTGATAGGCCAGGCTCATTTCCCTGTTTAAAGCTATGAAGAACTGTATCCCCTCTAGAACCATGAGTCCGAATAAACATTTTCCCTTTAAGTTGCTTTTGAGAAGTATTTTTCACAACATCAAGAAACATAAAACTAAGAAATATGTTAGCATCTTTCTTAGTACAGAAATGTTCCCTATAAATCCTACCCTTAATTTCCATTTTTATATTTGCCTTTCTTATTACTTGAAAACTCTGTCTCTCAAAAGATAAGGGAAAATGGAATGGGGGCGGGCTGGCATGAGTGGGTGCTAGAAGGGAAGAAAGGCTAATATTGGGTTGTAAAGTGAATAAACAAATAAATTTAAAAGAAAATAGCAAAACCTCTGTCCTCCACTTGAGTTATTCCCATTTTCTCAGTAAATGTTGAGAACAGGGTACCCATCAAAGAGATAAGAGTAGAGAAAAAAATCTGAGAAGACACTGTGTGTGAAAGAAAAAAGAGCTAAGAATCCACTAGATATGTTTTACATGAGTGAAGAAAGCTTAGCATTGTACTTACAAAGGTACGAGTTGTTATTCCTACACTTTCAAATTGACTATTTAAAAAAAAAAAAACTCTAGGTACTGAACTAGCATCCTCAAATGAATATTTCTCAACTAAATGTATGGTTTAGACTGTCCAGAGGCAGTTCCTAAGCCAAAAAAAAAATAAAATAAAATAAAAAAAAATTAAAAAAAAAAAAGAAAGAAAGAAAGAAAGAAAGAAAGAAAGAAAGAAAGAAAGAAAGAAAGAAAGAAAGAAAGAAATCAAGTACTGAGAATCCTATAATATTCTCAGGCTGTACCAACAACAGTACTAAAATATATTATTTGAACAACAGTTGAATTTAAGCTAGACTATTTCAGCTAATACCTGTTTTTTATGAAAAATATGCACACCACAGATGAAAATGAAGGCTTTCAGTTATTTATTTTGGTCAATACCAGATGTTTTGCTAATTAGCATAATGAGTGCTAGTAATAGGTTGTCAATTGTGAAATGAAGTTGATAAATAATGTAATGAGCACTATAAGTAGATTCTCATTGAAAAGTGATAGCATTCAGAACTTGTGAACAGGCAAAATTACTCCAGAAGTGCACCCAGCCTGGGAGGGGAGGTCAGCAGATAGAGGAGAGCTTTTCAGATGGGCAACACAGGAATAGATGCCAAAGCACTGCCAACAACTATCTTCAGCTCACCTTGAACTCCTGAGATACAGCTGAGTTTACAAAAACCTTTTGGATCCCCCTCCATTTTCTTCAGAAGCTTTCATAAAACCTCAGGACATCTCTCAGCCTAGAAAGCTGCTAATTTATTTCCAACTATATCTGTTTTTAAAATTGTTGCACAATGAACATTTATTTTGAAATAACTTTTAAAATATGAATTTTTTTATGGTTCAATTGACTACTAAGACTAGGAATAACTAATTAATTATGCCCCAGAATAAGGTCAAGAACTTTTCTGGCACAGGCAGATTACCTGAACTTTTTAATTTATTTCATCTCTCTCTCTCTCTCTCTCTCTCTCTCTCTCTCTCTCTCTCTCCATCCATTCATTTATTATTCTCTTCATTTACTTTTTTAAAGACTGTGTGTGTGTGTGTGTGTGTGTGTGTGTGTGTGTGTGTGTTTAAGATCATGTATGCCATGTGATTCCTGTGAATGTCAGAGGTAAATCTTGAGTGTGAGTTTTCCTCTTTTACCTTGCGGCAAGGTCCTATTACTGTTCATGGTTGCATATGCCAGGTTAACTAGCCACATGTTTCTAATGATTCTTCTGTCACAATTTCGCATCTTCTAGGAAGGGCATTCTGATAAACAAAGCACTGAACTGCTGTACCCAGCTTCTATATAGTTTGTAGGGATCTGAACTTACATTAGTAGGCTTGCTTGGTGTGAACTTCATACAATGAGACATCTCCTAAGCTTTGATTATTCATCTATCTATCTATCTATCTATCTATCTATCTATCTATCTATCTATCAGCTATTATCTACCTACTTATTTATTCTGCAGTCATGGGATGAGGTCCAGAATCATGTGAATGAGGCACATGATAGATTTTTACAAATGCTCAAACAATCAGCTACACTGCTGCCACAGTCCTTTCTTGATGCTTGCTCTTCACTGGAAGCGGTGTCCTTAGACAACATTGTGTCATGCTTCATTTTGTCCATATTATTATCAGAATCTTAGTATTTTATTTTATATTGGTACTTAGCTGATGAATTAATGATGGCTTCTACTTGAGTCTGCTTGCTTCCAGATCTCAGATTCTAGATTTCTACCCATAACAATCATTCACATCTATATGACTGGTCTGTGCTGGTGTATCTTGGGCGCTAACTCCCCAACCTGCCCCTCAACACCCAGAGGAACCTCTGCTCCCAGGCTCTCTAACATGCCCAGGATCATAGGATCAGAAGTCAGGAGGACGTAACAAGTATCCCAACACCACAGAGAGTATCAGGGACCAGTGGGACCCAGGGATGCATGAACCCCACCTGACCAGTAGCACAAGTACCTTCCAGTTTGGGCTGGTTTACCTTGGGCATGAACTCCCAGACCAGCCCTGAACCACCCAGAGGAAGCTCCACTCCCAGGAGCTCTGATGCACCCAGCATCTCAGGATCACAGGATCTCAGATCACAGGACTACAGAAACAGCTGAACACTGAGGAGTTCTGACACAACTAGGATCACAGGAAGGACAAACTACAATCACATGTATCAAGAGATAATCAGTTGGCCGCAGGCAAGTATAACATAAGCAACAGAATCCAAGGTAACTTGGCATCATCAGAATGCAATTCTCCCAACATAGCAAGTCTCAGATACCTCATCACACAGGAAAAGAAAGATTCAGAAATCGCTTCTCATGATGATAATAGAGGACTTTAAAAGGGACATAAATAACTTCCTTAAAGAAATATAGGAAAACACAGGCAAACAGGTAGAAGCCCTTAAAGAGGAAACATGAAAATCCCTTAAAGAATTATAGGAAAACACAATCAAACAGGCAAAGGAAATGAACAAAACCATCCATGATCTAAAACTGGAAATAAAAACGATAAAGAAAGCACATAGGACAACAACCCTAGAGTTAGAAAACCTAGGAAAGAAATCAGGGGACATAGCTGCAAGTATCAAGAACAGAATACAAGAGATGGAAAAGGGAATCTCAGGTGCAGAAGATACTATAGAAAACATTGACACAACAGTCAAAGAAATGTAAAATGCAAAAAGCTCTTAACCCAAAACATCCAGGAAATCCAGGACACAATGAGAAGACCAAACCTAAGGAAAATAGGTATAGAAGAGAGCAAAGATTCCTAACTTAAAGGGCCAGTAAATATCATCAACAAAATTATAGAAGAAAACTTTTCTAATCTAAAGAAACATGCCCATGATACAAGAAGCCTACAGAACACCAAATATGGAGCAGAACATAAATTCTTCCTGTCACATAATAATCAAAACACCAATTGCACTAAACAAAGAAAGAATATTAAACGCATTAAGGGGAAAAGGTCAAGTAACATAAAGGCAGACTTATCAGAATTACACCAGACTTCTCACCAGAAACTAGGAAAGCAAGAAGATCCTGGGCAGATGTCATACAGACTCTAACAGAACATCAGAACATAAATGCCAGCCCAGACTACTACACCGCGAAAAACTCTCAGTCACCATAGATGGAGAAACCAAGATATTCCATGACAAAACCAATTTACACAATATCATTTTACAAACCCAGCTCTACAAGGGATAGTAGATAGAAAATACCAACACAAGAGGGGAAACTACACCCTAGAAAAAGCAGGAAGGTATTTTTTTTCAACAAACTCAAAAGAAGATAGCCACACAAACATAATTCCACCTCTCACAACAAAATATCAGAAAGTAACAATGACTTTTCCTTAATATCTTTTAGCATCAATGGATTCAATTCCTCCAAAAAATGACAAACTAACAGACTGCACATGTCAACAGGACACAGCATTTTGCTGCATACAGGAAATGCACCTCAGTGACAAAAACAGACACTGCCTCAGAGCAAAAGGTTGGAAAACAATTTCCCAAGCAAATGGTCCCAAGAAACAAGCTGGAGTAGCCATTCTAATATTGAATAGAATTGACTTTCAACCAAAAGTTGTAAAAAAAAAAAAAAAAAAAAAAAAAAAAAAAAAAAAAAAGATAAGAAAGCATACTTCATACTGGTCAAAGGTAAACTCTACCACGATAACCTCTTTCTGAATTCTGAACATCTATGCTCCAAATGCAAGGGCACCCACATTCATAAAAGAAACTTTACCAAAGCTCAAAGCACACATCACACTCCACACAATAATAGTGGGAGACCTCAACACCCCACTTTCAGCAATGGAAAGATCATGGACACAGAAACTAAACAGAGACACATTAAAACTAACTTAAGTAATGAACCAAATGGATCTAACAGATATTTATAGAAAATTTCATCCTAAAGCAAAAGAATATATGTTCTTCTCAGCATCATATGGTACCTTCTCTAAAACTGACCATATAATTGGTCACAAATTGAGCTACCTCCACTCTTTTACTCATATTTTCTCTTGAATTTAGGGAAAAATAGTTATTTCTTGCCGTCTTTCTTTCATTCATTTATTCATAGAAAATAGGGTTAGGTTTCTAGTATCATTCTCAGTGTTGAAAATCCAGAGTTGAATAAAACCAATCCCCTCATCACTGAATTTACCATTTCAAATTAACCTCTGCTGTTTAGGGCAATCTTCACTGACATGACCCTTTATTTTTTTAATTTAATTTAATTTTTTTTACTGTAAAGACTTTTTATTGGTTATTTTATTTATTTACATTTCAAATGTTATTTCCCCTTCCCAGTTTCCCCTCCACAAGTCCTCTATACCTCCCCCTTGCCTTTAGGAGGGTGCATACACCCTCTCACCCATACACCCACCCACTCTTGTTTCAGCAGCCTGTCCTGGGTCATCTAATCTCCACAGGACCATGGGACTCCCCTTCCAGTGATGCAAGATAAGGAAATCCTCTGCTACATATCCAGGTGGTGCCATGAATACCCCCTGTGTACACTTTGGTTAGTGGTTTAGTCTCTGGGAGCTTTGGGGCATCTCTAAAATATAAAAGGACACATGCTCCACTATATTCATAGCAGCCTTATTTATAATAGGCAGAAGCTGGAAAGAGCCCAGATGTCCTTCAACAGAGGAATGGATACAGAAAATGTGGTTCATTTACACGATGGAGTACTACTCCACTATTAAAAACAATAATTTCATGAAGTTCATAGGCAAATAGGTGGAACTTGAAAGTATCATCCTGATTGAGGTAACCCAGACTCAAAAGAACACACATGTACTCACTGATAAGTGGATAATAGCCAAAAAGAAGCCTGGAATACCAATGATACATCTCACAGACCATATGAAACTCAAGAAGAAAGAAGATCACACCAAAGTGTGGATGCTACATTACTACTCAGTAGGGGGTAAAGAACAATCTCTGGTAAGTAGAGGGAGCAAGGGATCTGGGAGGGAGAAAGGAGGAAGAGGATGGAAATGGGGTCTAGTTCAGATATGGGAGGAGATGGGGGAGAAGTGCAGAGGGTCAGGAATTTGAAAGTAGGTGTGTAGCAGTGGGGAGGGGGAACTGGGGTAATAACTAGAAAGTCCCAGATGCCAGGGACCTAAAAGGTTCCCATGACCCAACTGGGAGGACTTTAGCCCAATACCCAACAAAGGGGAGATAGAACCTGTAGAGACCATGTCCAGTGGCCCCAGCCCCAAGATGAGGGATGGGGCCATCCACCCATCTCAAAAATATTAATTCAGAATTCCTCCTGTCAAAAGGAAAGGCAGGGACAAAGACTGGAGCAGAAACTGAAGGAAAGGCCAACCAGAGACTGCCCTACCTAGGGGTCCATCCCATCTGCTGAGGCATCCCCTTATTATCCCACCTTTCAATATCTCTGACAAGCACAAGAACACTATGGACAAAAATGTACAAAATAAAGAATGGGAATTTGGGCTTTTCCTCTCAGTTATTAGCTAGTCTAGCATTTCAGTAGATGCATGGTATGTAAGTTGCACTTTCCAAATCATTTTGTAAGCTTTATTTTCACTTCATCACAACAGAACCTAGGCAAATGTTACTAACCCCACTCTGGGCTTAACATGTTCTCTGATATTTGACAGATGATCAACAATAGGCATGGAATATGGATTGACCTTTTGCTCCCCATACCAGTGTTTCCTTCCTCCCTAATGGTTCCAGGACAGTGTCAGACCAGCCAAAGTGACCTGTGAGTTTCACTACTGTCTACATAAGTCTCACACCCTCTTCTGAGAATAAGTGAGATCATATGAGGTCTCTGCCTCTATATAGGGATTTTGTATACGTAATTGTATCTCTTTAGTTTTCTAAATTTCAACAGAGTTATAAAATAGTGTTTGAATCATTTTAGAAATCTTCAGGCTTAAATAATAAAATTCCATATGGTTACAGATTACATAAGTAACAGAACAGGTCCCATTGGTTAAGCTCATGCTATGAGAACCCGACTTACAGATTTATTTCATACCCCAGGACTGTCTGATGACAATCTGAGCCAAAAAATAGCCTTTCGAGTCATCAACTGGTTTCCTAATAGCAAATGGCCAGCCCTAAAAACAAACATGTAAGTAACACTACAGAGAAGTGCTCAGGTCTTCACACTACCCTGAGGATATACCCAGTCACTAGATATGCTGCTCTTCCTATTATCCCTTTATCTATCAATAAGGATAGATTTAATATTTAATTTCTACTTAGGACATTCATGGATTCTCAATCCAAGACAGGGATTGAGCCACTTGTTTCAGGATACAAACTCCAACTTTAATTGCCTTAAGTCACTGAGGGATGAACACGCCACGTAGACAGTGATGAGCCAGGGAGTACAGACAAAATGATCTGACATTTAGACAGTGTAGAACACATTCCAGGTGGGAAGGTAAAAATAATCTTAATAACCACCATTTATTTTGCATATATTATGTGCCTCCTTGTGGGACAGATGCTTTATATAAATGGATCTTTTTAATATTCTAAGCAGCATTGTAACATAAGCAACATTTAACTATTCATAGATTACGTATTTTCTGTATACCCATTATTTGCAAGGGTCTGGGAAAGGGTCTGGAGGCCTTCTCCAGCCTCTGTGCGAACTGCAGTTAAATCACGTTTTTGACACCAAACATTCCTCTTTCTCAAAATCTGAAATACCCAGAATGATTACAAGGGGTAATCTAACTGAGCTTTGAGAGTAAAGATCAGAATCAAATCAGTATCTACCAGTTCACCAGAGACAAGCAGAAAATTCTTCTTTTTGAGTCTCTAGAGCATAGGAACACTGTATAAAGAACAAAAGATAAAATCTTGGTTAATATTTTTTATTCAGTTATAGTTCAGCTTGATTGAAGAGAATTAGAAAAGACTTCTGAGAAAAATGAAGGACACCAGATCATCATCAGTTTATGAATCAGAGGGATCAGAGGGTAAGAATCAAGGTTTGGCATAGTACACATGAGACTGGCACAAGACATTTATTATGTGAACATGATGGAAGGTGTTTAAGATAATATTCCTTGTGAAAATTCCATACCTGTGTAAAATTTATCTTGACCATACCCATCACTGACTTCCTCCTTCCAAATTTTCCTATTTCCCCCAAGCATATTGTTTCCAGATTCATTTCATACATAAAAAATATTCATTTAGCCCACTGAATCCAATAAGCATTCTCCCCTTTTGCTGAGTGAGGAGCCATTCATGGAGGCGTGATCAACCTTCTAGTGGCTACTTTCCATAAGAGGAAAGTGATTTTTTCCCTCCACTGGGAAAGATTGGGTGTTAAGAAATTTTCAAGTAAGGGTGTGGCTTCCTCCCTCATTCATAATGAAATTTTAATTGTCCTGATCTTGTACAAGTTTTGGAGTGGTCACCACATCAGCTGTTTGTAACGTGTATGACATATTCATAAGACAGTCTTTCACTGACCTCCTCCCCTTTTTTGTTGTCTTAAATTCCTTTAAGGTTTTTACAGCAACATCTTCTGCACCCAAGATTTAAGGAGCATAGCACTAAGTGAGAGAAGGATAAAGGGGTTGGATGGATGAAAGGAAAGAGAAAAAAGTAATTAATGTTTAATTTTGAATAAGTTTTCTTTTTGAAAAATCCATATCTGTGTACAATTTTTCTTGAGCATATCTACCACTGATTTCCTCCATCCAAATTTCCCTATTACCCCAAGCATATGGTTTCAAAAAAGGAATTATTTGGAATATTCAAATATTCTAACATATTACAAAATACAATGTTTGAATTTATCATGAATAATGGGGGGATGTTTCTATAAACTATAGCTATAAAAAATGTGGCATCATTGATCTAAAAGTTGGATGTTGGCAAATGAGAGTGTGGTAAAATCTTTCTACCTTTCTGCCATTGTGAATATAACTTTATAGAAGTGCAGAGTACACAAATGTCCATGGGATGTCTATGGACCAGCTTTTGCTGCAGCACCAGACCTGAGTAGTTATAGAAAAGATCTTTAAATCCACAAGGTACAAATCAATTATTCTCTGATCCTCTACATAGTACATACTGACCCCTAGGTTGTTATCTAAATCATGGTGCTGGAGACTGAATGGAGAATTTGGACAGTACCTATTTTATCATTTTGGTCCCTACTTATTCTTGCTTATTGGATTTTTCATTTGAGTTTTAGGAAGGCTGAACGTGTAGAAACCTATAAGCAACTTAGCAAGTCAGAGACAGTGACATCCATCTAAAAAATCAATTCGGCTCCTGGTGAGAGAAATAAATCCCTATTGGGGCCCAAAGTAGACACGGTTGAATAGCTGGTGCATCCTATTCTCATGGCAGAAAGAACAAAGATTATGTTGACTAACAGTATTTGTACATAAAGAACACAATGCAAACAAACATCCTTGAGTAACAGGTTCTATGCTTATGATTCTAAAAAAAATAAATTGCTATTTTGTGGGTGGAAATTAGAAATGAGAGCAGGAAGATTGAAATGTTTCCAGAGCTTATAATTTGAGGAAGAAAAACTCTTCCTGGAAAAAATCTGAACCAAGCCTATATTTGCAATTCCAAGTAGTTCTTCCTGCCTTGAGGGAAATTTCTCAGTATTGTAGGAGGTTTTGGACCACTACCTGAATCCATTTATATCTTGCCTATTTATTTTAATAGGGTCTGGAACAAATGTTGCTGTGGGTTTTGTTGTTATTGTTGTTGTTGTTGTTGTTATTGCTGCTGCTGCTGGTGGTGGTGGTAGTGGTAGCAGCCATGGTGTGTGTGTATTTGTAAATATACCATGAATAAGTCTAATAATTAAAGCAAGAATAAAGCAAGGATTACAGAACAGTTTTAAGAGACCTGTTCATCTTTGTTGCCCCATCCAGAAACTTTCTGACTAAAATTAAATCTCAAATTCATTGGGGATATATTTTGAGGTACATAGAAAATTGAAAATGTGTTTCCACTACATTAAGAAAATGGTCATTTTCAAAATGAATCTCTTTATGAGAAGTAATCAGAATTAGATAAGGATGGAGGGCCAATGCCTGTAATATTTAGCTGGCCATGATATTAAGGGTGATTAATTATCATTTTAACATATCACAGGCAGTACTTGCCTCATCTATTCTTCTGAATTGACTTCTTTTGCACCCACTCTCCTCCTCTACAGATGAAATGAGTTTTTAAATGGGCCTTGCACAGGCTAATTCGGCTGAGCATGTATGCCTGTCTGTGATAAAAGCGACAACACAGACAGCATTTCTTGCCTGTTGGTTCCTGTCACTGTATAAAAGAAAGATCTTGGGAACGAGGGTCACACAGACCTGAATTAAAACCTTTGGAATTCACCTCCCTCTGTCTCATTTCTCTACAGTGTTGTAGTGGAAAAGCCTAAATGAGAAAATGAAAGCCGTAGAAAGATAAACCAGTGTAATGCCTAACATGAAGCAAGAGCTCGATAAATGTTTGTCTCCACCCTCCTTGTTCACACAAATTGATTTCCTTTTAGAAGCAGTAGCAACAAAGACACGGGGCAAAGAGGAAGCTGTTTTCTCTCCTCTAATGGCTGACCATTTGTCATGTCAAGACAGAACAGCATCTTTACACTCGATCCCTTTGAAGATCAGCAGAGACAATGGGATGAAGTGGTGTGAAGCACAAGTCCTTTGCAGAGATAATGAGTGCCAACTGCCAACAATTGTTAATGCTGGGGCATCAAGGAACAGGCGTATTGAGTGCTTCTTGTATGCGCCAGTATCTCTCTAAGTGCTCAATGCTCACAGAAACCATATGAAGCAGATGCTATTAGAAATAAAGAGAAAGAATTCTTGAGTTGGTCACATCAATAGCCAATAGCTGTATCAGTTGAAGAAATGTGGCTCTAGGAAAATAAGTTCTGTTGTCCAATATATTACACAAATCATCCCTTCATTCTAATAAAGTACTATGCAAAACTACACAGAGACTATCTTAGTAAAGTAATTTTAGCACTTAAGTAAATAGGTTTATTTTTTGACTATTGGATTTATGTTTTATATAATGGAAATTTTTGTTAGTCATTGATTGTCTTTCTCTTATAAAAAGAGTAAAGAAAACCCTCAAACTAGATAAAACTCCAGGGAGTAGGACACGCAGATGGTGGGCAGCTGTGCTTAGAAGGTTTTGAGCAAATTTTGATATTTTCCTGGAAGAAAGAGCAAAGCTTCATGAACCAAAGCTTCAAAGAAATTAGAGAATCTGATGAAAAACTGCATCAATCTCTTATACATTGGTGCACTTTGGGGCATTCCAGCAAAAACAGAGAAAATATTCTGGGATTCTCATTGTACGTTCACTGAAAGAAGCAGGTGGTATGAGGCCTGGAGAATGACCACAGAACTCCTGACAGGAGGATACATGATTCCCAGGGGTTCTCACAGAAATGTCACACTCTGTCAAGCTGTCCCACAGACTGTCTTATGACTAAATACAACATCACTCCAAAGGTCATATTATGCTTACCTTCGCCCTCTTTTGCCCTCTTTTTCTTTCAAAGAAATTTATTCTGAACCACAAATAAAGCACTTAAGAAGTAAGTTACTTAAAAAAAAATAACTGAAGATTCACTCAATAACTTTTGCCAGTGAGGTCTTATCAGTTTGAGCACACTTTCTAGGCTGTGGCACTACCTTCTTCAGGCAGGTCAGAATGGCCACCCAGTTAAGATGAGGTAAATGCATGGAAGATGATTAGGAGTTGGCAGAAGCTTGGTGGAGAGTAAACTGTGCAGAGGTCTTGAAGATAGATTGCTCTTACAGTGAAAGCAATTTTGTTTTCTCTCCAAGCATTGCACTAAATGCAGGGTCCCTAATAGAGGAGTTAGAGAAAGGACTGAAGGAGCTGAAGGAGTTCGCAACCCCATAGGAAGAACAACAATATCAACCAACCAGAACCCCCAGAGCTCCCTGGGACTAAGCCACCAGTCAAGGAATACACATGGCTCTGGCTGCATATGAAGCAGGTGACAGCCTTGTCAGACATCAATAGGAGGAGAGGTCCTTGGTTCTATGAAGGTTTGATAGATGCCCCAGTATAGGGGAAGCAAGGGTGGGGAGGTGAGAGTGGGTGGGTGGAGGAACACCCTCACAGAAGCAGGGGGAGAGGGGATAGGAGAAAGGGTTTCTGGGAGAGGTGAAAACCAGATAAGGAGATAACACTTAAATGAAAATAAATTAAAATGTTAAAAAATAAAAATAAAGAACTAAACATCAAAATAACCTTCCATTAAATCTGTAATAAACATATGCCCCTGATAAATTCTCCTTCAAGTATTCCAGGCTAAATTTAGTTTTAGGACTGTGAAGAAAACTTCAGTCTCACAGAGTAACCAAATTTCTAGAAACTCACCATAAATAAATCATAATGCATGTGTATGTGTGTGGGTGGGTCGGTGCACACATGCATGTGTAAGACATTATGCTATTTTTTGAATCAAGAAAAGCCCCTTCCTCCACAGACACCTGATTCTCTTTCTGACTCTTCTGTGTCTTTCCAGGTTCTCAAAGACTTCTAGTACCGTGAGCTCAAATATTTTTATACTACTGACTGTAGGTATACATCAGTGATTTTAGAAACTGCCTTTAACAGTTTGCAAAGGTCCTTTTGAAATTTAGTCAGCCACTAAACATGCTTCGTGGCATGGAAGGGTATCCCTGGTTTACATGCCCCCTCACATACACTGTCTTCTGGATTTTATATGCAAGAGGTGATTTCCATTAACTGACCTAAATCCCATAGCCTTCTACACATTCTAACTATAGCCCACTTTACTCCAGGAACCCTCCTTCAACAAACATTTCTTCAGACATAAATTCAGTGGGCACGAGTCCATCATATACATAGACACAAGAAATGTCCTGTATGTCACAAAACTCTTCAGTTCGCATCTTTTTGGTGTGTTCTTAACTTGCAGGACAAAGTGCACATGACTTAGCAAGGTTTTCAAGGTTGACCCAGCTAGGTACCTTCAAGTATAGAATAAGAAATCTAAAATGTGATTCATGCAACATGGATCTTTTGGTAGATCTCCACAGCTATTGGCTTCTAATCTGTGTTTTGAGTCCTACAGGCGATATTTTCTTCTTTCTCAATCCATCCCTTCAACTTGAATTAGTCAGCTCATAAGTTTCTAAGCACACAATGGACACATTGAATTTGTGCTGAATGGGTAAGTGTCCATAGGTTATAAGCAAAGAATTTTATAATTTCCTACATGATGAGTCTGAGCATGATTGGACTATTTGCTCTGCTCTATAGACACAGAACCATTCATCCCTTCCTTGCTGTGGCTGTATGAATATGTTCCCTCTAAAGTTCTGACACTGACAGTGTATGGTTTGTTTAGAGGATCTTAGATTATTCCAGCACATCCTCACTGAAAGGAAATAAAACCATTTTAATCGGGAAGATTTTCCCTCCTATAAGAAGACACCCTCTGAAAGACACTTTCCAGTATCATTTTGGAAGGGCAGTAAAACACTTTATAGATGCTGAAACTGCCAGAAAATTTACCTTGGAGTTCTCAGCACCTCCCACAAACTACAAGCAAATAAATATGCTCTTTACAAATTTCCCATACTACATAGAATTATCTTTTTTTATTCGATATATTCTTTATTTACATTTCAAGTGAGTTTCCCTTTCCTGGACCCCCCCCCTAAAGTCCCATAAGTCCTGTTACCCAATCCACCCCTTGCCACTTCCCTGTCCTGGTATTCCCCTACACTGCTGCACTGAGCCTTTAAAAAAGAAGGAAAACAAATACACCATCTGAAATACGAGAACCTGACACTGTGAAAGCAGTTTACTCAGTCATAAGTGCCTACATTATAAAACTAAGAGTCAAAGCTGAATCTTGCCTTGCAACTGAGTGATAGTGCTTCCCTTAAAAATATACAATGATGTGAAACGGAAGAGGAAACTGTAACTAAAGATCACAGCTCATATCAACTTTACGTCACCAATATTTCATCCTCTTTTTCTTTAACCTCTTTGTATTTTCTCTATCTTCCAATTTTATCTTAATATTTTGACTGATATAAATCTCAGTGGTGGGAATTCTTTCTTTTAAAATTCAGTGTTGTCAATTTCTTTTATGTCAGTGAACTTATTCTACTGAAAAGATCTGATTATCACTTTCTATACTTTTGTCTAATTTTGATGTAGAAAAATAGAAAAGAGTAACTCAATAAAGATAAAGAAAGGAACAAATGGGATGCAGATCCTCAGAGAAACAGTAATTATAGAAGAAAATGATCAGCAAAATCACACCTAACTGTAATCCACCATATACATTAATTCTAACCAAAATAGCAGCAATCAAAACTCTCCACCAACTTGAGAACAGATGACAGATGACGCATTGCAGAAGAAAATCATGAGAATCCCAATTATCTCTGATTATATATGCACAGTAGGAAGTTTGCAATCCTTCAGACAAAGTGTTGCATGGCAACAGAAAAGAATTGAATTTTTTTTTGTTGGACTACTAAATTTGAATCTTCAGGAAAGTCTACTTCTGTAATAATTTCAGTTAGCAATATACAATATTAATCACCAGGATAAACTTATTTTTTAAGGTAACTAAAAAAACTTAGCCATACGTACATTGAGGTAATACTTGATAAGTCTCAAGATTATTTGCATGTAAAAGGTACAACTATTATGTACTTTTTCATTTCTTTCCATCACAAAGCAGAATCTCTTTTCAAGGCCTGTCAGTGGGTATTCACATTTAACATTATTCAAATGATAGTTACGCAACACACATAGCCCCTCTCTGTCAAACTCTTGTTCATGTGATGCAGTACTACTAAGGCATAGCTGGATTTCAGCAGGTACAGTCTAAGTCCTAGTTTTGATGAGTAACTTCTACATAATGCCCACACCATTTTCTATCAGTTGTGTTTTGATCTCACATCTCTCTGCCCTGGTCACATCTGCTACTTTCTCTAAATATTCTCTTTCAGAAGAAACACTGACATGGTTAGACTAAGTGCTGCCTCTTCTTGTTTCATGTCCTGCAGAAAAGGGATGGAGAAAATAGGTTACACACGGAAGTTCCCTTCATGCTCTGTGACCAGGATCAAGGTGTTAATTTCCAGAAAACAAGTTATTAATATTCAACACAAACTTAAAGTTTAATCGTCAATCTGCTTATTTCAATTTCAGCCTAGTCCTTAACTAGTAAAGGGACCATATATTCATTCAACATTTTACCCATTGTGTCTATTGTTTTCTTAAGTAAATATTAGAGAAATGTGTTGTAATGTTTAAGCGTGATAAAGACATAATGGCTTTCATCACAGATGGACACAAAGGGAAGCTCCATCCAGTATTTGTGCAGGCTGGTTTTGTGTGTCAACTTGACCCCGGCTGGAGTTATCATAGAGAAAGGAGGTTCAGTTGGGGACTCCATAAGATCCAGCTGTGGGGCATTTTCTCAATTAATGATCAAGGGGGGGAGGGCCTAGCACCTTGTGGGTGGTGCCATCCCTGGGCTGGTGGTTTGGGGTTCTATAAGAGAGCAGGCTGATCAAGCCATGGGAAACAAGCCAGTAAGAAACATCCCTCCATGGCCTCTGCATCAGCTCCTGCTTCCTGACCCACTTGAGTTCCAGTCCTGAGTTCCTTTGGTAATGAATAGCTGTGTGGAAGTGAAGCCCAGTAAACCCTTTCCTCCCCAACTTGCTTCTTGGTCATGATGTTTGTACAGGAATAGAAACCCTGACTAAGACAAATTGGTACCAGTGTAATGGGGTATTCCTGTGACAACCTGATCATGTTTTGGGGAGGACTGTGGAAGGACTTTGGAACTTTGGGCTAGATGGCCCATTCAGTGTTGAGACCTCTGTGGGATGTTGTGTAGGAGCTTGGAAGATAATGTTGAGAACAGTGCAGAAGATGGAGGCCTGGCTTGGGAAATTTCAGAGGGAAGATTAAAGACTCTTATCAGGGTCATGTTTCGATTATGAAGATTCTATGGTTTTGGTTAGCTGGGGCTGAAGAATCATCTGTGATTAACAAGATACCAGAACCACTAAAACAAACCTTTGTGTTACTGGGACTATTGATGCTGGTTAGCTGGAGCTAAGAAATTAGAGGTGATTAAGAAGAAACCAGCTTCACTGAGGTGAAATCTTCTGGGAAGTGTTTTCTGAGAGCACAGGGGCTATGTTCCAGAGATAGACAAAGTTGTATCTAGTGCTGTGGCAGGACTTGGTATTGTGTAAGAGTCACCCAGGTGGTACTGGTTTTGAAGGCATGAAAGGGTCATGGAGAGCAGCTGAGGCTCTTGGCACTGTGAGAGGCTGTGGAAGGCCATTGGTGAAGGTGCAGCCTAAGTTGCAATTGATGGCCCAGGACTGAAGGGGTTCATACAAAGGAGCTGAAGCTTGGCACCATGAAGAGAGCCTATGAGAGGCTATTGGTGAAGCCTAGTTACAGTGGAAGATAGCAGTATTTTAAAGATGCCAGTACCTTCAGATGACCACCAAGAACAGCAGCAGCAGTACAGTGTAGGCAGCTGGAGCCTAGAAGACCAGGTGTGTGCTACAAAGGGAGCTGGAGAAGTGACCCAAGCCCTTGAAGAAGTCCAAAAGATCGTGAGTTGGATCCTAGCCATTGAACCATTGTAGTTTGAGTGAGTTTTGCTTTTGATTGCAATTGTGCTCTGATTTTTTCCCTCTTGACGGAAGAAAGTATTTTAGTGGAACCCACAGTTAAGAGACTTTGAATTTTAAAAGACTTTGAATTTTAAAAGATTTTGAACATTTTAAAGGGTTTGAACTTTTAATATGTAAAGACTATGGGACTTTTAAAGTTATGTAGATCTTGGGGATGAATAAGAAAGGGTTGAGGCTTAATTGTGATGTGTTTGTGTGTCAAGTTGACAAGGGGTCAATTGTGCTGGCTGGTTTTATGTGTCAACTTGACACAGGCTTGAGTTATCACACAGAAAGGAGTTTCAACTGGGGACTTGTATCCATGAGATCCAGCTGTATGGCATTTCTCTCAATTAGTAATCAAGGGGGGAGGGCCTAGCACCTTGTGGGTGGTACCATCCCTGGGCTGGTGGTCTTGGGTTCTACATGAAAGCAAGCTGAGCAAGCTAGGGGAAGCAAGCCAGTAATGAACATCCCTCCAAGGCTACTGTATCAGCTCCTGCTTCCTGACCTTCTTGAGTTCCAGTCCTGACTTCCTTTGGTAATCAGCAGCTGTGTAGAAGTGTAAACCCAACAAACCCTTTCCTCCCCAACTTGTTTCTTGGTCATGATGTTTGTACAGGAATAGAAACCCTGACTAAGACAGTATTTATAATATGAGTTTGAATTATATAAGAAATCAAAGAGTAGACAATGAGACAGACATCAAAGGATTGAAAAACATAGAGATACTTCATTGTAAATGTAAGGTAAGAATCCATGAGATAGTCAGTGGGGGGGGGGAGAGCAGAGGTTTTGAAAGGCTACATGTAGCAAACTATGTTTCCATGGTCATGGTTTGAAACCATGCTATGCACTAACACTTACCTTTCTGTGATATGGTTACAAAAAATTGGGGTATGTGATCAATTGAAATAACATGTAAGATCTATGCTGCCTGTATGGTAGTGTTGCAAGAGCAACTCAATGAGCAAAATAGGGATGTATTAAGCTGTAGTAATATCCAAGAGAACATTTACAGAACAACACATGAGATAAGTTTGATGTATGTATAATTTAAACTAAAGCTTGACCAAGAAGTATTTCCCTTCAGATGGAGATATTTCACACAATATGGCTTTGAGAAATAAAAGCAATCATTTTGATTCCTCCTTGTGTGCTGTCAACCTGGATATTTCAAAGTGTGTTCCTCTAGTTCGACAAATTCAAATTCTGAAACAAGTATATATATAGCTACTCAGTATCAATGTCTGGTCTTTGGTAACTAAGAAAGTAGCAGGCTGAGATGGTTAATTACACATTTCTATTTGACTTTATTAACAGAAATCTAGAGAGTTGGTAAGCATCATCTTGGCATATATGTGTGAGGGTATTTCTGAAAGAGATTTGTTTTTTTCAGATAGTGTATTTGATAAGAAAATTTCACACTCACCAGAATGTTGGGGTGAGGGTCAAAACTGCCATGTATTAGATAAGCCCATAGTGCCAAAAAAGGGTGCATTTCTGTCTTTCTTCTGAAGCTGGTCTGCTCATCTCTCCTGCCCATGCCATGCAGAATTTTGGATTCTCTAGGCATAGGATTTAGAAGTGCATCTTTCCTCCATACATGTCCATTTTCTTCAGGTTTACACTCAGAGTTAGAGATATGCTTTTGCCTCCTTTGTTCATGTGATTTGAAACTTGTACTGAATTGGAATGCTGGATTTTAGCTTGGAGGCCACGGGTTTCATCAGCCTTTGCATGACTTAACATACATGCAAACATCTACTCACAAACACATTTTGAAAAAATAACTGGAAGAAGACAAAAGAGGGAGGGAAGAGAGGAGAAAAGAATAGAAGTGATGAGTGAGGATGTGAAATACCTTCCCAATGTCCTGGAAGTCAATCAGAAAGCTATCCAAACAAATGAACAGAGTCGAAGACGCTGCAATTCAAGTCCTGCTTCTGATATGAAACCAGAAACACAATATTAAGAATGTCATTTACCTACTCGAAATTGCTTCCTCTTAATAAAATGCAGACAGTCATATTAAGCAAGTTTATAGACATATTATGGCTAAGATAATGCAAAAAAAAAACTCCTTGTGTAAATAGCAATGTATTGCATTTATGAATGTCATTTACTGAAATCTTATTATTTTCATGATTCCAGACCAAAGTCTGAGAGGTAGCAAATGTGTTTTTGGTAAATGCATGCTGAATAAATTACTGATTGAGTGGAGAAAATGGGGGCATAAATACATTTTAAAGTGTTAAAATAAATTGATATTAAAATCCAGATCTCCTGGAGAGAGGTTCATTACCATTCCTTCTGTTTTAATGTTTTATCTGGATCCCTTCTTATTTTGAAGGGAGAGAAATTTCTTGTTGTAGAAATAGCAAGTAAACAAAAAATGTGTTCAAAACTGCATTTTCTATCTTTAACACACATTTTATTGTCATCTTGGTTATTTTTAACTAAGGAAGTAGCAAGTAAAGTCATTTATTTAAGTTCTATATGTATAGATTTTTTAAAGCTTCTATAAGTACAAAGCAAGGGGGTAATAACCATGTCACATTAGTTCCAAAGTTCTCAGCAGAGGAAAGGGACCTTGTCATATTGTAGTCAAGTAGTATCTCTACATGCAATCAGAAAGTATAATGGTAAAAGCCTATGCCAGGGTCAAACATCAGATATACAACATGTTTTCTGCTTTAACATAGGAACCCACCAGGTAAATGGAAGCAATACCAAGTTCTTGGGTGTCAAACCCAGAGGGTCTGAAAGATGTGAACTCAGTGTCAGACTGACTGGCTGCATCGTGTCCTGCCTGACTCTGCATCCTTCACCTAGCATCCTCCCTCTGATAAATGGAGACATTACCTAAGTACAAGTTCTTCAATACACTACCCAACTAAAAGGATATCAAACAAAGAATCAAGGTGACAGAAATAGCCAGAACACTGATCTTCATCAACAGTTTGGGCTTTGAGCTAGGAATCTAGTTCTTCACTAAGAATCTGGAACAGAAAGACAGAAAGAGAAAAATCAAAAAACGTTCATTCCCTTCTTGGAGAAATATTTTATACTGCCAGGTTCTGGTCCTTGGAGGTCCTTGTTCAATCTTTTTTTTTTGTTTTGTTTTTAGAGAGAGGGTTTCTCTGTGTAGCCCTGGCTGTCCTAGAACTCACTCTGTAGAGCAGGCTGGCCTCAAACTCAGAAATCTGCCTGTCTCTGCCTCCCAAGTGCTGGGATTAAAGGCATGCGCCACCACCTCCCACCTTGCTCAGTCTTTTCCCTGGCATAGCTACACTGGGATGTGCAGTATGTCAGCTATGCTGAGTTCACAGGGGTCACCTTACCAAGGAAGCCTTCCTTGAATTCCAGTGCAGTGGATTTCCAGTTACTTTTCCCTCCTCCTCCTCTTCTTCCTCTTCCTCCTGCTTTTTTTCCTGTTCCTCCTCCTGCTCCTTTTCTTTCTTTCTTTCTTTCTTTCTTTCTTTCTTTCTTTCTTTCTTTCTTTCTTGCTTGCTTGCTTGCTTGCTTTCTTTCTTTCTTTCTTTCTTTCTTTCTTTCTTTCTTTCTTTCTTTCTTTCTTTCTTGCTTGCTTGCTTGCTTTCTTTCTTGCTTGCTTTCTTGCTTTCTTTCTTGCTTTCTTTCATTTTTGTCTTTTGAGATAGGGTTCCTCTGTGTAGCCCTGGGTGACCTGGACTTGATTTATAGACCAGGTTGGCCTTGAACTAACAGAGATTTGTTCTTGCCTCCGTCTCCTGGGTGCTTAGATTAAAGGTGTGAGCCATATCACCTGGCTTCCTTCATTTTTCCTTAAGGAGAATGTTCTTCAAACCATAATTAAAATCTATAAGGTAGTACCATTCATAAGAATGTGTTTTCCTGTTACAAGGCACTTGAACCTGTTTCTAGTTAGGCGTGGCTCAGCCCTTAGCACACACCTTTAATCTCTCTGGCTGGAATACAGACACACCTTTTGTACCCACCTTTAATCCTAAACAATGAAGATCAAGAGTACCCATGTCTGAAAGAGATGTCTAATTGAGTGGCACAAAGAGTAATGAATCAGAGAAGGATGTGACAGAATAGAATATGCCCAACTCTTACTTGGAAAGAGGAAAGGGAAACTATGTAAGGGAGAGACAGTACAGAAAAGAGATTACAGTACAGGGATATGGTAGCTTGTGGAGAACATTACAATACAGTTGAAATGGAGAATAGAGCAACACAGAGAGGGAAATGGAGATAGTTTCACTGGAATAGGTTTATATGCAGCAATTACTACAGGAAAATAAACATTCCCTTTTCATTTTTCCCTTGTGGTCTCCCAGATCACAACACAGTATCTGAAATATGAGATTCTTATAAAATGTTGGTGGTCAAGTGAATGAAAACACTGTTTCAGATTCTATAGTAAGTGATTGAGGGACATGAATAGGTGATACCAGAGTTCTAGGGGAATAGGTCAACATTTGAACATAATAGAGGCCCCTAGGACAATTCACTGAATCAGTTTGAGAGTCCAACTGAGCTTTCTGCTCTGACTTTTCCAGAACTTCCATAGCAACATAGTAGCATGGTGGCATTTTTTTGTTTGTTTGCTTGTTTGTTTGTTTGTTTTTACTATTCCAGTGGCTAATGGTATTAAAGCAAGATGTCAGCATGGTCAGCTCCTCTGAGAGAAGAAGAGAAAAGGTGTTTCATGTTCTTTTTGTAAAATTTGTGGAGTTTGTTACTTTTATTTTTGATGTATTAAGTCTTTTGATGATCACATGATACCCCCAATTTACTTATGACTTTTCTCTATGCCCCCCCTTATGAAAACAATACCATTATATTGGGACCTATGATAATCTCCTAAGAACTCTTAATTTGATTCCATCAACAAAAAATGTACCACTTATTGGTAAAATTACATCCACAGGCAACTGAGCATAAGAACTCAGTGTAGCTTTGGGAGTCTATAATTTAACGTATGACCTAAAACAATCAAATGATTCCAGAATCATGAAGAACATGCAATGATGAAGCTCCTTCTTAACATATGATTGTGATTTCCCCCCTTTGAGTTGCATGGATTTTGGTTTCCTTCTCTCAAATACAAATTTTGCACAGACTTAATTAAAAACCATCTCCCTAAAATATCCAATGTACTATTTATGAAGATTCCCTTCTCTGAGTACATAGTTAAAGATCCAATCTCTGCTTCATACTCTCACAAACTAAAATGTTCTCTTCACATGAAGGCATGCCTCAGTACAGGATGTGTGAAGGAGGTCTACTTTCAAACAGCAGAAGAGGGCACTGTTCAAGCACCTCCCCATTCTTCCACCTGTTTCTCAGTTCCCATATTATCTGGGAAAATGAGAGCAGCAGGGCAGCATTTTAAACTGGGTATATCTTTGGATTTTACCCCAACCTTGTTCTTCTCTCCAATGGACACTGAAATTTTAGTCTCTTTTCTATTTCAACCAAATGAAAAGATAACTGGCACTAAGTGCATTGTTTTGGCAGTCACATGGTGTTGATAAATCACATACAACAGATAATTTTATACCATTTACTATGCTTTATTTAAGAACATTGTGCAGAGAGTGAGAGATTGGAGTATTCAGTTCTAATTTGATGTTCCCAACAACCAGTCCTCTCAAGGATTAGGAACTATGTAGAAAAGAAGTCTCTATTGCTGTGAAGCGACACCATGGTCAAGGCAACTCTTACAAAATACTTATTGGAGGCATATCACAAGAAGTCAGAAGGACTACAAGAGCCAGAAGTGACACAGGATTCCAAGGAGTCAGTCACCAGGACTAATAGATATATGAACACACAGAGACTGCCCCACACTCTAATGGAGTGACACTAGGTATATCAAATACATTCTGAGGCAGGTCCCATGCCCAGAATGAGTTAGGTAATACAAAGCAGACTCCATGAATCTTTTGTGGGCTTCTTTTTCTGCACATTCTGTTTTATTATTTTGTATACTTCTTTGTTTGCTTTGCTTTTCATTTTGTTTGTTTTGTTGCTGAGAGAGCAAACAAGGAGTTGGGTGGGTAGGGAGGTATTGAGAATCTGAGAGGCATTGAGAAGTAGAAAAACACGATCCTATCATATCACACAAAAAATTAAATCAATGTTATCAGTTTGATATATTACTTCCTCTTATTACTTTAAACCATGAAAGGAGGGAAAGATGACGGAGGAGGAGAGTATGGAAGGGAGAAGGGATGAATATGAGAGAAAAGAAAAACTTAAAATAGTAGAAAAATAGTATGTTGTTCAGGTTGGTTAAAATGCTAGATGAAATAAAGACAGCCCACATTTTTAGGAGTCCAACAAGAAGATTATACACAACTATTAACATATATGCAGTACAACTTCAGCTGAAGACAGTACCTATAAAAATGTGTATGGTTGTATGTAAGGGGAATTAATTGAAAAGAACCACCCTGTCAACTCTGCAGTGGTGCCCAGAACTTAATGGCTCAAACAGCCACAGCTGCCAAGTCCATAGAGCTGCAGGTCTCTAGACCAGCAAACTCTCCAGCCCTGTTAGGCCACTTAGCCTCTGAAGGGCCATTTCACACAGCCTGCAGCTCAGTTAACTCTCAGGCAGGAGTCCTGTGCTCCCTCCCTGCACCCACTCCTTCCAAATACCCAGTAAAGCATGACTCTTAATATCAAATAGTTAACCAATTGTATTTATGTATATGAAATTCCCAATTACAAGATGTACACACAGCTTGAAGGGTTACAAAGAAATGAGCTATCAAGGTCTGGTGATGCTCTAAGCAAAGTTCTTCAATATTCTTTGTAGGATCTTCCAAACTCTATAAGCTTTTCTCCAAGAAAGCTAGGGGAAGTACATTATCTCTTCACAAAGTGTAAGCTACATACTTTGGGTAATGGGACTCTCACTGAGTTACTGATAAAATTTTAAGAGACTTCAAGGGAACATTTATAGTCTAAACACCAGCTGACCTTATATCAGTATTTGTTATTTTCAAAGAAATGCTTTACATCTTATTAAACAGCTTCCTCTAAATATTACCCACTTTAGAAATGGTAATTTGTAAGAATAAGACCACTCCTCAGAGAGACCATGATGAGGCCATACTTCATAGTAGGGTAGGTGTTACTTCTGCCCCTGTAGGACATGCAGGGAGCTTTCTGTGCTGCCTTCTGGTAATGCACACACATGTTTTTTTAAAAGAAAAAGAACCACATGTGTAGTAGTCAATAAAAAGAGACATTGCTGGGTTAACTGCATATAGTATGTACTGGGAATTATGTGTTAAATGTGATATTTTTATTGATTATAAGTTTTTTGAAAAGAATAATTGTGTCAATCTATACTAAAAACCAATACTGTGAAACTTGAAAACAACTTTCTCTCTCTCTCTCTCTCTCTCTCTCTCTCTCTCTCTCTCTCTCTCTCTCTCTCTCTCTCTCCCTCCCTCCCTCTCCCCCATCTCTTTCTTCTCTTCCCAGAGGGAAACTCTCCTTTACTCCTTTATTTTAAATTTCATTTTGCTATTAGTATTCTTTTTATATTTGAAGTTAATGTTTCAATGAATCAGAAGCATTGCCTCTATTTCTGTGTCACTGTCTCTGTGTCTCTGTGTGTGTGTTTGTCTGTCTGTCTGTGTGTGTGTGTGTGTGTGTGTGTGTGTTATTTGTGCTGTTGGAGATTGTGTCTAGTGCCTTATACACACTATTCCAGTACTTTCTTCCCATGATCTTGACTTTGTATGTTTTTGGTTTTTGTCTTAATCATGGTATCACTGCTGTGAACAAACACCATGATCAGGACAAATCTTATAAGGACAACATTTAATTAGAGCTGGTTTAAAGGTTTAGAATTTCAGATCCTTACCATCAAGGAGGTAGCATGACAGCTCCCAGGTAGGCATGTAGCAGGAGGAACTGAGAGTTCAACATCTTGTTCAGAAGGCAAACAGGAAAAGACCAGGAAGCTAGGAGGAAGGTCTCAAAGCTCACCCCTACAGTGACACACTTTCTCCAACAAGGTCAACCTTCTTTAACAAGACCATATCCAACAATGCTATCCCCTGGGCCAAGCATATACAAACCAACATAGTTTTGTTTTTTGAGAAAATATCAATTTGCACATCATAGTCTGGCCTTAAAAATGGAATTTGATTCTCCTTCTTCTGGTACCCAAGTACTAGGATTAAAAGCATGTATTACCATTGTTGACAGTCATGTATCAACTTTAGACTCTTAGCTCATTTATTCTTCTTAAATATTTTATAGCCCTAATATAATTGTATCCTAATTATCTTAAACAAACACTTGATCCTTTCATCATTTTTGACGAAGAAAATATTCACTGATCAATCAAAATTAGCTTTGTTCAGTTAGTATTGCCTAAAGAATAAAATTACTTTAGGTTTTTCATGTATTTAATTAATATGTCTTTATATAGTCTCTATATTTTTAGTTGTTGAATCAATTTTCTACTTATTCACTTTCAAGTAATTAAAATTCTTTGTTTTGCTTTGATATTATAATTTCCAGAACTTTTTAACAGTTACACTTGGGATAAATATTTGTAGTATAACTTATAGATGTGTGCTTTTTGCACACTTTTGTACCACCCTGAGATTTAGATGGCTTATTCTTACAATACTGACGCAGAAAGTTCTCCATCCCACACTATCCTCTTTGGTTTATTACTTCAATTTTACTAGTCATTGTTTTCACATACTTATGTATGTTCATGTGTCCATTAATATGTGGGCATGTGGGGGTGCGTGTAGGGCAGAAGCTGATGTCAAACTTCTTTCTTAAATGAGGCAGGGTATCTCTTTGTTCCAAGAGCTCAAAATTTCAAGTAAACTAGCTAGCCAACTAGGTCTAGGGATTCCCTGCATCTTTCTTCTGTGATCTCTTATTACAGATTGACTACCATGTCCACCTGGCTTTTATGGGTGTGCTATGGATTTGAATGCTGGTCCTTTCATTTGCAAAGCAAGGACTTTATCCACTGATCAGTGTATTCTAGGCCCCATATATTACATTTCATCCATTTTTATAAATTTTGTAACTGACACTTGGCTAATATAAAATTACAAATTGAATACACATGCGCATATATATATATATATATATCATATTCAATATATACAATTTTTATAGGAATGTCGTATTCAACTATCAGAGGAAAAAAAGAAAGAAAATCTGCTGGCTAAAACATCTTGTGATGGGAAACAATTTTGAAAATAGTATACTATATGCTAGAGAGAGGACTTATATCAGTGCTTGTACCACAGCCTTGGTAATCTCTCCCTATAGTGCTGTGGTAAAATGACCGAGAAGGCAGGAAAAGATATCTGAGCATCAGAACAGTGATGGAGGCCTATAAAAAACATGATAACGATTAATTTCTACTGGGCAATCTGGAGAGTGCAGTTAAAACAGTAAGTAACTCTACATCTTTATGCGGAAGAAGGTGGGTGCTACATATATAGCCTATAAAGAGTAGACCTGGGACATCTCAGGTTCAAGAATTTTGAGTTTCTAAACTTTGACATATCCATGGCCAACATCTAACTTCTCTTAATAAAATATCTGGATTTATATCACTATTCATTTTCTTTTCTTAATTCTAGAACATGAGTACTTAGAAATCATAGCAGGTAACTTCCTCCTCTGATCCACAATTACACTAGGCACAGGAGTTAATTTTTACCCTCTGTCACTTACATTTGTATTGCTATCCCATGCATACACTAATAACCCCCTCATGCCAGGATCAGGTTTTCCTTTCCTTCTAAAGAAGATTATATTAAATTAACTCATCACATTTCCATATAGAGTTTGTATTTATATCAACTACATCCCAGTATCTATAGAGTTAAAACTATTTCCTTCTTTATTATTAACCTGTGCTTAGAGTTTTAATATTCATCTTTATTAATTGCATCCTGTATGCCTAGACAATGTTGTGAATCACAGATGAGTGTCTTATTAATTCACCTTAAAATAAATGATATGCATGTCAACTGCTCTTGCTTCCTGGAGTGGGAAGATCAAAGCCTTGTTGTAACATCTGTACCTCTGTGGGTACAAAGGGAACAAGGGAGTTTCAACCTCTGTATACACTTACAAAAACATCTGACCTGCTCCAACAAGCAAAGAGAAAATAAAGTTACTCTAGGGACTTAGTGTAGGAATCCTGGGTGATCATCTTCTTACTTTAGATTCTGGCCTCAATAGCATGAGAGAAATTCAAGGTCTGTCCTAACAAAATACAATAGTCTCAAAGATCTAAGCCTCACTATGTTTTGAAATGCAAACAGCAGTAGACATAGCACTCTATTTTCCAGGCTCTTAAGGAAAGGAGTTTCTACCTTGTGAAAATGTCAGTATGTCACTCACCAGGATCCAGGTAATGACTAGGAGTAACAATCAACAAATTAACAATTCCCAGGGTGATGTAAGAACTGAACCATTTCTAGAAAAAGTGAAAGAAACATTATTTTTATTTACGTTGCTCACATTTTAATAACCATAGAGGCTAGTAATTTTTCTTAATAAGAAGATGGGAAATCAAGAGGTATTTTTTGTTTTAACAACAGATAGCCAAAAACCTTTCAGGACAGATAATTTCATTTAAAAAAAAAAAAAACACTTCTATAATACAACAGGAGAAGAGTGGCCATCAACCATATTGCTGCCAACAGTAGAAAGGAATTGCAGAAACTTGTCCATGTGTCTTTGATTCTCTGGAAGATATCACTTTTATGCTATGTTAGAGATGTGTAGATTTAAGCATAAATAAACTTTGTGGAGAATTCACAGCTAGTGTATACTTGGAATCTCCTTCCCCACGAAGAGGTGAAGCCACTGTAGGAAGATGTGCCCTGAGCTGTCTGAGTAGACCCCAGGTTCCTCTGCCATGTACAGTTACACAGTAATTCGACCTGGTCTTGGAAAGACCTCAGCACTTTGATACATTTTATTTTTCCTTCCTGTAATTCCAGATCTAAAGCTTATCACTGTGCTTTAGATGCACTCTTGTCGTCAACGTCCTTTTCTAAATGAAGTGATCTGGACTAGACGGGAGAGCTTTTGTGTTAAGATAAGGAATTGAATTTTGTCCTTCCAGTTGATTGAGAGGCATTGCCAAGGAGCACAATGAGCAAGCTGGCATTGTAGAAGGTCACTTTCAGACTACAATGGACAAAGACATGGGAGGGATCCAGCTGGAGGGAGAATGATGATACTAGCTAGAGTCTGATGATAATTGAGACAGTGTGAGAATATAAAAGAAATAATGGGGTTGGGCAGGGTAATATATACTCGTAATTCTAGCTACTTGGGAGGTCAAGACAGGGGCATTATATATATGGGGCCAGATTGGGCTATGCAACAAAATCTAGTTTCAAAAAATGGATTCATGTATATATACATATGTTACATACATATATATTTACACATACACACACACAGCATGGTAATGAAGTTTTTTTTCCTGTTTAAATGGGCCCTAATGGGGATTTCATTTGATCTGAGAGGTTTTATAATTCCAAAGCATTTGGAGTTTCCAATTTAAAAAATTCACCAAGATTGTGTATGATACTCTATGAGAACTCTCAACCTTAGTAGTTCTGCAATATTTCTTCATTCTGGTATTACTCAAACAATGTGGGTCTAACCTTGATTCTGAAAGGGAATGTAATCTCAAGATCATAACAAACCCAGTAAAGGAAGAGAAAAGTTATGATCTTTATGACTCTTCATAGCCATTTATCTTTGATAGACTTTAATGTTCTTCATCTATCGAAACTGTGAAAGCTTACCAAATATGATGGTTAGTAGTGAGTGTCAACTTGATAAAATTTAGAAGCACTTATGAGACAGACCTCTGAGGGAGTTTCTTTTTTTTTTAAGTTTTATTTTTTTTATTTGATATATTTTTTATTTACATTTCCAATCGTTTCCCATTTTCTAGCCCCCCACTCTCCAAAAGTCCCATAAGCCCCCTTCTCTCCCCCTGTCCTCCCACCTACCCCTTCTCACTTCCCCGTTCTGGTTTTGCCCTATACTGCTTCACTGAGTCTTTCCAGAACAAGGGTCCACAAATCCGTTCTTCTTGTGCCTCATTTGATGTTTGGATTATGTTTTGGGTATTCCAGTTTTCTAGGTTAATATCCACTTATTAGTGAGTGCATACCATGATTCATCTTTTGAGTCTGGGTTACCTCACTTAGTATGATGTTCTCCAGCTCCATTTGCCTAAGAATTTCATGAATTCATTGTTTCAAATGGCTGAATAGTACTCCATTGTGTATATATACCACATTTTTTGCATCCACTCTTCTGTTGAGGAATACCTGGGTTCTTTCCAGCTTCTGGCAATTATAAATAGGGCTGCTATGAACATAGTGGAGCATGTATCCTTATTCCATGCTGGGGAATCTTTTGGGTATATGCCCAGGAGTGGTATAGCAGGATCTTCTGGGAGTGAGGTGCCCAGTTTTCAGAGGAACTGCAAGACTGATTTCCAGAGTGGTTGTACCAATTTGCAACCCCACCAGCAGTGGAGGAGTGTTCCTCTTTCTCCACATCCTCGCCAACACCTGCTGTCTCCTGAATTTATGAAGATTTAGCCTACATGTCGGTGGCATAATTCCATGGGCTTGGGTTGTATTTTGAAAAAAAGGGGGAGAAGAACCTGAACCACAACGTCATTTCTGCTTCTCTGTCTGACTGCCAATGCAATGTGACCAGTTGCCTTAAGCTCCTCTGTGATGATTTTCCCAACATGCTATGGGCTGTATCCACAAACACTGAGCCACGATAGCCTCTTCTTTCCTTAATTTGCTTTTGCTGAGTATTTGTCATACTCAGAATGAGGAAAAATAACTATAATAATAGGCAAGCCCAAACTTCAAACATGCAAACAAACGAGCTAAGATCCCAAGGCCATTCACTAATGAAAATTCACTCATCCAAAGTCATATATATGCCACAGAAGAACCATTTTCAGACTTGCATATAGATCATCCACTTCTGCTTTCCCCTGTGCATAGACTTACAGAATGCTCACCTAGTAATTACTGAAGGTGTGAAATGTAATAGCCACCGTAGATAAATTGAGTGGTGCCTGGTAACTTCTTTGTTCCAAAAGAAAATGAGAATATAAATGAATACAGGGCAAAGACAGCATGGTCCACTCAGCATTCAAGTTAGATAATAAAAGTTTCACGATTGTAACATGTAGTTAAGAATAAAATTTTTATTTTTGCTTTTTGTAATTTAATTTGGAACCACGGGTGTTGTAAATGATAAGATAGAAGAAACAACATATCCAAAGGATGAGCATCACTCTTGAGTTTTACTTGGCTTTAAATGTGTATGTTTGAGCATGCATGCAGGCATGCACACATGCGTGGCACATGTGTGTGTGTGTGTGTGTGCACATGTAAGTGTGAGTGTTTATGTGTGTGTGTGTGTGTGTGTGACAGCGAGAGAGCAAGAGAGAAAAAAAGAGACAGAGAGAGAATGAGAATGTGTCTCAGTGTACTGGATAGGGTGTACCCTTCAGTTCAGAGGCCCATGAAGGCTAGAAGGCATCGGGTGCTCTGGAGTTTGTAATCACAAGTGGTTTTGAGCCATCTGACAGATGTGCTAGGCACCAAACTCAGCTCCTCTGCAAGAGTTTAACAACTAAGTCCAGGCCTTCAGTATTTAATGAAATTTCCTCTTTTCTATTTGGGACAAAAATGTTACTGATCACCCCTCATAACAGAGCTAAAATGGAGTAAGAACAAAAGAATATGGATGTAAGATCTAGATGCTCTTATAACACAGCTGAAAAATAAGCATAGTAGAACTATAGCTGAGAAAGAGAAAGCCTGAAATCCCTGAAGCCACAGGCACATGTAAAAAGGTACTCCACAGTATCTGAAGGACGTCTATGTGAGAGTAAAACGTATAGCCCACATGGACATTTATTAAGACATGGTACATGATGTTGCCTGCAGAACTATAGGCCACAGATGGAGGGAACAAGCATAAGAAAACTTATATTATGACAGTGACCCCCAAACCCATGAAATGTGACATAAATCCCCATCCTTCATACGGCTTTATCATTGGCCTTCTCCTCTTGCCTCCTTTCTGTAGTTTTCTTGCTTGGAAGTGAATCTACTCTTAATAAACCTCAGTTTGATTGCTGAGACCCAAACGTCTCCATACAGGTTGTTGTTGTGGCAAACAAGAACAGTAATTCTTCCATTCGTGCACACAGAACACAGTACCCATTGGGATCCCTTGGAGCTAGGATGCAGACAGACTGAGATGGCTTCAAGATGTTTCCATGGATGCACAGAAGAATTCTCCTTCGTCCTAGTGGGTCCAGCCTTGAACAAGTGGGAATATTCAGTATGAGTTTTCCTGTGATGAACTGCATGTCTTATATAGTGTATGCCACAGGAAGTTGCTGTCATCTAAGTTATAAAGATTTGTCCATCTTTCCTTATTTTCTCTTCTCTAGCATTGTCTTTCCTCTCGTCTGGCTGCACTTATTTACCATGTTTATGACAAACTACAGAAGCAAAATTGTTGCCTTTAGTATTCTGTAGCTGAGGGATATGATCCTCTAACCCACTGTAATTTCACTAAGGTGGGCAAACAAATTGGCTATTTTGGGTATACATCTATTAAACTATTTGTATATGGAAAATATATAGAAGAATAAATTACAGTATAATAAAAGAGCATTTCAGAATCATCTAAAATATAGATATTTTATAATTAAAACTAGTTAGAAAATGGTTTTATAAAACCCAGAATTGTTTTACAGATCTTTATAATAGATGTGGGACGAGATACTCAATAATCTGAGGAAGCTGGGTTTATGTATGTTAATATTACCTAGGAAGTCACAGCAAAGCAACTTAGGTGTTTAGGAGACTTCAAAATAATACTGGTTTGTGACATAAACATTATTTTGGTTAAATTCTAAGTACTTTGTTATTGTCTCACAGAAATATTCATTTCAAAATAAATGGTTTTGAACTCTACCTTTAAAGGGAATTCCATTTAATATGTCATGATTTCTTCCTTGAATAACACACATAATATCTCCTACCTTGGTTGTTTATGGAAGAAAACATGATTATTTATATATGTGCATTGCATTTGTTTCCCAAAAATATTAGCATATCACAAAGACTTATTGAATGCTATTTTATTTAGATCACATTATTCATGTTGTGTGAATACTAACAGGTAGATACTATTTTGCATTTTGTCACAAATCTCAATATTATTGAAAAGACCATGTTAGAATCTGACTGGCTACATTGTACCTACAAGATAATCTTGACCTACATTAAAGCCATAAAGAATGTTTGGAGCTTATGGGCTGGAAGAATTTATATTGTTGAAATGTTCATGCCACTCAAAGAAATATGTACATTCAAACTGTCAATAGTAATTTAATAAAAGCAGCAAAAAATGAAAATCAATTTGAAACAAAAAATGAGCCCAGATAGCCAAAGAAATTTTGAGTGAAAATAGATGGAACCATGTGCAATCTGAATTCATGTTGTGTTCCAAAGATGTAGAACTTACAAGAGAATCATGCTAGCATGAAGATATGGACACAAAGGTCAGGTTAGATATCTCAGGATAAAATTATATACATAAAGTAAATGGATATATGATGAAATGCTAAGGACACTCCATGGTGGGTAAGAGCAGTATCCTTAATTAATGCTGTTAAGAAAGATTTTATTTAGTTGTGTCTTTTTCAAATTATTTTTATCAATATTTTATAGTTTTAATTGAGTGGATATTTTCAAGGTTGTAGTTCATTTCTCTTTATGTTTTTTTAAGTTATTGTATGTGAAGTATAAAAATCTTTTCCTATTAAAAGATAGGAACACTTTTCATGCTGAGTTTGTCTGCTTCAATTTTACTGAATGCATTAGTTTGGCTGTGGAATCTTCTGACATTTCTTTTTTTTAATTTTTTATTCAATACATTTTTTTTATTTACATTACAAATGATTTCCCCTTTTCTAGCTCCCAACTCCCCAAAAGTCCCATAAGCCCTCTTCCCTCCCCCTGTTCTCCCATCCACCCCTTCCCACTTCCCTATTCTGGTTATATGTAATATCATCTCATCAGTAAACAAGGCTAATTGCACTTCTTCCTCTTTGAATTGAACTCTCTAACTAGCACTTCCAGTATAGGCTAAGGAAAGATGGTTACAGTGGACTGTGTGGTATGCTTCTGGATCCTAGAGAGAAAACATTCAACATTTCAGTCTTAAGCTCTGCTTGTTTGCTATACATGGACTGTATTTTCTACTCTTCCCTGGGCTGTGTGAGGGAAGAGTATAATATACAGTGAAGGTAAGTGATTGTAGGACTTCTAAGATAGAGGACTATTGAGAAGTGGTTAAATAATTTGGGATGCTTGTCCCATAAAGAATATTTCATGTAGTACCCTCAATTCTTTTACAAGAAAATTTGGTTATAAACAAGAAAGCCCAGCCCCTCACTGTACTCTGCCTTGTAGTCTCCTGATGTTAGCCACCAGGAAGCTTTCACCTTGCCCTTGTCCAAAACTGGGAGATAAATGAACTCCCTGAACTCCCTAGTGTCAGGTGCTTTGCTCCACCAATACAAACAGAACTAACCCAAATATGCTGTTAGCTGTGGCTTTGTCCTACATGGCCTCTGCTTTGTTTAACTACATTTCCTTGAACCTTGGCATCTAGTTGTAGCAAGCTTTCCTCATTTGTCTTCGTTTTCTTTTAATGTAATTCTCCACATAGCTTTAGTTAGGTGTTAAAAAAAAAACCCTTTAAGACAGTAATTGATCCTGCTTTTAGTAGTTAAGTTATAATTACAGAACTGCAAATGCTGTGTAATGTTCTGAGTCCATCTGGTTCTGTGTATTTTTCTATAACAATGAAGTCATCCATCAAAACAACTTCCTCCTTTGCGTGTTTCTTAGGGCTGAGAATATTTAATAAACCCCATCACTGTCATAAAACAGAAACATTTTGATATAATAATTTACTCATATAAACATGAAGCCAATGCAGGAGAACTTTGACGTTTCTGAATAGCTATTCTCAGAGTAGTTTATCTTTCATAAAAGTGATCAAAAGTAATATAATTCTGTGGGTTTTCTCAATTTATTAGATATCACTGAGTTATAAACCTCTTATATGGCAATGTAATTTTATCTTGGGCTAAAATGCTATCAAAGTAATATAAAGTTGAGAAAGGATTTAAAATTGAAATTATCCATGTTGTGGCTACATTTATGATTCTTAAAGTACCAACTCACAACTTCCTCTAGCACAGTATGAATTGATTTAAGAATAAATTGTTGTAACCAAAATCTCCAGGTATGCCATTCAGTGCTACTTTTGTGAATATTAACTGTAATAAATTTCCATTTATTTTGCTTGTCTTTCCATCAGTAATTGAAGGTCTTACAAGTTGTCTGAGATATTGACCATGATATAAATGTGAAAGGGGAACTGAAAGTTTGTAAAGATGTATTTTACAAAGATTATTATAATAAGAGAACACATGATGTGTATAAAGATGTTATAATAACTCTCATGGGGTTGATTGGGAAATAGGGGGAGGGGAGATGGCTTATGGGACTTTCGGAGGGGGATAGGAAAGGGGAAATCATTTGAAATGTAAATAAAGAATATATCTATTATAACATAAAAAATTAAAAAACATTTCAGGCCTGTATATATTGATATATGTATATATATATACACATATACACATATATACATATACATATATATTAAAATGTTTAATATATACACACACATACACACATATGTGTATTCACACACATATGTGTATACACACACACACACACACACACACACATTCTTTGTCCTTATTACTTGTTTGTCAAAAAATGGGAACATGGTTATTTTCTTAGAAAGGCTGGTATATGAACCATATCTCTACAATACCTGGTGATAGGGGAGTGGGAATATTATTCAGGTAATAATAGTCACCCCTTCTAAATATTACTCTTTATTCTCAGGATTTGATACTGTAAAAGTTTGTTTCTTTCCCAGTTTCTATCCATATCATCCATGAAGGACCAATCCTTAACCTCACTGGCAACCACTGACTTCATCTCAGAATCCTCTACCACTTTCCCAACAGCATGTCTGCTGATCAATGATGGTGAAGTCTTGTACCAAGAGTGGAAGCTCCACTCTTGTCTGTATCACATACCTCCAAACCTTCCTTCAACAGTACACCTTGAACAAATACCTTTGAGTTGTATGTTCCTATTGGGCCAAAGGAATTATGGGCATTGGTAATTGGTCAACACATCTTTACTCTATGGTACGAAATAGGAAGCAAGGACAAAAAACAACACAGTGAGATACAAGAGCAATTTGTGTGAGGGAAATGATGCTCTAGAGGAGGAGATTAGGTCTCAGAGTACACCATTCATGTTGGTAATTTACTAAATTCTATAGAAGAAATATTTGGTATGTTTTCATTTGCTTGCCTATTGTTTTGGTGAACATCACAATGAAAATCAGCTTAGGGGAGAAAAGGATTTACTTCCTCTTACAGGAAAGTAAGGGCAGAGATTGAAAGCAGGGACTTGACACAAAAAATTATGGAGTAATGCTGTTTGTGAGTCATTCTTTTTTTTTTTATTCGATATAATTTATTTACATTTCAAATGATTTCCCCTTTTCTAGCCCCCCCCCACTCCCCGAAAGTCCCGTAAGCCCCCTTCTCTTCCCCTGTCCTCCCTCCCACCCCTTCCCACTTCCCCGTTCTGGTTTTGCCGAATACTGTTTCACTGAGTCTTTCCAGAACCAGGGGCCACTCCTCCTTTCTTCTTGTATCTCATTTGATGTGTGGATTATGTTTTGGGTATTCCAGTTTTCTAGGTTAATAACCACTTATTAGTGAGTGCATACGATGATTCACCTTTTGAGTCTGGGTTACCTCACTTAGTATGATGTTCTCTAGCTCCATCCATTTGCCTAAGAATTTCATGAATTCATTGTTTCTAATGGCTGAATAGTACTCCACTGTGTAGATATACCATATTTTTTGCATCTACTCTTCTGTTGAGGGATACCTGGGTTCTTTCCAGCATCTGGCAATTATAAATAGGGCTGCTATGAACATAGTAGAGCATGTATCCTTATTACATGGTGGGGAATCCTCTGGATATATGCCCAGGAGTGGTATAGCAGGATCTTCTGGAAGTGAGGTGTCCAGTTTTCGGAGGAACCGCCAGACTGATTTCCAGAGTGGTTGTACCAACTTGCAACCCCACCAGCCGTGGAGGAGTGTTCCTCTTTCTCCACATCCTCTCCAACACCTGCTGTCTCCTGAATTTTTAATCTTAGCCATTCTGACTGGTGTAAGATGAAATCTTAGGGTTGTTTTGATTTGCATTTCCCTAATGACTAATGAAGTTGAGCATTTTTTAAGATGCTTCTCTGCCATCCGAAGTTCTTCAGGTGAGAATTCTTTGTTTAACTCTGTACCCCATTTTTTAATAGGGTTGTTCAGTTTTCTGGAGTCTAACTTCTTGAGTTCTTTATATATATTGGATATTAGCCCTCTATCTGATATAGGATTGGTGAAGATCTTTTCCCACTTTGTTGGTTGCCGATCTGTCCTCTTGATGGTGTCCTTTGCCTTACAGAAACTCTGTAACCTTATGAGGTCCCATTTGTCAATTCTTGCTCTTAGAGCATACGCTATTGGTGTTCTGTTCAGAAACTTTCTCCCTGTACCGATGTCCTCAAGGGTCTTCCCCAGTTTCTTTTCTATTAGCTTCAGAGTGTCTGGCTTTATGTGGAGGTCCTTGATCCATTTGGATTTGAGCTTAGTACAAGGAGACAAGGATGGATCAATTCGCATTCTTCTGCATGCTGACCTCCAGTTGAACCAGCACCATTTGTTGAAAAGGCTATCTTTTTTTCCATTGGATGTTTTCAGCCTCTTTGTCGAGGATCAAGTGGCCATAGGTGTGTGGGTTCATTTCTGGATCTTCAATCCTGTTCCATTGATCCTCCTGCCTGTTACTGTACCAATACCATGCAGTTTTTAACACTATTGCACTGTAGTATTGCTTGAGGTCAGGGATACTGATTCCCTCAGATTTTCTTTTGTTGCTGAGAATAGTTTTAGCTATCCTGGGTTTTTTGTTGTTCCAGATGAATTTGATAATTGCTCTTTCTAACTCTGTGAAGAATTGAGTTGGGATTTTGATGGGTATTGCATTGAATCTGTATATTGCTTTTGGCAAAATGGCCATTTTAACTATATTGATTCTACCGATCCATGAGCATGGGAGGTTTTCCCATTTTTTGAGGTCTTCTTCCATTTCCTTCTTCAGAGTCTTGAAGTTCTTGTCATAAAGATCTTTCACATGTTTGGTAAGAGTCACCCCAAGATACTTTATAAAGTTTGTAGCTATTGTGAAGGGGGTCATTTCCCTAATTTCTTTATCAGCCTGCTTATCCTTTGAGTATAGGAAGGCCACTGATTTGCTTGAGTTGATTTTTATAACCCAGGTATCCCTCAACAGAAGAGTGGATGCAAAAAATGTGGTATATCTACACAATGGAGTACTATTCAGCCATTAGAAACAATGAATTCATGAAATTCTTAGGCAAATGGATGGAGCTAGAGAACATCATACTAAGTGAGGTAACCCAGACTCAAAAGGTGAATCATCGTATGCACTCACTAATAAGTGGTTATTAACCTAGAAAACTGGAATACCCAAAACATAATCCACACATCAAATGAGATACAAGAAGAAAGGAGGAGTGGCCCCTGGTTCTGGAAAGACTCAGTGAAACAGTATTCGGCAAAACCAGAACGGGGAAGTGGGAAGGGGTGGGAGGGAGGACAGGGGAAGAGAAGTGGGCTTACGGGACTTTCGGGGAGTGGGGGGGGGGCTAGAAAAGGGGAAATCATTTGAAATGTAAATAAATTATATCGAATAAAAAAAAAGAGTATACATTATTTTTTTGGGTAGCTAGCTAGCTGTCCAGTTCCAGGTATGATTCCCCTCCTGTTAAATGGTCTGAATGTCTAATTGGAGAGCATTTTGTTGCTATAACATGTGAATACCACTTTATTGCACAATTATGCATGTATTACAATGATGGCTATTGTTATGTTCCATAGTCATGTTCTTTAATTGTAAAGACACATATCTGAAGGACTCCTTGCCTTGTTGGCGATCCTGAAGCTATGTCAATATTCGCTTGCCCAATAGACTGTGCACATCCTCTGCAGGATACAATGAACTGACAATTTGCTTCAGAACCTTCCAGATCAACCACAGGGGTGGATTTCCCCATGATCTTCTGAGGCAGGTACAGACAAACACTGAGAAAGAATGCAGAGTGCTAACTAGCAACGGCTATGTAACCAATCACCAAAATGGAGCAGCTTCAAATAAGAACCAGTCATTCTCACCAAGGCAATTTGATTGTGGTTTCATTAAGTAGTTGGAGTTGAAAGCTCTCACAAAAAAGTAACAACAATGCTTGCTTTCAAGCTGCTGCCATCTGATGGATGAGACTTCTGAGTGGTTCTACAGGTTAAGTGGCTAAATGACTCACCTGCACAGGTGCTGAAAGAGCACTCAGATGCTAGGAGCCTGGGATCTGTTGGTCCTCAACAGCTGTTGATATACCATTGCATATGACATCTGTGGTCCAGAGATTCTACTGGGAAGGTCAGAGCTTGTTGCACCATAGTCTGATTCTTCTCAACTTGCTTTCCCACCTTTCCTATGAGGAAAGGCTTTCCTTCATTTTGTTTCTGTGTGCCCACTAGTCTTTCACACCCTGGCCCATTGATATCATCCACACAATTTACTTTGGATTGGTTTCTGACTCGTAGAGGAATGAACTTACATATTCAGCAACTTAACTTTTAAACATGTCATTATTCAAATGACAGTGTAAGGCAAGCTTCATGTAAAACTTATAAACATACCAAACATGGATGTAAAATGTAAATTTGAAATGCACAGACATTCATTTATATAGAGAGGGTGAACAAACAGGAAATAACAGGACTGAAACTTAGCAGTCATACAAAGAAGCTCAGCCTGCTCTGGGGGCAAAGTATATTATAATATAGAGCTGAAAGAAACCAAAGAGAAATCAATAGTTCATTAGCATAAATGCAGAGTCAGACTGCAATAACTAGGACTTCTTCAAACCAAACTGAAAGAGCAGAATTTTCAACAACTAGTATCATGCAACAATTATAATTACGATGTCTATTCTGACACATTGCTTCATTTCAAAGGAATAAGATCCAATTGTGAATGTGAAAATACACAAATGAGAATAAAATATGGAAAATTCCCTTATAAATTTACAGAGTCTTTTTCACATTGACTTGAGGTCCAGAATTTAGGAACATGATTGATATCAAAGCCAAAAGAAAAGAAAGATCACCACAAGTGTTTTTCAAAAAACAAAACAAAACCAAAAAAAAAAGGAAAATTTGGCAGTAAAAATATTACTGACTCTGATTTAACTAAGCTTATTATAAAAGGTAAAATCATTTTTTTGACAAAAAAAAAAGCCTAATTTGGAATAGAGACCAATGAATAGCAAAATGTGTCTGGATACATGGACCCATACAGGTGTGTCAAATTAGCAATAAACATATTAATTTATGTCTGTTTTCTTCAAATACATGTCAAAGGAACATACATTCGTATTTGTTAATGGGCTAGTGCAAAGCATGGGGAATACCTGTCAAATAGATATGTATTGATGTCATGAAAAATCCTAGTTCTGTAATAGCACCAGTGTCTCCATCTAGGACACTTTAAGTGTTGTTTAAGGGTGTCTGAATAGGACTGAGGGCCTTAAGGACTTCTTGATGAATTTACTAGGCCAGATAAAGACAACTAAAGGTCATTGCAATGTGAGTTTATCTAATTGTCCTAGAAACTTAGTAATGCAGCCATGAAATTTTTCTGAATCTAATAGAGTAAAATCATTCAATACTACATCATCAAAAATGCTGGTGACTCCTTGATGCAGGAGAGGTAAGCAGAAACACAGAGGGAGCAGTATCAGGAGGATATTGTGGTGGCTAATATTGTCACCTGGACAATATAATATTGATTTGTATTCATAGTATCATGGTTTACATTGTATGTGACAATATTCTCCATCATACAAATTTACCACAGAAACAAATGACTAGGTTTAGTACAGTAGAAATTTATAGCTTAGGTTAAATGAGGTCAGAATGCCCAACCTAACTAGGGTAACATTATTCCATAGGGTCTTGAGTGAAAAGAAACAACAAAACAAAACAGGCAAAATCCTGTCTATGCTGACTATGGTTGCAGTGTGCTCAGCCGCCTGCATCCCTGCTGCCATGACTGCACCACATGATGTACCTGTCACATTAAGAGCCCAAATGACCCCTTCCTTCTTTAAGTTGCTTTTGTCAGATATTTTGCTGCAATGACAAGGAAAATAACTATTTTTATTAGATATTTTCCTTATTTACATTTCAAATGTTGTTCCTTTTCTTCATTTCCCCTCCCAAATCCCCATATCCCATGCCCACTTCCCCCTACTTACTAACCCACCCATTCTGGCTTCCCTGTCCTGCCATTCCCCTATATTAAGGCATTGAGCCTTCACAGGATCAAGGGCTTCTCCTCTTATTGATGTCCTACAAGGCCGTCCTCTACTACATATGCAGCTGGAGACATGGTCCCTCTGTTGCCATCCTTAAAGGAAATGAAGTGTAAAGACAATATGAAAAGGTTCAAGACAGAAGAGGCCTGTAAATGGATACATGCCCAGGTTTCAGAGAACTTTCTTAGCTGACAGAGTAACACAAGGTTTTGCTGGATAAAGCTGGAAGCAAAAAGAGGTGGTTCTATTGTCTAATGATGAAGAGGCTTGCTTGGCTTATAGAGTAATATAAAGTTATCTTACAGGTGATAGAAAACTGAAGACTACAATCTAGGAAAGGGGTTGAATCACATCAGAGCTCCTAGAAGATGCATGAGAGTAAGAAAATCTCCCCAAGATAAGGAGGACAATTTACCGATGTTTTATTACCACCTAAATATAAGTTTGAAAAATGGAAAACAGAATAAGCTGTCTCTATTATGAGAGCAGGAGCTCAAAGGCTCAAGTCCATCATTTTGATCCAACCATTTTCCCAGGGGACGTTGCTAAGTCCATTGAACAGTGACAGTCAATCTATTCACTGACCTCATCCTGTGCTACTTGGTGGACCATCTTCTTAATATTGGCTCATTTGCTTCTAGCTGCATCTCCCCCGCCTTCACCAGGAGTAAGACAGCAATAGTAAAGAAAATGGAAAGCCCTTTCATGTCTAACTTCATGCCTGTGTGGATTTCTCAGAATGCTTTTTATTGGAGAAATTCATTTGGCTAAAAGAAAGAAAAAACACAATGAAGTGCATTGTTGAGATGAGTAAATTGAAGCTATTATATTTTCTATTCCCTTAGTGTTGTCCCTGCATTAATAGATCTGTGACCTTGAAAATTGGAAGCTGGTTACTTTTTGTTGCTCATTACCATTGTGAACGCTTCCCCATCAATCATATTTATTTAGGCAGGGACCTTGAAAGGGATTTTAATCAGCCTTCTGGTAATATTTTTGTATACGTTAATGTACTTCATTTTCCCCATGTTGTTTTTGTAGAATTTATAGTTTTGTTTGAAGGTAGAAAATCACGAAGTGTTAAAAAGTCATCTTCTCTCAAAACTGACAGTTACTGACTTTAGTCTTAACCTTGTATTTTGTCTGTTTGTTTGCTTGATCAGTTCTAGCGTGCACCATTAAGTGACATATTTTTGAGTATCTCATCTGCATACCTACTTTAAGATATATGTTGTATCTAACATGTTTGTTGCTGGATTACATAATATATTTAAGGTTTTGTTCTACAGTTTTCTAAATATAAATGTAATAAAGTACAGCTAAAATATAAGGCTATATAAATTAATAAAGAATTAGGCAATCAGGAAGAAAAAATTAAATAACTTCATCCTTGTGTAGACATACATGACTGTTTCATCATAGATATTTGTCTTGCTGACCTGCCAATGCCTGTGGATACCCAAGTTCTTTATACCAACATACTTGAAATCTACAGACCAAGAAAATGTATAAGGGAATATTTTTCTTCTCTTGACAGATATTTCTAAACAATTATCTAGAATTCCAGGTTCAAATATAAAAGTTTTAGGATCTTTAGCAGTCTCATCTAGACAGAATAGTGTAGAGAGAGCCCTTTGCTTCTAAGTTTTGTATTGGGCCTTGCTATGTGAGGCTTCACTTGAATATATCTCCAAGCTTTGCACATCCTCATGGCCTATTCCCTTCTGTAGACAGTTTATATTTAGTGATTGAGTCACACTTGAAAAGGAAGAATTGGAAGGAGGCCAGAAACATGTAATTAGGGACTCATGAATCCTGAAAAACTCAGTCATTACTGAGGGGGGGGGGGGAAGAGGGAAGGGCTAAGGACTTTCAATAAACAAACCTCTTTGGCTTGTAAAGGAAGAGGAAAGCCCAAACAGGGTCTGTTGTTTACGAGATGGGACCATATTAATGTTGATGATGGTTATGTTTCTTTCAAAAATTTTTTTCTTATTTTATTTTTTCATTTTTTAATTAGGTATATTCTTTGTTTACATTTCAAATTTTGTCCCCTTTCCTGGTCCCCCCCCCCCGAAAATCCCATAAGCCTTCTCCCCTTCCATAATCAACCCTCTCCTGATTCCCTATCCCAGCATTCCCCTACACTGCTGCATCGAGCCTTTCCAGGACCAGGGGCCTCTCCTCCCTTTGATGTACAACAAGGCCATCCTCTGCTGCCTGTGTCTGGAGCCAAGGGTAACCCCATGTGTACTACTCACTTGATGGTTTAGTCCCTGGGAGTTCTGGGAGTACTGGGTGGCTCATATTGTTGTTCCTCCTATGGCACTGCAGACCGCTTCAGTTCCTTGGGTCCTTTCTCTAGCTCCTCCATTAGGGACCCTGTGCTTAGTTCAATGGTTGGCTGAGAATGCCCCCTCTGTATTTCTCATGCACTAGCAGAGCCTCTCAGGTGGTAGCCATATCCAGCTCCAGTCAGCATTTGTGGGCATCGATAACAGTGTCTGGGTTTTGGAACTGTATATGGGATGGATCCCTAGGTGGGGTAAACTCTGGATGGTCTTTCCCTCAGACTCTGCTCTACCCTTTGTCTCTGTACAGGGAGTATTTTGTTCCCCCTTTTAGAAAGGACCAGAGTATCCATATTTTGTTCTTCTTCCTTCTTGAGTATCAAGGGGAGTTAGCTTTTGTTTGCATGTAGAGAAGTCTAAGACCACTCATAGGTGTCCCCTTAATTCATTTCTACCCAACTATTCTTTGTTTCTTTGTTTCTTTGTTTCTTTGTTTCTTTCTTTCTTTGTTTCTTTCTTTCTTTGTTTCTTTCTTTGTTTCTTTGTTTCTTTCTTTCTTTGTTTCTTTCTTTCTTTCTTTCTTTCTTTCTTTCTTTCTTTCTTTCTTTCTTTCTTTCTTTCTTCATTTATTTATACATAGCCTTTCACAAAACCCAGATCTTTTCAGGTTTCACGTCTCCACTGCTAGGCATCTTGGCTAAGATGACTTATACTGACTCCTGGGATTCTCCCCTATCCCAGGTCTCTGGGACTTCCTAGAGATTGATGCCTCCCTCCAAACCTGGCATCTGCAGATTTCCATTTATTCTCCCGACCCTGTAGCCCTCTCTTTTATCTCTCCTCACACCTGATCCTGATCCTTCATCCTCCACGCTCCCTGTCCCACCCACTTTCCTCCCTCCATCTTCATCCTAAGACTACTTTATTCTCCCTTCTAAGTGAAATTCAACTACACTCTCTTGGGCCTTTTCTCTTGTTTAACTTCTATGAGTCTATGGAGTACATCATGGGTATCCAGTACTTTATGGCTAATATCCTCTTATCAATGTGTATATACCATGTATGTCCTTTGGGACCTTAGTTATCTTACTCAGGAGGATACTTTCTGATTCTATCCATTTGTCTGCAAAATTTATAGTGTCCTTGATTTTAATAGCTGAGTAGTATTCCATTGTGTAAATGAACCACATTATCTGTATCCATTCTTTGGTTGAGGGACATCTGGGTTGTTTCCAGTTTCTGGCTATTTTTTTTGACATTTTTTTGTTATTTTCTTTATTTACATTTCAAGTGTTATCCCCTTTCCTTTTTCCCCTCCCAACCCCCCTTCCTATTCCCCCTCCCCCTGCTCACCAACACTCTCACCCCTGCTTCCCTGTCCTGGTATTCCCCTACATTGGGGCATCGAACCTTAACAGTACCAAGGGCCTCTCCTTTCAATGATGTCCAACAAGACCATCCTCTGCAACATATGTGGCTGGAGACATGGGCCCCTTCATATGTACTCTTTAGTTGATGGTTCAGTCTCTGGGAGCTCTGGGGGCACTGGTTGGTTCATATTGTTGTTCCTCTTATGGGGTTACAAACCCCTTCAGCTCCTTGGGTCCTTTCTCTAGCTCCCACATTGGAGACCCTGTGCTTAGTTCATTGGTTGTTTGTGAGCATCTACTTCTGTATTTGTCAGGCAATGAAAGAGCCTCTTAGGAGACAGCTATATCAGGATCCTGTTAGCTAGTACTTGTTGGAATCCACAATAGTGTCTGGATTTGGTAATTGTATATGGGATGGATCCCCAGGTGGGGCAGTCTCTAAATGGCTTTTCCTTCAGTATCTGCTCCATACTTTGTCTCTGAATCTCCTCCCATGGGTATTTTGATCCCCCTTCTAAGGACCAAAGTATCCACACTTTGGTCTTCCTTCTTCTTGAGCTTCATGTGTTCTGTGAGTTGTATAGTGGGTATTCTGAACTTTTGGGCTAATATACACTTATCAGTGAGTGCATACTATGTGTGTTCTTTTGTGATTGGGTTAACTCATTCAGGATGGTATTTTCTAGTTCCATTCAATTCCCTAAGAAGTTAATGAATTCGTCATTTTTAATAGCTGAGTAGCACTCCATTGTGTAAATAAACCACATTTTTTATATCCATTCTTCTGTTGAAGGACATCTGGGTTCTTTTGAGCTTCTGGCTATTATGAATAAGGCTGCTATGAACATAGTGGAGCAGGTGTCCTTATTACATGTTGGAGCATCTTCTGGGAATATACCCAGGAGTAGTATAGTTCAGTCCTCAGTTAGTACTATCTCCAATTTTCCAAGGAACCACAAAACTGATTTCCAGAGTGGTTTTACCAGCTTTCAATCCCACCAGCAGTGGAGAAGTGTTCCTCTTTCTCGACATCCTCACAAGCATCTACTGTCCCCTGAGTTTTTGATCTAGGCCATTCTGACTGGTTTGAGGACGAATCACAAGGTTGCTTTGATCATTTCCCTAATGATTAAGGATGTTAAACATTTCTTTAGGTGTTTCTCAGCCATTCTGTATTTCTCAGTTGAGAATTCTTTGTTTAGCTCTGTACCCCATTTTTAATAGGGTTATTTGGTTCTTTGGAGTCTAACTTCTTGAGTTCTTTGTATATATTGGATATTAGCCCTCTATTGGATATAGGATTGGTAACGATCTTTTCCCAATCTGTTTGTTGTCATTTAGCCAAACTAACCAAAGAGCACAGAGACAATATCTAAATCAACTAAATCAAAAATTAAAAGGGAGGCATAACAACAAAAAAATGAGGAAAGAAAAAATCATCAGATTCTTTTACATAAGCCTATACTTAATAAAACCTGAAAATCTTGATGAAATGGACATTTTTCTAGATAGATACCAGGTACCAAATTAAATTAGGATCAGGTAAAGAGTCCCATAACCACTAAAAGAATAGAAGCAGTCATTAATATTTTTCCAACCAAAAAAAGCCCAGGATCAGATGGGTTTAATGTAGAGTTCTATCATACCTTCAAAGAAGACCTAATACCAATATTATTCAAACTCTTCCACAAATAGAAACAGGAGGAAAACTACCCAATTCAGTCTATGAAGCCACAATTACTCTGATACCTAAACCACATGAAGACCCAACAAAGAAAGAGAACTACAGACCAGTTGACCTTATGAATATTGAGGCAAAATACTCAATAAAATTCTTGCAAACTGAATCCAAGAACACATCAAAATAATCATTCATCATGACCAAGTAGGCTTCATCCCAAGGATGCAGGGATGGTTCAATATACATTCCAGTCCATCAATGTAATCCACAATATAAACAAACTCAAAGGAAAAAAGCTACATGATCATTTCATTAGATCATTTCATTAGAAAGCATTTGACAAAATCCAACACCCCTTCATAATAATGGTCTTGGAAAGATCAGGAATTCAAGGCCCATACCTAAACATAGTAAAAGCAATATACAGCAAACCAATAGACCACATCAAATTAAATGTAGAAAAACTTGAAGCAATTCCAATGATATCAGGGACTATGGTCCACTCTCTCCCTACCTGTGCAATATAGTACTGAAAGTCCTAGCCAGAGCAATTTTACAATGAAAGGAGATCAAAGGGATACAAATTGGAAAGGGAGAAGTCAACATATCATTTTTTGAAGATGATTTGATAATATACTTAAGTGACCCAAAAAATTCCCCAGAATACTTCTATACCTGATAAACAACTTAAGCAAAGTGGCTGAATATAAAATTAACTCAAACAAATCAGTAGGCTTTCTCCACTCATAGGAAAAACAGGCTGAGAAAGAAATTAGGGAAACAACACCCTTCACAAAAGTCACAAATAATAAAACATACCTTGCTGTGACTCTAAGCAAGTGAAAGATCTGTATGACAAGAACTTCAAGTCTCTGAAGAAGGAAATTGAAGATCTCAAACGATGTAAAGATTTCCCATACTCATGGATTAGTAGGATTAATATAGTAAAAATAGCCCTCTTTCTGAAAGCAATCTACAGATTCAATGCAATCCCCATTAAATTTCCATCTCAATTCTTCGTAGAGTAAAAAGGAGAAATTTTCAAATTCATCTGGAATAACTAAAAACCCAGGATATCTAAAACTATTCTCAACAATAAAAGAACTTCTGGTGGAATCACCATCCCTGACTCAAGATATACTACAGAGCAATAGGGATAAAAACTGCATGGTATTTGTACAGTGACAGGCAGTTAGATCAATGGAATAGAATCAAAGACCCAGAAATGAACCCCCACAGGTACGTTCACTTGATCATTGATAAATGAGCTAAAACCATCCAGTGGAAAAAAGACAGCATTTTCCTTTTTAAAATTTATTTATTATTATATGTAAGTACACTGTAGCTGTCTTTGGATACACCAGAAGAGGGCATCAGGTCTCATTATGGATGTTGTGAGTCACCATCTGGTTGATGGGATTTGAACTCAGGACCTTTGGAAGAGCAGTCATTGCCTTTATCCACTGAACCATTTTACCAGCCCCCAAATACTGCATTTTTCAACAAATGGTGATGGTTCAACTGGTGGTCAGCATGCAGAAGAATGCACCTTGATTTATTCTTATCTCCTTGTACAAAGCTCAAGTCCAAGTGGCTCAAGGACCTCCACATAAAACCAGATACACTGAAACTAATAGAAAAGAAAGTGGGGAAGAGCCTCAAGCAAATGGGCACAGGGGAAAATATCCTCAACGGAATACTAATAGATTATACTCTAAGATCAAGAATTGACAAATGGGACCTCATAAAATTGCAAAGCTTCTCTAAGTTTTTGGCTACTATGATTAAAACTGCTATGAACATAGTGGAGCACATGTCCTTGTGATATGGTAGAACATGTTGTATGTTGTTTGGATGGACCCTTCAGTGATTCCATTAGATTTACCATGAAGCAATGAAGGTCAAGTAGACAGGTGGTGTTTTTTCAATGATAAGGCAGTCATGAGGCAGTTATGGATCTCACAGGAAAAGGGAAGAGTGCAGGAACACTGTGGTAGAATGCAATGAAACTGAAACAAATCCACAAGTTGATGGGTTACAACTGCTAAACCAGATGAGATTTCAGCTTATAAACAGAGAAAAAGAATTCAGCAACATTGAAAGTATCAGAGAATGATAACAAACATTTGTGTCAGTATTTAGCTCATAGATATTGCATTCTTACTCACTATATATGGTGTTCTAAGTCACTTTACAAAATCCATGTCCTGCAAGAAATGACATACAGTCCACTCTAGAAAACTACACATTATCTGTCAACTTTGCAAGTGAATTCCAGACACAAATTTATATCTCAAGGGCCAGTTCCCAGAGAAGCTGACTTGGGAGATTTTTCTTTTTCTATTTTACCAAAGACAAGGGCTGAAGAAGAGCTTCCACAGCTTATATTTTCCCTTAAGAAAAGCAGTATTTAAAGAAGAAGTATGTTGGTGCAATTAAAAAGCTATACTATAAATTAACTGACCTGTCGCCATTAACTTTCTTTCCCACAGGAACTGAGGCATCTGGGTGATTATTAAACCATGAATGGATTTATGTAATGCCTTCACCCCCACAACAGTATCTTATCAGCAATCATTTCTTGGTCTTTGGAAGTGGTTTTCAAGCAATCTTTGAACCTTGCAGTATGAGGATGGGTTAAATATCATTAAATCACAAGAATGTTTTCATGCATTATTGATTTTCTATTGTCATTTACTACTTCATTATGTTTGGGGAGTTTATTATTTATAATACCAACTATAGCACTCAACAAGGTTGCCACAAATCAACCCTATGCCTCTCCAAGTAGCTGTCACAATTCTTTATTACCAGCTTGGGAGCTTACACGATCAAAACACATTCCTAAGTTAATTTTAAAGTGCATCACAGATAAACCACCATAATTTCAGGGAGCGAGAGTGCTTCACACTGAGTGTTCTCAATGTGTTTTTCACCATTGCAATAACACATTATGAAACCACAGAGTACTGATAGTCTGCTCTCTAAGAGATGAATATATGAAGGGTGGAGCCATTTTAGCTGCATATTTTAGAAGGGGACAGGCAAGTTATTTCATAGAGAGTCGGAAATGGTCTATGACATTCAATTAACTAGGTAGAAAAGTCATAAATCTACTGACATTAAACATGGAGAATAGATACCCTTTGGAGATCACAATGAATGTCCTAAGGTGACTGATGAATCGATGTGTATAATAAGATATAGATTTAGTTTTTGACATTCTAGAAAGAAAAACCTAACATATTACATGCAAGTTTTCAGAGCACAACTTTAATTCAAGATATGAAATAGAAATCTAGTTCATAGAATTGTGTGAAAGATGCTGTTGTATGAGGTTGAGGACATTAACTATATCAACATTGTTACATCACAATACTTTAGTAATTATGCAGATTAGGGGAGTGGGGTTGATGTACATAGATCAGGAAATTTTATGAATAATTTTTTCATTGAAGCAATATTCTTTTTTATTCGATATATTTTTATTTACATTTCAAATGATTTCCTCTTTTCTAGATCCCCACTCCCCTAAAGTCCCATCAGCCCCCTTCCCTCCCCCTGTTTTCCCACCCATCCCTTCCCACTTCCCTGTTCTGGTTTTGCCATATACTGCTTTACTGAGTCTTTCCAGAACAAGGGGCCACTCCTCCGTTCTTCTTGTACCTCATTTGATGTGTGAAGCAATATTCTATTTAAACAGTACTTTGTTTATGGAAAAGCATGAATAAATTCATATAGCAAGGAATTAACAAAACTCTTTCTTATTAAGAAAGTCCAGAATTTGTCAAATTCTTTCCATCCCATCTGCATTATTAACTTGAGTACCAACCATTCACCAGTGAATGCCTATTAATTCAGTAGAGAAATATCTCTATTTTCCATCATTGCTATTTTGCTCTTCTGCTGTTTTCATCACCACTATTTAATAGAGGTTTGTGAACATCTGTAGCACATAATGAGAAGAGGGTAACTTATGATCACAAAGCTGTTACTAAATACTATAGAGAGTGGAGACTGTTCAAAATAAAAATAGTATTTTAAGTAATCAAAGGTAAGTGAACAAGCTCTGTTTTTCAGAATCCAACCAGAAAATTTGTGTGTGTGTGTGTGTATGTGTGTGTGTGTGTGTGTGTGTGTATGTGTGTGAGTCCATGTGTGTGTAGAGAGGGGAGGTAAAGGGACACTTATCTCAAAGGGATTTTTATTTTCCTGGTTGTCAAATCTTTGATAAAATCTCTATATGTAAGGTGGAGCTCTTACACAGAGGATTGAATCCTATTTAGGATGAAGTCATGAGAAGAAAGATATAAAGTGGGGGAAGACCACAAAATGGAATCTCTACAAGTTGAATTCCCATGAGCATAGACTGAACCTGTTCATGAGGGGTCTTTCAGCATATTGTGGGTTACCTCTAAGTTTGCCAGACTGTGGTGACCTTCACTGCATTTTGAAACACACAGAACTTTTACCATAGAACTTGAAGAAATGATGGATGAAAATAGTCAGTAAAGACATTTCTGCTTCAAAACAATATTGTAAGTCAGTAGGTCAAAAAGAAAACACATGGGTTTCCATTTGATCCTTCCCACCTCTCCGTATTTTCTCTGTGTTTATTTAATACAAGAATATATCACAAATGGGATTCTGAGACATACTTGCTAATATAACAAAAAAGACATATCAAAAATTGACCTGAATATTATTAAACCTCAAGTAGAAAATGTGATATTATGGTTACAATTATAACAGAAGAACCTTGTTATTAGAATTTGCCTAGACCCATAGGATATGTATATCAAGAATAATAAGATATTAGAATCAAAGTTACAAACATAGAATCTGATTTCCTTAGCATTTTGAACCTCTAGATTCCATCTAAGAACTGGAGAATTTGTCTGTGCTTCATTGAATCTTGGTCCCCAATTTCATTATCTTCACCTGCCTTCACAACCTGTCTTAGAGTTATTATTGCTGTGATAAAACACCATGACCAACAGCAAACTGGGGAGAAAAGGGTTTTATTGGCTTATGCGTCCTGCTATACCTCACTGCAGGAAGTCCAGAAAGGAACTCAAACACATCAGGAATTCGGAGGCAGGAGTTAATGCAGAGGCTATGGAGAAGTGTTACTTATTGGTCTGCTCCCTGGCCTGCTCAGCCTGCTCTCTTGTAGACCTCCGGACCATTGGCCCAGGGATAAAAACCACCCACAATGAACTGGGCCTTTCCCCATCAACCACTAATTCAGAAATATCCCACAGCTAGATCTTATGAAGGCTCTCTCTTAATTGAAGTTCAGATAACTCTAGTCTGTATCAAGCTAACATAACACTATCCAGCAAACAGTCTCCTATTTAATTCCCTTTTGCCTTGTCCTTCATAGTTCTTCTATGTGCTGCCATTTAATGTATAGAAAAAGAGTTTCCCTTCACATTATAGCAAGTATAGCCCTTATCAATTATTTCCAATACTGACTAAGAACAGGAGGAAGGAGATACTTTTTCTTTGCTCCACTTATTGTAGTATTCACAATAATGTGATATGATAAATTCTCTACTTTAAAAATTTTAAGATTTTGAGGTGTATGAGATACAGGTAGAAAAATGGCAAAAATTGCTAAATGTCTCAGGGTATATTTTATCCAGTCAATACCTTATATACACTAGCCAGTCCTAAGCATGATCTTTTAAATATATTCTTCAATTAGCTATCATTATCTCCACAGATGAGAAAATGATGATACACCATATTTAAGAAAAGCCTAAACAGCAGATTCAGCACAAGAGAAGATGCTCCTTGACCATAGTACTTAAGCTCTTTGGTACCTGTTCTCAACATCACTGTCTATGTGTTCAGAGCGAAAACATCTGTTTCATAGGAGTTAAGAAACAAATAAACCTGGAATCAGCTTGGTAGCAAATATAAATATTTTCAGTAGCAGAAATATGTGCTGGGTGGGCTAGGAGTATAACTATATTATAATCACTTGCCTTGCATAAAAAGACTTGGGAATTCCCAGAAACACACACACACACACACACACACACACAGACACACGCACAAACACACACACACACATGCACATGCACACACAAAAGGCACATAGCATGCATACAGAGAGACAGAGGGCACAATAATAAAATGATAGGATTATAATTTTGATGTTTTTATATTAAGCCCATATACGTCTTGGAGAGAAATTAAACCCAAGGGTCTCAGAGGGAAAAAGAAACTTATACTTTAACCAAAAAAAAAAAAAAAAAAAAGAATGTGTATCATAGAGAAAGAAACTGGTTATAGGACAGATAACCAAAGAAACTATAATGTTGTGTCAGGAGACAGAAATAAGCAGTCAGTAAGATGACTTTATATCCTACTCTAGAGCATAGGAGGTCTACTCTATTTTTTTTAAGGAAGACAAGAAATAAGGAACAAGGAAAGACCTCTACTTTGGGTATTGTAGTCTTGCTCTCAGGTTTTCAGCAGCACAAAGGATAGTCATGTGAGATAATTTGGTAATGGTGAAAATCACGTAAAAATTAATAAGAAAAGTTGTTAATGGAAAGTGTTCCAGGCAAATCAAATATTGTAGATGGTGCAAACATTTCCTAACAGTTGAGGATCATTGAGCTTATGTTCCTCTATAGACCAGAGTATTATGCTACAAATAGAGAAATCTGCCTGAGACTTTTACGAACCCAACCTTACACAGGTCACATGCTGTAGCTGCCAATGTCCCATGCTGCCATCAATTTCATAAACAAATGAATCCTAACTGAGAACATAGCCTGTTTCTTTGTTCTCTTGAGAAATTCATGGTAAATGGGGACACATTTGACTATAGGAAAACATCTATGACTTTCTTGTTCTGTATTCTGTCTCATATCTTGATTTCCCAGCATTATACTCTGTCATCTATGTAAATTCACTATTGAAACAATCACAAAAACAATTCTTCTCATTGATAAACATCTATTTTCACCAGATCTTCAGATATTTCATTTGGTTTTTATTTTTTGATTTTGATTTATTATTGCTTTGCTTAAAGAGAAAATCCACACTTCTTTCTGACAGGTTTTAGAGTTATATTTTGTGTTCTGTGGCAACTCTGAGGTGGCCAAAGAGTATCCAGTACTATTTTCGTCACCACTCTAATGCATTTTTCCAATGAAAGAAAAGAAAACCAGTCATGTTGATAGTTCCATGACACAGTTCTAGAAAAGTTTAAACTATACATTCTTTGTCTTGGAACCTTGCTTTTACAAAGCTTGCTTGGGTAATCTGAGTATATGAAACTTAAGATAAACTGCCATTTTAACATTGTACTTTTTATCGATAAAGAATCACAGCTTAAACACAGTCAACTCCCGCAGTCCTTTGATACTCTAAAAAACTTGGCTTCTCCAAACAATGCATAGAATATTTACTTGATTTTCTCTGCTGACACTACTTCTGTCAGCATCTTCTTTAGAAATGGGTATACCTCCTGCCTCTGACCCTTGCCCAATTTTCTTCTTTTCTGTGTAATAATATGTATGTGTTGAATAGCTATAGGTCCTCTTGTGATTTCACCTGCCACCTCTCAGCCAGTGGCTGGGGAGCTGGAAAATCAAGATAGTCACAGAGCATTATGGTAAGGAGTGGCAGGCTTACAGGTACAAGGTCAGGGGTCTTGACTCTGCTGACACATCAAACTCCACTCCTTCTGAATTCTGCCCTTTCATTTCCCTCTGGAAATGGAAAATTCTCTTTTCAAGTTCTGAATTTCTTTTATCCAGGAGCACCTGGAAATCTATAATTGTCAGTTTGAGCTTGGAGAGCAGATCACAGGGTAGCAAGATGTTTCATGAATCCAGATAAAGTGAGCTTTGCTTGAAGGCATAAAAGGAAAAGTCAGTTGTAAGTAATTAATTTGGTGAGAAGTAATTCATTTCCCAAGATCAATGTTAATATTTCTAGGACAAGAGGAAAACATGGACCCAAAATTTTGTGGTCTTCAAAACCAAAAAAAAAAAAAGGGGGGGGACTGTTTCTCTGAAGGGAATTCTCAGTGTAGCAATGCATTTATGTTGTAGTGAGACCAATCATGACATCTCTACTGCTCTTCTGTAACACAAATTGGAAAATATCACCCCAATATGTTGCAGAGTGATTAGGAGCAAACCTACCTTTTTGATTCATATCCTTATTTTTCTCATTATTGTAGCAACCTGCCTGACAAAATGACTTAAGCAAAGAAGGAGGGATTGGTGGAGGGCTGTGTGCCAGTACTGATTTAAGAGCAAGATTCAGTTACCTTTGCCTTTGAAAAATAAGAACTGAGAAAATAAGCTTGAAAATGAGACGTTATTTAAAGCATGGTAGGGAGCCATGAGAAAGGGGAAAATTCTATAGGTACAAGAAGGGACATAGTGATGAGGAAGCCATGGTAACAGGAGCATGACATTGATTTTATGATACATTCCTGCTCAAAGAGCTGCAAACAATGAATGTTGACACTCCTCTTTCACTTTTATTTACTTCAGACCCTACCCAGCCCATGGACCTGCCCCACCCATATGCTGACAGGATTATGTATCTCTAGAAACACCCACAAAGGCATGGCAGTGGTCCATGTTCTAGATAATTGTAAATCCTATCAAGTTGACAAGTTTAACAGTCACACGTGTGACTCCTATGTGTCAGTAGTGCCCTGTGCCTGCCTTGATTCAGACCCTCAGCAAACATGTGCTGCAAACTGAATAAATATATTTGTTTCACACTCCTCCCTGACAACAGCATAAAACCCGCAGTGAATACCGTGGAATGGAATATGCTTCCAGTCTATCTCCAACAGATTAGATAATCTTACCTTTCTGCACATTTTTTGGAATTTAAAACAAATCTCAAATACCAACCACGTTCCTCTAAAATTGCTCGTATAAAAAATTAAAAACAACACTTAATAAACTCATTTAATGTTTTTACTATTGATTGTACTTTCTACAAAAATTTATGTAATGCATACAACTTTGAATGAGGTATATGGGAGTGAGGTGGAATTTACCTCTTCAATTTAGAAAGCCTTATATCCTAGAAGAGAAACATATGAATCAGAATTGACTGTAAGGAAGGGAAACACATGTAGTATTCTTGGGAAATATCAAGGAAAGGAAAATAAAACAGACTTTCATGTCTAGAAAAGGCTTCCTTGGGAAAGTGATGTCTTACCTGAAAGATGTATAGAAACTTTGTATCTGTAGACTTAGAGGCATGGTCAGAAGCACAATTTGTGGAGTGCCATGAATAAATGAAGGCATGGGGAGGGTCAAGCAGCAGTGCCAATAAAAATAGTAAGCTGCAAGGATCTTCTCTATTACCTGTGGTTTTTCTCCAGATCCTTCTCATTTACTTTTTGTTTAATACCATTCTATTTAAAGAAAACATGATTTGCACAGATTTTCATTTTATCATTACATTAAATAACTTCAAGTTCAATTTGGAATATAAAAGTATTTAGCTAAAATGAGAAAAAGTAGATAATCAAAAGCACAAAGATGTCCCTAGAGTTCATAGATGTGTGCACATTACATTTTTGCCACTGCAGTGGAATTGCTTTACAGAACTAACACCATAGTTTAGTTCTTGAAGCATGCACATTCCCTGACACTCTTTTCCTACCCTTTTCCTTCCAGGTCATCAATTTCAGAGGGAGATTCTAAGTTCTGAATTCATGAATCTTCTCCCATGTTGTTTGAGAAACTCTCTTTCTTACAGGTTTTCCTCAGTAGTGAATTTCAATTGCATGTGTTTGTGTGTGTCTCTCTGTGTGTGATGTTACTATCTAGAAATATTTATTTATAACAAGTGAAATCAATTATATGTCAAAGACTTGATGATATGTGAATCCAGATGTCCTAGAAATGTAGCAAATTATCAAATGCAAAGTGCCAGTGTAGAAAGACAAGGAACCACATCCCAGGCTGATATTTAAGCTAATTCTTCAAAGACATCAGAAGCTTTTCTGCATTCCTGTTTTAAGGTTTTGAAAACAAAGATGGAACATAGCCTACAGAGAACTAATAAATGGATATATGTCATCAAGAACCAAGCCAATAGATGATAAATTTTTATCATGAAAAATGAACATAAAATGTAGATTATAGAGAAAACCCAAACTATTGGTTGAAAAAATAAAGTAAAGCAAAATTAAACTCAAAACAGATTATAAGCAGGCTGGTTGTCATGGTAAATGTAAGATTATCATTTAAGTATAAATTCATGGGGAGTGAGAAGGTGCTATAAGCTAATTCCTCTCCACACCTAGGGATGGAATGTACCGGAGTGTTGTAGGAATAGGTCATGAGCTGAACAGTTGCAGGGATAGAGACTGTCAGAAATAATAACAATGACAAGTTCATGAAAGTTCTATCATTTGTGGTGTGCCAGGCATTGGCACACTGTATATATGTCATTTACTATTGTATCCTTCTGCCTGTATCTCTAGGGTATATGGCATTGATTCTCATCATTATAGCTCGTGGCTCATAAATGTTATCAGGGTTACGTTATACTAAGGTAGTGATACATCCAGGAGTTCACAAATAAGTCACAGTCCTGATTATACTGGGTCTTTTTTATTAAATATATTCTTTATTTACATTTCAAATGTTGTTCCCTTTTCTGGTTTCCCCACCAAAAATCCCCTAACCCATACCCCCGGCTCCTGCTCAACAATCCACCTACTCCTGCTTCTCTGTCCTGGCATTCCCCTATATTGAGGCATTTAGCCTTCTCAGGACCAAGGGCCATTCCTCCCTTTGAGGTCCAACAAGGTCATCCTCTCCTGCATATGCATTTGGAGCCATGAGTCCCTGCATGTGTACTGTTTGGTCAATGGTTTAGTCCCTGGGAGCTCTGGGGTTACTGGATGGCTCATATTGTTGTTCCTCCTATGTTGCTGCAAAACCCTTCAACTCCTTGGGTCCTTTCTCTAGCTCCTCCATTGGAGACTCAGTGCTGAGTTCAATGGCTGGCTGAGAGTGTCCCCCTCTGTATTTGTCATGCAGTGGCAGAGCCTCCCAGGTGACAGCTGTATCAGGCTCCTGTCAGCAAGCACTTGTTGTCATCCAAAATAGTGCCTGGGTTTGGTAACTCTATATGGGATGCATCCCTAGGTGGGGGCAGTCTCTGGATGATCTTTCCCTCAGTGTCTACTCCACACCCAAATGCATTTATTATGACATGCCATTAGACCACGAGACAGTATGTTGGACATGAATAATTATTGAACACACACTGTATTGTCAATGGCATAATGAGACTTTAGATTAATCTTTATAATTAAGACAGCAACCTATCATCTACACACCAGCTCAGGGAAAGTGTTTGAGTTGGCTGATGAAAAATATACTTACAGATATTGAAAAAAGATTAACTCAGTTGCTTTTCTATTGCTGTGATGAATTCCATGGCCAAAGAAACTAATAGAAGGAAGTATTTAGCTTACAGTCTTGAAGAATGAGCCTGTCACCATCATGATAGGAAAGTATAGCAGCACACAGATATGGCAGCTGGTACAACCAGCTGAGGGCTCAGATCCTGAACAGTAAGTAAGAGAAAGAAAGAATAGACCTGGGATAATTTAAGCCTCCAAACACATCCCAGTGACACAGTTGCTTCCACCAGGCCTATCTTTGAAGCTTTCCTAAACAGTGGAACCAACTGAGATCTAATTTAAATACGTGAGATTATAGGGGCATTCTCAAATCACAAGAAAGATGCTTAACCAGTTTTAATGGTATATTTTTATTTATTTATTGAGAATTTTAAACATATTTACCATTATAGAACTGAGAATTGTTCCCTGTATGGCATGACATATTCTCGTACCATGACAATCAAGAACTAATTGGATGTAGCACCAATGATACATCTTTGATTTCCATAAATTATTGTGTATGTTAGTGGATAGACTTCACTGAAGAAACCTCTATACAAGAATAATCCAATTACTCTTTGTGTATATATATTCATTTCTTTTGAGTTCATTTGTATATAATCAGAATCTCAGTCTCTATTTAATGGACTCTTAGTCTCTTTGTAATGTGTTCCTTCAGGATAATTGTTCTCTGCATTTATCCCACGACTATTTTTGTTATGAAAATTGATCACACTAGGCTTTAAAAAGCTACTAAAGAATAAAGATAAGAATGGCACATCATCTATTAAAGATAAAAGATGAGTGAAGATGTAATTAAAAGTGATGTATCTAAATAACTCATTGCGCCTCAGAATCTTTGATACAGAGTTTTCTTCAGGCACTTCTGCACAACTAGCATTACATTTTAGCAGGAGTAGTGATAATAATATCACAATAAAGAAAAGATCAGTACTTAATTATAAAAGACCTAAAATAGACTACTATTTGAAATTAACTGCCCCAGGGGTCCTGAGCTATTTAACTGAGCTACTGTTGATATTGGGAATTTAACCTTTTAACTAGTGATTGACAAGTTGTTTCTAGAGGATGTAGTATTTATAGATTGCATTATAAATCACATTACCTCAATTCTCCAACAGATAGAAGACAAGAAGGCAAAGCTTCTGTGTGCCTGAGATGAAGCCTGGATGTCTGACACTTTGCTTTATATGTGTCTCCAGTGTAAAGGGAGTTTAGTCTTCAGCCTGACTCTGCAATTGCCAGCTGATATATAAATGATCTGCTGTGTTTATATATCGTATTTACATGGGTAAATTTACATGAGTTTCCATGGTGCCTTAGTATAAAACTGTTGCTCTTAAAACTATTAAGCATGGGAATTCCTTTGAAATCTGACTATGTATGTTATTGTTCTTTCCTTGAAAATTCAATAAAATACAACTTGAACTTAGTATAGTATTTTCTCAAAGATTGTATTGTCTGATTCCCAGTACCAGTCAGTTCTATAAAAGGGAATGCTACAAGGATTATCTCAAGTGCCATGCCATTCAGGACCTTTGTCTCCATGTTCAATGCTGGATAGTTGAGTTTATAAGCAACAAGTCTGTAGGGGAACATAAGCAGAATAGAACCCTGCTGTTTGAGATACAATCCCGTTTAGGACAGACAGAAACATATGTCTGACTCTCGTGATGAGTTTTGTCCTTTAAAGGTTAGGGACATTTGTAAAAAATCTAATTATATGAGTTTGGCACCAGAGCCCTAAAATTGAAGGATACTCCAGGACTGGGACTCTGTGACTCAGAGGCTATACATGCCAAATATGTGACTTAGAAGATCAGCAAAGACAATTGTGACATTGCTAATATCTTTCTTTTTCCAGATTACATATGATTCTTACTGTGCCCTGTTAGAACAGGAAACTGATGGGAAAGTAAATCCTAGGTAATACAGCTTGATATAGACAGGTAGACACACATAATGGAGTCTTTTGTTGTACATAGAAGCCTCCAAATGTGTTGTCTTGAAATTACAAGGTAGTAATGGCTATTAGAACATGTCACTGATTTTGATTCTAAGAGGTGTCTGAGTGGCTATTAGGACCCAAAATACTAAGATTATCTACTGTATCTACAATAGGGTGGCTGCCAGATGGATGAAAAACAAAGTCCTCCAGACATGTAGAGCAATCATAGCGATAATTGTATATGTGTTTAATCTGTAGAATAAAATAATTTAGGACCTCAGAACCTAATTTCCAACTCTGAACGAGATGATATGACCATGTGTCCCATAGCTCTGGGATATTTTTGAGAAATATATTGTTCAATTATTTGTGTGTATATGTGTATGTGTGTGTGTGAGAGAGAGAGAGAAGGAGAGAGAGAGAGAGAGAGAGAGAGAGAGAGAGAGAGAGAGAGAGAGAGAGAGAGAGAGAAACTATTAAGATTAAAGCCTACATGATATAAATAAGTACCATAAATGACTTCTTTATAAAATCCAGAGACTTGGGAAACAGACAAATTTGCCAAAGGTCTAACAGAAGACATTTATTCTATGAAAGCATATTTTCTTTTTCCAAGTAGAATGTGTATAATCAAAATAACAACCAGGTGGCATAGTAGATATTCAGGTTGATAAACTAATTTTTTTATCATTGTTAAGAATATATGGTAAAAATCATATATGATATCCTTGATTGCCAGTACTGTGGCCTTACATATCAATATGTGTGTATTGTTTCATACTATGGCATAATAGTGGCTATAAGGTCAAAAGAGATGAAATTTGCATCTCTGTTACAATCTTGAATAACCTCACGAACAGAGAGATGTCCATCTATTGTTGAAACATCAGTATGCAGCATATGGCTCTAAACCAGTGTAGGAGACATATGACAGTGAATAGAAAGTGTCAGATCTTATTAGTCGCCATAAAACAGTCCATGAATGGTCACCCAGGTATTAATTTTGTTGTCATAAAAGTAAAGTTGGTCACCTTAGAGCAAGGCTGGTTCATATCCAAGTAAATAAAAGTGCAAGGTAAATCAATCACTTGTGCCAAAACATTCAGAGGCAATAAAAGTGTATGGACAATGCTAATCAGGTCTAATATGAAGTTAATACAATAACAAAATATAGAAGAGTTTAAAAATCAGTTCAATTATAATCATAATGTTAAGATATATTTAAAATTTAAATCCCAAAAGTCCATTCACATAAAGAGTGGAGAAGAAGGGAAATTTCTACTGTATAAAAGAAATAACTGCTTATCAATGAAAAGCCATGAAATTGAAAAAAACATCATCTGTTGGTTGATTCTATACCCAAAACCATGTGACTAAACATGTTCCATTTTCAAAAGAAAGAAAATACTGTATTTTAAATGAGAGATTGCCTCCTCAGGAATGGTCATTAACCCTAAATATTTCTCTTCAATGATTTCTCTGAACTCAATTTTTATAATCATTACAACTTGTCACTGATAGTGCATGTTGAACATTGTTGGGTGTTTTATTTAGATGGGAAAATACATACGACATGGGAGAAATGTAACCTATTACATATGACCCTACATAACCCTAGGGCAATGAGATATTAGTGTATGAGTAACTGGACACTGCAGGAGATGCTGTGTTACTGGGATTGTGTTTGGCACTCATTGCCACTCATTCTGTGCCTCTTTGATCTTTTCTTTCCTTAATTTCTTAATTCATATTTATAATCACCTCTGAGCTGGGAAGACATTAGAAAAATTGATCTGCAAACGTGCACAAGCATTTTTTTTCACCATGGCAACTGCTACTCACGCATTGCAAAATGTATCACATTGGAAATTCTGCTGAGCTCTTGTTTTCAGCACAGGCCGGTGGCAGTCTGCAAATCACTGGCTTCTTGCAGCCGCCCAGAAGGCCCTGAATGCTCCTATGATGGATGGACCAACAGCAAACTGCTCATGCTCACTGCAGAGAGGGGAAGCTTCCCGTTTCTACCCATCATTTCTTCATCAGTGCTTGTTCCTGGTGAGCAAGAACAGTGACAGGAGGGGTCTTGATTTCTATTTGTTCTCTCTTATAATTTATTTCAGATATTATAAGGCTATGTAAATATATAAATATAACTACATATATATATAATATATATATGTATATATATATAGAGAGAGACAGAGAGACAGAGAGACAGAGAGACTTTATATCAATATTAGCACAAAATTGAGGCTGAACAATGAATATTCCAACAGCTAGAAATCAGATAATTAGGGAGGACAGGTGCTTTTGTTGTATCTTAATATTTCAGTAATAGGTTAGAGAATGCAATAATTGAGTTCAATCTGTTCCCCTCAAGTGATATAACACAAAATTGCATTTCAGAAGAACATATTACAATACTATATATGGAGTTGCTGGAAATTAATCTTCTGATTGCAAGTGCTATTTGCAATGAACCAAGAGTTCTTAAACCCTCATATGCTATTTGAACATTTAGCTTAATTTTATACGATCTATATAGGTGCTCCTAAGAAAAATGTATCAAGATGTTCATGTCAGCTTTGCACAGTTGGAATGAATTAGAATGACACTCTTCTCTGTATTTTCCACATATAACCTTGAAAGATTAATTTTTTAAGATGCCTACTTTCTCATAGCATTGTAGTTTTAATCTTTCAGCTGACCATTTCTGCATTACTTGTAGCTGAAGTAATTTCCTTGCTAAGTCTTAGCTACCCAGATACATTGGCAGAGAAGTCACTTAAATGTATTTCAATTTCTATCCAATTAGCCCTTCTTTCTACACTAATATGTCCATTCAGCTCCTGTTTAGAAAGTTCCTATTTATGTAGTATAGTTTACACATAAACAGATAATAAAAATAAACTTACTGTATGCCAAAAATATTATACACATGAAACTTGAATCCTGAAACCAGCAAACTAGATGTATGAGTTTCATCATTTGCAAATGAAAACACACAGCCAGCCCATGACTGAACTGGGGTTTAAGGACAGACTGGTTATCTACAAGGAATCAATCTACAAATAGTTTATTCTTCAGAAATGTCAGCCTGTGGGAGAAAAGAGCCTGAAATGAACATTTAGGATATTATATGGGTAGAAAATAAGCTATTTAATAAACCAAAGGCACAGGAAACCGTGACTATTTTCTATGTACTTCGTGCCTAAAGGAAGAATCAAATATCACAATCCATGTGAGCATACTTTAAATTGTCAATAACCATGCAATATATATATAATTGGTACGTCCATGTTGATCATAGGATGAACTTTCAATGGTGGATATAAGACTGGGAAGATAAAATTGAATTCAGAGTGCTATGATCTGAAAGTCACACTATGCAGGTCCCATTATCATCTGTGAGAAATATGTAATTAAGGGAAGATTTTAAGTAGGCATCACTGCTGGATGCCAATTTTCCCTTTTCTATTACTCAAAATCTGCATCTTTCAAATAGAGATTGCAATAGCCTCTTTTCATGGTTGTCTAAAGATTAGAGTTAGTACATCTGGTGCATAGGCTGAGACAAAATGCAGAGCACATACTTTGTGAGTCTTGAATATTGATTCTCTAGCACAGCACTGTTAATTTCCTTTGAGAAAATCTGAAAGTATTGATATAAATCCAGTCATTTTTATTAGTTCATTCATTATTATTACTCTTCTGAGAGGGGTGGGAGAAAGGCTTTTCTCTTTAGCCATGTGCTCATTATTGTTAGACACCATGACATTATATATTAGTAACCATATGCATGTCTCTAAAAGTGAAGAAAGGAAAACAGATATGCTTAGGGCTTCTGTGATGAAGAATCAGTATGGGATAACTAAGTTCCTTGATGCTTTGTTTTGTTTTGTTTATTCATGCTGGTCTTGAACCTGAGTCAGCAACATGAAAATAGCAATGGTTACAGACAACTAAAAGTACCAGCCAAAGTTTGCCATCTTTAATCAAATAATGGGGAAGAAGCAGCGAAGACAGACAAAATTATTATGCTATTAGGACTCTATTGTAATCCATGTAAAAGTTATTGAAACATTCACGGTTTCATTCTTGCCTGTTCAAACAGAGAGTAGTCATCTACCCTTGTGAAACTATAGGAAGACACAAACTTTCTCTTTGTTGATGAATAGAAAAAGGGTATGGTGGGGAACTCAGACCTTTATCTTTTATGTGTGATTGCAATCAATTCACAGAGCACTTTGGGAGACATGTAAGGAAAGGCATCTTTCATCCTTCATGGCTAGCAAGTATTCCTTGCTCTATCTCCTGAATTAATGTCAGGAGAAGCCTGACAAGAATTAGAATTTTGATTATCTCCCAGTCACAATGAGGATTGCACATTTATTCTATAAATTACCTTTCATATAACTGTGGAAAAATAACCTGACAATGGCAACTTTGTGTAAGATGGATTCTTTTTGACTCATAGGAGTGCATGACAGACTTCATATGAAGTGATGTTGCTGGTCACATTGCCTATGCGATCAGCAAGCAGAGTGAGAAGGATGCTGGCACTTGAGCCTTTTTCTCCTTTTACTTGTATCCAGTATCTAAGTTCATAGAATGAAACAGCCCATGTTCAGGGTATGTTTTCTCCCTTCATATAAACGTCTTTAGAGACATGCTCACAGGCATATCAGAGATATGTCTCCTAGAAGACTTTAGATACAGTTGATAATAAAGAGTAATTATCAAATCCATATCAAAGCATATTGTAGCACATCAAAGATGATCATTCCAGTCCTTTTAGTATTGGTGGAAATCTGATGGAAGATATCAGCCATAGTCTAAACCCAAGAGTAATTAAATTTTCTGCCAACTTTGGCATCAATGGAGGGCAAGAAAAGAACACCAGGCAACTTTTATCACTATCCTTAATGGAGTGTGAAATGGTTCTCAAAATAACCACACTTCAATCAAAACTAATCCTTCTTACAAATAACAATGATAATATCTACATGCAAGGGGAAAAAGAGTTATGAAATGACAATTCCAGCAGGGCACAGATTTGTAATTATGGCACAATTGAAAGACAGAAAAAAATGATAAGTAAAAGGTATTAAAATAAGAAAGCCCATTCTATCTTATCTACATTGTGTTGCAAAACTTACGGTGGGAAGATGTTACACATGTCTGCTGTTTCCAGAAAGGATCCCACAACAAACCAAAGTGTAGATACAAACAAGTCTAACTTGATGAACCAATAAATTTTATTGAGGCCACTTATAAGAATATGGGTGATGGTTTACATATAAGAGCAGAAATGAATCAAAGACAGTTTTATTACTAAAATCCACTACAGCATGGGTGACAGCTGATAAAAGGTAGGCACCTAGAGAACACTGTACAGACTTCAGGGTATTCAACAGGTTGGAGAGTGACCATGTAAAGTGACTCAGTGGAATGAACTCCTTCCAGGTATCTCAGCTGGTTTCGACTTCTTTCAAACAGCTGGTCTGGCTTAGAGACTCTTCTTGGCTGTTTGGCTAATTCACACTTGGAGGAAGGAGCCTCGTGAATGCTGTCAGTTTCAGGGACTTCCTGAAGATATTTTGAGTTGTTTCCCTTCAGGCTTAAGAGTTTCCTCACAGGATACAATGTTACACAATATACAACAAGGAAGAAATATGGTGAGAAGATTTATATGTCCACAAGACAGATTGCTCAAACAACTTATTTAATAAACACAAATGTTAAATTTCTGAGGTTGAAAAGACAGTGAAGACAAAATACCAAAGAAATCTGTATTAAGATCATTACAGACAAATTCCTACAAGTTAAAGGGTCAAGCAAAATTATAGATTCCATGGGGGGATATATAACAGTTGTACCCATAAGGAAAATATAATAAATTATGAAAGAGTTCTCTCAACAGTCATGGAAAGTTAGAATACAATTGAAGGGAATATTGTTAAACATTGAAAACAGGGAAATATGTCAGAATCCAGTATCTATTCAAGATTGTACATCAGTAATGAAGAAAAAAATCAATGCAATTGTGTGTAAAGAGAAATTGAGACACACTTTGTCATTATATGACCTAAAGATTGGGAGGATGTTCTCCGTGCACAGAGATCACTGCATCACTCTGCCCTCACCTTACAAGCATCTTGCAGTCCATGGTAACGAATAAAGAGATATACAAAGCAGTGGTTCAGCAATTAGGAAAAATAGCCAAAAAAAAAAAAAAGTCAGGTCCACAAGGCTATCCAATGGAAGCAATTTTTCAATTGAGGTTTCCTCTTTCCTGGTGAATCTATATTTTGTCAAGTTGATAAATAACCAGAGAATCATCCTTCAACTTCCATACCAGTATGGTGTAGGATTACAGCATTTCTTGAATGGGATCATTAAAACTGCTTTACTCTATTTTTTTTTTTTTTGCTTTACCAGGATGCTTAAAGAGTTATTTGTTGATAACAGGGAGTTATCCATTGATAAATGCAGGATCTCTGTAACCCAATCATATTTCCCTGGGCTTTATCTAAGCACTGCTACATTGGGGCAAACATGGATTCTGCAAGGTGTACTCAACTGCAGTAGTAACTGGGTGGATAGACTGTTCCCAGACTTTGAACTTGGATGTTGCAGCAAATACACATTCCCCAGTCCCATCTAAAAGAAATTATTTGTGTAGATGTACCATAGGGCTTGCAAAGCCCGAATTTGTGAATGCTTCTAAATAAGCCCATGGTGTTGTATGGGTATCAGGCAGCTCAAGAGATGTGGGGATAAACCACTAACTCACTATGACACTCTGTGTACCACTTTGATTTAGAAGTCAGATCTCAATGTTTGAGGTACTGACAGTTCACTAGTTTTAGCTACGAGATTTGTAGTTTTGTGTATGGACTTATATAGACTCCAACATTCTACAGTGTGTACTTTTAGTTAAATGTTGAAGAATTAACTAATCACTGAGGCCCTGATATAGGGGAAGGGATGTATTTCCTTGACTAAAACCAAGAATATTTGAGGAAGATCCAGTAATTCCCTGGGACCAGGGTCCTGATGGAGCTTCAGGTATTGAGAACCCAAGTCTTCTGACCATACATGGTCAAGAGTATTAGTCAGGAGCCGGGCAGTGATGGTGCATGCCTTTGATCCCAGCACTTGGTGGGCAGAGGCAGGCGGATTTCTGAGTTAGATGCCAGCCCGGTCTACAAAGTGAGTTCCAGGACAGCCAGGGCTACATAGAGAAAAGAGAAACCCTATCTCAAAGAGAGAGAGAGAGAGAGAGAGAGAGAGAGAGAGAGAGAGAGAGAGAGAGAGAGAGAGAGAGAGATACAAGCAGATATTGTGCAGAGATTAAGACACTTTAGAGCCCTAAGCCCTTAATTTTAAGAGTCAGAACAATTGGGTATGCATTCTTGGTGTAGGACAAAAATAAAGGAGTCAGAGAAGTATCATAAACAAGCTAGAGTTAGGAATCAAAGTCAGAGTTTCAAGATGGCAGCTAGTATGAAGAACTGGGGCGTGAGGGACAAGTTTCATCATGGCACTGCTTAGAAAACAGTTACTAATAAGTTCAGTTGCATAGTGTAGGATAAAAGCAGAACACAGAGGCAAGGTCTGCACATAGCTGCTCTCATGAAGCTTTCCTTCTTGTTTGGATGAAGGCGTCACTGCAAGAATCTTTCTACTCATTTTAACATGGTGTATCATGTATGCTTACTCAGGCAGGCAGATCACCTTAACTCATATTCTGAACAAGTAGCCAGATTTCATGCTTTCCTTTCTGCTTTCCTATGGAGATAGACTGAAAAGGAGGTTTGCATACATAGTTTAGTATAAGGGGCCTCAACAGGAACAAGTAGAGAAAATGTAGGAAGCGTGTGCTGGTACAATGGCATCCTCATTTTTTTTTTTTTTTGGCATGGTACTCGTCGGTTTGTCACAGGTTTATCTGTTTTGCCCGCACGTGGAGTAGAACGTTGATGTCAGGTTTCATAAAGAAGGGTATATGCAATGAGACAGCTAGCTACTACAGAGAAATATGGAAGCCTAACCATTTTATAAAATTTGGGCATAAATTAATCTGACATAAAGGAGCGGTTGACATTTACATCAAGTCCAGATTTGTATTTTCTGGTGAGTCCAGGTGGAAAATTGTGTAAAATGTAAGACTTCATTGAGCAGCCAGATGCTGCATCTGAACAGAGCTTTTGTGGGTCAATAAATAACCCAGACCTATAGAGGACGGGTGGTAATGGAAAATACTGTGATTTCTTTGAGCAGATAAGAAAACAGTCAGTTGTTTTCTCATGTTATAAAAAGAAATTCTCTCTTTCTCTTCTCTCTCTCTCTCTCCTCTCTCCCACTCTCAGATGCCTCTCTATCTCTCTCTGCTTCTCTGTCTCTGTCTCTTTCTATCTCTCTCTGCCTCTCTTTGTCTCTCTTCTGCTCTGTCTCTGTCTCTCTGTCTCTGTCTCTCTGTCTGTCTGTCTGTCTGTCTGTCTCTCTCTCTCTCTCTCTCTCTCTCTGTGTGTGTGTGTGTGTGTGCGCGCTTGTGTGAGTGTGTGTGTGTGATTTGAAAAAGGCAATAACAAAACATCAGGACAGTTGAAAGTCCTGAGAATCTTATTCTTATCAATCAAATGACAAAAGAACAGACCTTTGACTTTCCAGATCATTGATCTAATGGGCCTGCCAAGCGAGTTAGTTTCTCTGAGGGCCATTTTGAGTTTTCATAAGGTCTATCTATCTAGTGGGAACTTTGGGTTAATGATGGTGCCTTTGAGAATGGCTTATAGGAATCACAGATGGATGGAGAGGGATAGAATGATTTTTTTGTTTTTGTTTTTGTTTTTTTGTTTGTTTGTGAGTTTTGTTTTTGCAGTGGAGAGTTAGTTCCCTGTCCTTGCTTTCTTTTGTGTAACCCAACCTGAATATCTATGAATCTCTGATATTATATCTATTTTATGGTACATTGCTGACTAAATCTCAAACATTATATACTGTATGGAAATATTTTAGACAATATTTGAATAATCCTAGTAAATATAGTGAATACAAATAATGTTAATTGGAAAGAAATGGAGAGTATAATATCTACTACATAGGCAAATATTTCTGCTGGTTCCTATGTGATCCCGGATAAACCATAGCTCTCTTTATTGTAAGAGAATGTTAGTAAAGAAAACTGGTGCCTTAAGACGCTTTCTAAGACTGGGTTTCTGTCTCAGTGGATAAAGAACCAGAATCTCAGGGTCTATGTAAATTCCAGGAAAGTGTTGCAACCTGCTTTAATTCCAGAACTTGTAAAACATAAACAGAGGCTTCCAGAAGCAAATCGGGTAGCAGAATAGCTGTGTCAGTAAACAGAGAAACCTTTTCTCAATGGAGAAAAGAGTGGGATATAAATGTGTGTGTGTGTGTGTGTGTGTGTGTGTGTGTGATTTTTTTGGCCTTTGTTACAATCAAAAAGCATTCAGATCACTCTAGGAGAACACCTGTGATACCCACGTTAAGCCCAAAGACACAAGGGGAGAGTGTTAAGTTTATACACAGTGTACTTCTAGTCTTCATGGAATGCTGCCTAGATCATCAAGTTTTTTGAGGGGTTGGGTCTCGTTTGTTTGTCTGTTGTTTGTTGTATTTGTTTTGGAAAAAGCCAAGTTGCAAGCAGTCAGCTCACCAACAACAATAAAAGGTTTTTATTTTTTTTTAAGCAAGATAATATTCTATTAGATAAGGATGTGTCAGCAAAGATGATTTGAGAGATAGAATTTTAGGGCATTAAGAGATGACTTTTTTTACCCTGATAGTGGAAGAATTTGTAAAGACGAGGGTACCACAGTGTGAGTGTATTTTTGATCACTCAAGACTATATCATGAAGCACAATTGGAAACTGGTGGACCTCTGAAATTAAATGCTCCTTATATCATAAAGGACATAAGGAATTGTTCTTTGCTGTGGTAATGTGAGGGCTACTATAAAGAAGCAAGCCTCTCTCTATCATTTATTATCAAAAGCTATACACCTGTCACCAGCACAATGTGTCATCACCAACTACATATACCAAAGTCCAAACTACTGGTCACCCTCTCCACATGCCCCATCCAGCCTTAGACATTGAACCTCTGAAACGGAGTGAAATACTCCATTTGTGCCAAATGCAGATCATTGTTGCTGTTGATATTTCTTTATAGAAACCCAAAACTGACAATTATTGAGGGATCATTCGAAGTTCATAAAACTGTGTATGGGTCTGTGTAGAATTTAGAAATAATATCCTCTAAAACACAAAAATATAGATAGTAAACACTATTGTTATTATTAGAGAACAATCCATCCATCTATACCTAAACACCTTCAAGCAGGTTGTTCCTTCAAGTAGTCTCTTCCATGAAGGAGATATATGGTTTAATGTTTAGTGTGAAAAACAAAGTGCTTGTCCATCTTTTTAGTTACAAACAATTGGGCATGCATGGAAGCTTACTAAAAGATTGGCAGAGGCACTACATACATAAGGAAAAGTTATATTGAAACTACAATTACATAGCATTGGAAATGGCATAAGAGAAGTGTGTTCTGTCATTAGAAGAACTGATAAAAACCCTGAGCAGCATACTGCTCTATCCCAGGTGGGGGATGCTTACAGAAAAGGAGCACAGTCAGACCTCCATTGTTCCCGTGATTGCAGAGTTACCTGAGATGTAATTTAGTTCTTCGATTGCAATGTACAGTACCACTTTGGGGCTTTCATCAATATATGCTCTTTGTTTCTTCAAGTGAACTATAACTGAAACAACACAATTATCATATTTAAAGTACAGAATTTCAATCTTTTGAAGTATGATATTTTCTGCAATACCATCTCTCAACTAAAAACATAAATACAGCTCTCCATCCCAAGGGTTTTGCTCTTAATTATTTTTTTAAATTAGTATGCAAAGTTGTAGAGTTTATTGTGGAATTTTCTTTCTTTCTTTTTATTAGGTATATTCTTCATTGACATTTCTAATGTTGTCCACTTACCTGGTTCTCCCCATCAAATTGTCTCATAACCCATCTCCCATCTCTCTGTTCCCCAATCAACCCTCTCCTGCTTCCCTGTTCCAGCATTCCCCCCACACTGCTGCCTTTCAAGGACCAAGGACCTCTCATCTCTTTGATGCCCAACAAGACCATCCTCTGCTGCCTAAGTGTCTGGAGCCATGGGTAACTCTGGTTGATGGTTTTGTCCTGGGAGCTCTGGGAGTACTGGGTGGCTCATATTGTAGTTCCTCCTATGGCGATGCAAACCCCTTCAGCACCTTGGATCCTTTCTCTAGCTCCCTCATTGGGGACCCTGTGCTCAGTTCAATGGCTGGCTGAGAGTGTCCCCCTCTGTATTTGTCATGCACTGGCAGAGCCTCCCAGGGCACAACTGTATCTGGCTCCAGTCAGCATATATTTGTGGGCATAAATAATAGTATCTGAGTTTTGTAACTGTATATGGGATGAATCACTAGGTTGGGTATCTCTACATGGTCCTTCCCACAGACTCTGCTCCACACTTTGTCTTTGTATCTCATTCTATGGGAATTTGGTTCCCCCTTCTAAGATGGATCAGAGTATCCATACATTGCTCTTCCTTCTTCTTGAGCATCATTTGCTATGTGAATTGTGTCTTGGGTATTCCAAGCTTCTGGGCTAATATCCACTTATCAGAGAGTGAAATTTGTGTTCTTTTGTGATCGGGTTACCGCACTCAGGATGATATTTTCTAATTCCATCTATTTCTCTAAGAATTTCATGAATTCATTGTACTTAATACCTGAGTAGTATTCCATTTTCAGTAGTGTAAATATACCCCATTTTCTGTATCCATTACTCTGTTGAGGGACATCCAGGTTCTTTCCAAATTCTGGCTATTATAAATAGGGCTGCTATGAAGATAGTGGAGCATGTGTCCATATTACATGCTGGAGAATCCTCTGGGTATATGCCTAGGAGTGGTATAAGAGGGTCCTCTAGTAGTATTATGCTTAGTTTTATGAGGAACCAACAAACTGGTTTCCAGAGAGGTTTTACAAGCTTGCAATCCCCACTAGGAGTGGAGGAGTGTTCCTCTTTCTCCACATCCTCACCAGCACCTGCTCTTTCCTGAGTTTTTGATCTTTGCCATTCCGACTGGTGTGAGGTGAAATATCAGGGTTGTTTTGATTTGCATTTCCTTGATGACTAAGGATGTTGAACATTTCTTTAGGTGCTTCTCAGCCATTCGATATTCATGAGATGAAAATTCTTTGTTTAGCTCTGTTCTCCATTTTTTAATAGGGTTATTTGATTCTCTGCGGTCTAACTACTTGAGTTCTTTGTATATATTGGATATTAACCCTCTCTCAGATGTAGGGTTGGTAAAGATCTTTTCACAATTTGTTGGTTGCCGTTTTGTCTTATTGACAGTGTTCTTTGTCTTACAGAACTTTTGTAATTTTATGAGGTCTCATTTGTCAATTCTTGATCTTAGAGCATAAGCTATTGGTGTTTTGTTCAGGAACTTTTCCCCTGTTCTCATGTCCTCAAGGTTCTTCCCCAATTTCTTTTCTATTAGTTCCAGTGTGTCTGGTTTTATGTGGAGGTCCTTGACCCACTTGGACCTGAGCTTAGTACAAGGAGATAAGAATAGATGGATTTGCATTCTTCTGCATGTTAGCCATCAATTGAACCAGCCCCATTTGTTGAAAAGGCTATCTTTTCCACTGGATGGTTTTATCTTTGTCAAAGATCAAGTGACCATAAGTGTGTAGGTTCATTTCTGGGTCTTCAATTCTATTCCGTTGATTCACCTGCCTGTCACTGTAACAATACCATGCAGTTTTTAACACAATTGCTCTGTAGCATTGCTTGAAGTCAGGGATTCTGATTCCCCCAGAAATTCTTTTACTGTTGAGAATTGTTCTAGCTATCCTGGGTTTTTTGTTATTCCAGATGAATTTGAGAATTGATCTTTCTAACTCTGTGAAGAATTGAGTTGGGATTTTGATGGGGATTGCATTTAATCCGTAGACTGCTTTGGCAAGATGGCCATCTTTACTGTATTAATCCTGCCAATCCACAAGCATGGGAGACCTTTCCATCCTCTGAGATCTTCTTAGATTTCTTTCTTCACAGACTTGAACTTCTTGTCATTAAGACCTTTCACTTGTTTGGTTAGAGTCAAACAAAGATACTTTATCTTGTTTGTGACTATTGTGAAGGGTGTCATTTCCCTAATTTCTTTCACAGCCTGCTTATCCTTTGAATATAGGAAGGCTAATGATTTGTTTGAGTTAATTTTATATCCAAAAACATTGTTGAAGTTGTTTCTCAGATGTAGGAGTTCTCTGGTGGAGTTTACTATTATATCATCTGCAATAGTGATAGTTTGAATTCTTCGTTTCAAATTTGTATCCCTTTGACCTCCTTTTGTTGACTAATTGCTCTAGCTAGATCTTCAAGTACTATATTGAATAAATATATATATAGAGGGCAACCTTGTCTAGTCCTCGTATTGGGGCATTTTCTTAAATCTCAGCATTTGTGAAACTCCCTTGCTCCCCTCCTTTGTCCTATGCCTGCTTCTGTTGGTCTCTATTCTGATCCAGGGTTCTTTCCTTAGATTTTAAATCATGTGAATTCTATTGACCTCTTCACCAACATTGCTCCATTAAGACCTCCTCATTTTCTTCTCTTATCATCTGTTTTCTAGATTTATGACCTTCACCCACATTCATGCATGCTTATAAAGCAGTAAAATTTAGGATTCTGAAACGAGAGAAACCATGGAATTTGTCTTTCTATATCTGGGTTACATAATTTCTACTTTCCTTCATTTTATTACCAATCTGGCATGACAATTTCATATGTAATTATGTACAACACAAAAAGCCTTTAAAACTCCATGAAAATCCTCAAAATGTCAATGATGCTCCTTGTTCTTATTTAATTTTTTGTCATACACAACCTGAATCTTCTAGAATGCAGTATAAGTGGATTGATATACTCTGTTTTGTTTTTCTGACTTTGTTTGGCACAATTATTTTGTAATCTATGTTGTAGCAAATATAGTTTATCTTCACTGCTCAGTAGTATATCATGATAGTGATATTTCAGGTTGTGTGCTCATTGGCTATTGGTAGATACTTGGGTCATTTCTATTTTTTAGTCATATTATAGGACACATCTACATAGATGTAGATATAGAATGCTTCATGATATATATAATAACTTCCATTAGATTAATCTGTAGTATCAAATGATTGTCTCACATAGCACATACATGTTTACATACTGACCGACTATTAAGTTGCTGTTTACCATGATTTCTTTTTCTCTTTCTTTTTCTCTTTCTGAAATAGATTTGCAGTTGACTGACATACTTTTCAAAAACTGGGACTTTGTTTTAATTAGTATTGTTGATTTTGTAACTACTATTTGATATTAATGACTACCGAAGTTCCGCATAGTTCTTGTATTGTCAATTGATCAAATTTTTCACACTTCTTCTTGGCAATGTTTACTAATTGAATTTTTAGAGAATTGTTATTTTGTTTGTTTGTTTTTGGGTTTTTTGGGGGGATTTTTGGATTTTTTTTTTTGAGACAGGGTTTCTCTCTGTATAGCCCTGGCTGTCCTGGAACTCACTCTGTAGACCAGGCTGGCCTCAAACTCCAAAGTCCACCTGCCTCTGCCTCTGCCTCTGCCTCTGCCTCTGCCTCTGCCTCTGCCTCTGCCTCTGCCTCTGCCTCTGCCTCTGCCTCTGCCTCTGCCTCTGCCTCTGCCTCTGCCTCTGCCTCCCAGAGTGCTGGGATTACAGACATGCACCACCACTGACCGGCTGTTATTTTTTATACAACCACTTTATCAGATATTTTGCTATTTTTGTCAATTTCATTGTATGTCTTATGCTTTGATGTATCTAAAAAACCAATCTATATGCCAAGGGAAGACTTTATATATATATATATATATATATATATATATATATATATATATATATATATATATATATATATATATATATGGCTTCAATCACTATGAGTTAAGATTTGTGGATAATGTAAAACATTTATTTATTGAGTTCCTTTCTCTCTCTTTTTTCAAATCATCGGTCCATACGAACCATTTGCATACTACGTTTGCTCTTACTGACTCAATTTTCTACTGTTGTTATAGTACCACAGGGATATATTTGCTTTACCTTTGCATTAAGTCTCAAAATAAGCTTTATATTCTTGTTTTTCTTTTGTTCATATTTGTATTGTCTATTTTTGATATGTTTTACACATTTATTTTGGAAAAGGTTTGTCAAATTTTTCAAATGGCATTATAGAGCTTTATACCAAAGCCATAAACCTACTGAGAAGACATTATACTTACAAATCATATTTAATGACATAAACTATGCATATGTCTTCATGCACTTCATATACCTCAGAATATTTAAAATCTAAATATTTGATGGTTACAGCAGTATCTTGAAGACCTTTGATTCACTTTACTCCAATTATTCACATTATCATAATATTTTAGATTGAATTATTTTATATTAAATTACCATGTTTATCAAAATATGATTTATTTTTAAAACAATAGATTGTAGTGGGCAGAATATACTAACTAATGGTTTACAAAGATGGCAATCAGAATCTAATCATATGAGCAGCTAAAGAGAATTAAGACTCTTCATCATTGAAAGGGAAATTAAAGCAAGTCAAGTGTATTGAAGACCTACTAGAATGACCCAAATCTCACATATAGACAGCAACACAGCATAGATGACCTGCATTAGTAGGAGCCCTCCATCTCTGTATGTGTGTCCAGAATGAAACACACACATAGGAAGATAGTCTAAGGGATTCTCAGACAGCTAAATATACTCCTCTCTCAGCATGGACTCAGCAGTTGAGCTTATTGCTATTACTATAAATATCTGCGTATGAGTGATTATAGCAGGTTTTCTCATTATTGTCAATGTTCAGAAGAAACCAAGATGCCATCAGGAGACGACTGTGTGAGTATACATCGATGTATTCAGGTAGAGAGGTGGTATTTAGCTGTAAGAATGTGTGAGTTACTAACCTACTCAAATCTGTGGAAGAACCCTAATTGCATGCTACTAAGTTAATGAAGCCAGCCTAAAAAGGTTACATATTGTATGACTTTGCTAACATGACATTATGAAAAGGTCAAAGCACAGGGAGAGTAAAACAATTAGGGACTAGGCATGGAAAGAGCAGAGGGATAATATTTTGGAATACAGCAGGGATTTAAATCAAGGAAACTGATCTTTATAATATGGTGGTGGATACGTGTCATTAGACTTCTAGTAAATCCATGGATGTGGGCAAAGTCAAGAGTGTGATTTGATATAGAGATGTATCCAATAGTAAAACTTCTGTTTCATCAATATGATGAGATTTTCACACTCAGTGAAACCGTAGGTCAGCACAGGGGCATGAGAGGGACATGCTACACTTCCTACTTAATTTTCCCAGAAGCCAAACACTTTCAGACAATAAAATTATTATTTTATCTATTTTGCAACTGGGTACTGAACCTAGGGTCTCATACTTCACAGATTAAGCACTGTACCAATGAACTGTGTTTATCCTTTTCATTTTGGGACATGTTTCTCTAAATTGCCAATGCTGAACTCTAGCTCATCCAGAAGTTCACATTGGCCTTGAAATCTTCATGCTCAGCCTTTTTGCAAACAAGCCTACAGGCTTGTACTGAATGCCTCATTCATTCATTATTCATTTGTTCCTAAGTAGACTTTTATATAGTGTGTAATTTCATGTTTCTTCTCCAACTTGAATGCCTGGTGTGTATCTTCCCTGACCCGATGGTCCTATCTCCACTTCCAATGAAATGTTAAACATGGAGCTTGGGACAGAATTTGGCACGTAGTATTTTCCTTTTAGTCTAAAACTTTTAAACCTAGGGGAGTGGGGTTTATGGTACTTGCTGTGTTTGTAGCATTTGTGACATAAATATGAGGTCGTCAATTTAAATAGTAGTGGACTGGATAATGCATGTCTGTTACCCCAGGGCTCTCACAGAGACACAGTCACTTTGTTGTGAATGCTGGCTAGCTGGCCTGTGAGCTTCTAGGACTCTCATCTTGGCCTCACATTTCTGTGATGGTGTCCCAAAACTTAGGTTTTTACAGTGACTTCTGGATGAGCACCAAAGCCATACACATGCACACATGTGCATTTGCACACACACACACACATGCATACACACACAGACACACAGACACACACACACACACACACACACACACACCAGACAAACAGACAGAGGGAGAGAGAAGGCAATGGAGGTAAAGGTAGGGAAAGAGGAGATAGAGATAGAGAGAGGAGAGGGAGAGAAGGAGGAGGAGAGAGAGTTCATTTTAAAGTACGTCTTTTTATTGACTATAGTCAATTTTCAGCTTAAGGAAACTGAATTCAATTCAGTCTTGCTATCTAAGCTATAGAGGATAAAAATCCTGCAAGTTTTCAAATGGTTTTAGTGTCATATAAACTAATTTTGCTCCTTGTATCTACTGCTGGTTGTAAAGACAAGGTGGATGTCTTAGTTTATTATAGTATCATTTATTTTTGTTTCCATGTGATAACACTTCCTAAGAACATGTTTATCTGTCTTCCCAAGAGTACAGATCTTTTTTTTAAAATATATATATATATATTTCTATATTCTTTGTTTACAATCCAAAAGCTTTCCCCTTTCCCAGTTCCCCCCTCCCCATATGTCCCATAAGTCCTCTTCTCTCCATCCATTCTTCTATCTTTCCCCCTCCCTTTTCTCTGTCCTGGTACTCCCCTACAATGCTGGATCAAGCCTTTCCAGGATTAGGGCCCTCTTCTTCCTTCTTCATGGGAATTATTTGATATGCTAATTGTATCTTCAGTATTCAGTTTCAGGGCTAATTAATATCTACTTATCAATGATTGCATTCCATGTGTATTCTTTTGTGGTTGTGTTACCTCGCTTAGGATGATATTTTCCAGTTCCAACCATTTGCCTAAAAAATTCATGAATTCATTGTTTTTAATTGCTGAATAGTACTCCATTGTCTATATATACCACATTTTCTGTATCCATTCCTCCGTTGATGGATATCTGGGTTCTTTCCAGCATCTGGCTATTATAAATAGAACTTCTGGAGGAATTAGTACCCCAGACCTCAAGCAATACTACAGAGCAATAGTATTAAAAGCTGCATGGTATTGGCACAGGGACAGGCAAGTGGACCAATGGAATAGAATTGAAGACCCAGAAATGAATCCACACACTTATGGCCACTTGATCTTCAACAAAGGAGCTAAAAACATCCAGTGGAAAAAAGATAGCCTTTTCAAAAAATGGTGCTGGTTCAACTGGAGGTCAGCATGCAGGAGAATGTGAATTGATCTATTCTTATCTCCTTGTAATAAGCTAAACTCCAAGTGGATCAAGGACCTCCACATAAAACCAGACACACTGGAACTAATAGAAAAGAAACTGGGGAAAACCCTTGAGGACATGGGCACAGGGGAAACGTTCCTGAACAGAACACCAATAGCTTATGCTCTAAGATCAAGAATTGACAAATGGGATCTCATAAAATTACAAAGTTTCTGTAAGGCAAAGGACACCATCAAAAGGACAAAACGGCAACCAACAAATTCTGAAAAGATCCTCACCAACCCTACATCCGATAGAGGGCTAATTTCCAATATATACAAAGAACTCAAGAAGAGTACAGATCTTTTGAGGAGAATTGTATCTGTTATTGGCAGTAATGCAATAGATTTGACTGATTTGGGATGAAATAGTACTGATCTCAAAGTATGTGCTGCAAAGTTTCAACGCATCTTTAGTTATAGCATTGGGGTATGGTTTTGAGAAATCAGAGTCTTGAGCTAAGATGCCACTGACATTTGAAGATGTCTTTGTTTCATGTTTCTCCACTGGAAGAACTATTGATACCCCTTTCTACCTCACAGTTACTTTAAAGAAACGCTTGTACCTACAATGCCCTCTTTTTCATGTGATGTTGTCTGCTCACTTTTTCTAAAACATGTATAATTGTTCCCTAATGTCCCTAATGTTAATGGTAGGTGTAGAATTCAAAATTTGTCTTTTTTAAGAGACATCAAAGTGGCATCCTTTGACAAACAAGCTTAGCTACATTTAGACAGTGGGAAAGTTGTCACCAGTTTGTCATCTGCAATGCTAGCAGCATGGCACACTGTGCTCTAGGCAGTTGCTATGGGAAACAAGATACACACTGCTGTTGATGCCCTCCAATCTGTCCTGAGCTCCTTGTATGATAGCATTCAATGTACTCCGAAGCAGTGACACAGAGCTTGATATACAGTTGTCACCCTATTTAGTATTTTTGCCTAGCTGTAAACAACAATGTCTCTAGAAGCATTAGGATTGTTCAAACACTATTTTAATGAAACATCCTAACACCTTTAACTGCAACACTTGGCTCAGAACACAGTGTTATCTTTAACTCTATTTATGGATAACTCTGAGTCCTTTTACTTACTACAGCCAGCTATGTCCCCTCAGAGCTGGACAAAAGAGAAGCTGGTATTTGAATCAAACCGATGGCTGCTGAATGGTCCCTACACAAGTGCTGTAATAAAATATATTCATATTTTGCTTAATGCAAAAGAGGAACCCATGCAAAGCACATTTAAGAACTTATATAGAATTGTTCAATGTATTCCTTGCATATTTCTGCATGAAGAGCTCTGGCATTGAGACTGCAGAGTGCAAGAAGAGGACAGTGATCACTTTAAAAAAGTTAAAAGACATTTTTCTCTCTTGGATTCATATGAAAGAAAAGTGTATGTAGATCGTTGGCATCTAAACTTTCAATCATTGCTGAAGAATGCACCCCAGGAACAAAGGCTGCATATCGATAAATGGACTTTTTGTTTTTATTATCAAATTATGCAGCCTAAATTACACATTCTTTCCCAGCTAGCAGCATACTTTGAAAGATTTGTAGAGCTCTGAAGATTGCGTGCACAGAGAAGCCAAATGTGGAATTGTCTTCACTTGCTTTTACCACTTAACAGGACAAAAGAAACAACCAATCGGGTAATTGATTGGAGTAATTGATTCTGATAATTTTTTAAGTATTAAGAAAAGAAAAATACTTACTTTTAAGTGTAGAAATGCTAGACTCTTGGATTTTTGCCTGGAAAGATTAAAGAGACATCAACTTACATATATTTTTTGCTTTAAGTAGATCCGAATTCATAAATCCTTCATGGGATATGAGCTGAGATGAAATTAGATTAGAATGTGGTTTAATTTTGTAAGTGGTTCTAAAATTACCTTTGTTCAATCAATCAACAACAATCACTCCTGGAAATGTATAATTAAAGTCTTGATTTGTACAAGATGTGCTAGAAGAAAGGGTCAGTTAAAGTGTACCTTCCCCTTCTCTTGCTCAAGGGAGTGCTCAAAGTATTTGCTGCAGCAACTAGAAAAGAAAAAGATAGAAAAGGGATAAAGATAATAGAGCAGGAAGAAGTAAACTATCCCTATTTGCATATGACACAATTAATTATTTAAAATGCTCCGTTGAGTCTACTAAAAAACATATAAACCTAAAAACCACAGTAAAAATAAAGGATACAAAATTAATAAGAAAAACAAGCAGTAGCTTTCATTTGTACTAATATTCTACTCTCTAAGAAAGGGATTAGGGGCCCATAACACCAAGAGGAAGCTACACTTCCAGGTGCACTAATATGCCCAGGAGCATAGGATCTGAGGTGAGGAGGACATAACATCTGTCACAACACCACTGCCCATAACTGGAACCAGCAGGATCCAGGGACACAGAACCCTGCCTGACCAGTGATATGGGGACCTTCCAGTCTAGGCTGGTTTACCTTGGACACAAACTCTGCAGTCAGTCCTGTAACACACAGAGGAAGCTCCACACTTAGGTACTCTAACATGCCCAGGATCATAGGATCACAGGACTCCAGGAACTTGGTCATACCAGGATCTCAGGGCCACAGAGTAGCTTGATGCCCAGGAACTGTGACACACCCAGGATCTCAGGAGCACAAGATCCTGGAATCACAGGACCACAGAGACAGCTTGACTCCTAGGAGTTCTGATACAATCAGGATCACAGGAAGGAAAGGCTTCAGTCAGATAGAACAGATAGCACTAGAGATAATAAGAACATAACCAAGAGAAATCAAGGTAACTTGGCATCATCTGAACCCAATTCTCCAACCATAGCAAGTCCTAGAAACACCTTCACACAGGAAAAGCAAAATTCAGATCTAAAATCATTTTTCATGATGATGATAGAGAAATTTAAGAAGGACATAAATAGCTACTTTAAATAAATATAGGAGAACACAGGTAAACAGGTAGAATCCCTTAAATAGGAAACACATAAAATCCCTTAAAGAATTACAGGAAAACCCAATCAAACAGGCAAAGGAAATGAACAAAACCATCCAAGATCTAAAAATGGAAATAGAAACAATAAGGAAATCACAAAGGGAAACAACCTGTAGTTAGAAAACCTAGGAAAGAGATCAGAAGCCATAGATGCAAGCATCACCAACACAATACAAGAGAGAGAAAAGAGAATCTCAGGTGCAGAAGATAAAGAAAACATTGACATAGCAGTTAAAATGCAAAAGGAAAAAGGCACAAAGCTCCTAACCCAAAACCTCCAGGAAAAACAGGATATAATAAGAAAAGCAAAGTTTAGGATAATAGGTATAGAAGAGAGTGAAGATTCCCAGCTTAAAGGGCCAGGAAATATCTATAGAAGAAAACTTCACTAACCTAAAGAAAGAGATGCCCATGAACATGCAAGAAGGGTACAGAACTCCAAGAAGATGGCACTAAACAAAGAAAGATTAAAAGCAGTAAGGGAAAAGGTCAAGTAACATATAAAGGCAGACCTATTAGAATTATACCAGACTAATTTTCACGAGAAACTGTGGAAATTAAAAGATCTTGGGAAGATGTCATACAGACCATAAGAGAACAGGAATGTCAGCCCAAGCTACTATACCTAGCAAAACTCTCAATAATCATAGATGAAGAAAACAAGATAATCGATGACAAAACGAAATTTACACAATATCTTTCCACAAATCCAGCTCTACAAAGGAAATAAGATGGAACATGCCAACAAAAGGAGGGAAGCTACACCCTAGAAAGAGAAAGAAGGTAATTTTTCAACAAACTCAAAACAAGATAGGGACACAAACATAGCACCACTTCTTTTTTTCTTTTCTATATTCTTTGTTTACATTCCAAATGTTTTCCCCTTTCCCTGTTCCCCCCTACCCATATGTCCCATAAGCCCTCTTCTCTCCACCCATTCTTCAATCACTCCCCTCCCATTTCTCTGTCCTGGTACTCCCCTATGATGCTGGATCAAGCCTTTCCTGGACCAGGACCCTCTCCTTCCCTCTTCTTGGGTATCATTTGATATGCTAACTGTATATGCTAATTGAATATTCAGAGCTTCTGGGTAATTAATATCCACTTATCAGTGATTGCATTCCATGTGTATTCTTTTGTGATTGGATTACCTCACTTAGGATGATATTTTTCAGTTCCAAACAGTTACCTAAAAATTTTATGAATTCATTGTTTTTAATTGCTGAGTAGTATTCCATTGTGTAAATATACCACATTTTCTTTATCCATTCCTCCACTGAGGGACATCTGGGGTTTTTCCAGCTTCTGGCTATTATAAATAAGGCTGCTATGAACATAGTGGAGCATGTGTCCTTATTGCATGGCAGGGAATCCTTTGAGTATATGCCCAGGAGTGGTATAGAAGGGTCCTCCGGAAGTGTCATGCCCAGTTTTCTGAGGAAGCGCCAGATTGATTTCCAGAGTGGTTGTACCATCTTTCAATCCCACCATCAGTGAAGGAGTATTCCACTTTCTCCGCATCCTCACCAACACCTGCTGTCTCCTCAGGTTTTAACCTTAGCCATTCTGACTGGTGTGAGGTGAAATCTCATGGCTAATATCCAATATATACAAAGAACTCAAGAAGGTAGACCCCAGAGAACCAAATAACCCTATTAAAAATGGGGTACAGAGCTAAAAAAAGAATTTTCACCTGAAGAAATTCGGATGGCTGAGAAGCACCTTAAGAAATGTTCAACATTATTAGTCATTAGGGAAATGCAAGTCAATAATACCACTTCTTTACATTTCAAATGTTGTCCCCTTTCCTAGTTCCCACCCAAAGTCTCATGACCCATCTCCTCTCCTCCTATTTCCCAATCAACCATCTCCCACTTCCCTGTACCAGCATTTCCCCCATACTTCTGCTTCGAGCCTTTCAAGGACCAAGGACCTCTCCTCCCTTTGATACCCAACAAGGCCATCCTCTGTTGCCTATGTGTCTGGGGTCATAGGTAACTCCAAGTGCACTCTCTGGTTGATGTTTTTGTCCCTGGGAGCTCTGGGAGTACTGGGTGGCTCATATTGTTGTTCCTCCTATGGTGCTGCAAACCCCTTCAGCTCCTTGGATCCTTTCTCTAGCTCCCCATTGGTGACCCTGTGCTCAGTTCAATGGCTGGCTGAGAGTGCCCCATCTGTATTTGCCATGCACTAGTAGAGCCTCCCAGGGAACAGCTATATCTGTCTCCAGTCAACATATACTTGTGGGCATCAATAACAGTGTCTGGGTTTTGTAACTGTATATGGGATGGATCACTAGGTGTGGCAGTCTCTGGATGGTCCTTCCATCAGACTCTGCTCCACTCTTTGTCTTTGTATCTCATTCTGTGGGAATTTGGTTCCCCCTTCTAAGAAGGATCAGAGTATTCATATATTGCTCTTTCTTCTTCCTGACCATCATTTGATATATGAATTGTGTCTTGGGTATTCTAAGCTTCTGGGCTAATATCCACTTATCAGTGAGTGCAGACCATTTGTGTTCTTTTGTGATTGAGTTACCTAACTTGGGATAATATTTTCTAATACATTGATTTGTCTAAGAATTTCATGAATTCATTGTTTTTAGTAACTGATTAGTATTACATTGTGTAAATATACCCCATTTTCTGTATCCATTCCTCCCTTGAGGGGACATCTGGGTTCTTTCCAGCTTCTGGCTATTATAAATAGGTCTGCAATGAACATAGTGGAACATTCTTCCACATGTTAGCCACCAGTTGAACCAGCATCATTCTACCTCACACAAGTCAGAATGACTAAGATGAAAAACTTAGGGGACAGCAGATGCTGGAGAGGATGTGGAGAAAGAGGAACACTCTTCCATTGCAGGTAGGATTGCAAGCTGGTACAACTCCTTTGGAAATCAGTTTGGTGGTTCTGCAGAAAATTGGACATAGTACTAACTGAGGACACAGCTATAGCATTTCTGGGCATATACCTAGAAGATGCAACAACCTGTAGTAAGGACACATGCTCCACCATGTTTGTAGCAGCCTTATTTATAATAGCCAGAAGCTAGAAAGAACCCAGATGTTCTTCAACAGAAGAATGGATTTTTAAAATGTGGTTTATTTACATGAGTGAGTGCTACTCAGGATTAAAAATGATGAATTCATGAAATTCTTAGACAAATGAATGGAACTAGAAAATATCATCCAGAGTGAAGTAACCCAATCAAAAAAGAACACACATGGCATGCACTCACTGCTAAGTGTATATTAGCCCAAATGCTCAGAATGCCCAAAATATAATTCACAGACCACATGAAGCTCAAAAAGAAGGAAGACCAAAGTGTGGGTGCTTTTGTTCTTCTGAGAATGGAAACAACATATTCATAGGAGTAAATCTTGAGATAAAGTGTAGAACAGAGACTGAAGGATAGGTTGTCCAAAGACTATCACACCTGGGGATTCATCCCATATACAGTCACCAAACCCTGACACTATTGTGGATGCCAAGAAATGCTTGCCGAAAAGAGCCTGATATGGCTGTCTCCAAAGATGACCTGCCAGATCCTTGCAAATACAGAGGCAAAGTCTCACAGGAAACTTTTGAACTGAGTGCGAGGTCCTCAATGGAGGTGTTAGAGAAAGAACTGAAGGATCTGAAGGGCTGTGCAATCTCATAGTAAGAGCAACAGTATCAACTAACCAGATCCCCCCAGAGCTCTCAGGGACTAAGCCATCAACCAAGTAATACACATGGTGATAGGTGCATATGTTGTGGAGGATTGCCTTGTAGGTGATCAATGGGAGGAGAGGTCTTTGGTCTTATGAAGTCTTGATAGGTGCCCCAGAGTAGGGGAACTGAGGGCAGAGCAGATGGGAGAAGGGGTTTCTGGGAGGGAGAAAACCAGGGAAAGGGATAACATTGAAATATAAAGAAAATATCCACTAAAAAAACTTAATGTAATCTTACATTGTGATTCTTTGAGTAAGTTGTTTACCTATTTGAATTTCTTATTAAAGAAAATAGACAATGAAAAAAAAAGAAAGACATTGGGGGAAAATCCATTCCAAATAGCCCCAACAACTTAAACATTTAGGAATATATTTAACCAACACATGATAAATCATCTACAGTAAAAATTTCAAGATATTTAAGAAGGAAATTGAAGAAGATAATAGACAATGAAAACATATTTCATGTTACCAGATGAAATTAATATTTTGAAAATATCTATACTATCAAAATTAATTTACAGATTTAATACAATAACTATCAAAAACCCTACATCCTTGGGGTTGCAAATTGGTACAACCACTCTGGAAATCAGTCTGGCGGTTCCTCCAAAAACTGGGCACCTCACTTCCAGAAGATCCTGCTATACCACTCCTTGGCATATACCCAGAGGATTCCCCACCATGTAATAAGGATACATGATCTACTATGTTCATAGCAGCCCTATTTATAATTGCCAGATGCTGGAAAGAACCCAGGTATCCCTCAACAGAAGAGTGGATGCAAAAAATGTGGTATATCTACACAATGGAGTACTATTCAGCCATTAGAAACAATGAATTCATGAAATTCTTAGGCAAATGGATGGAGCTAGAGAGCATCATACTAAGTGAGGTAACCCAGACTCAAAAGGTGACTCATGGTATGCACTCACTAATAAGTGGATATTAACCTAGAAACCTGGAATACCCAAAACATAATCTACACATCAAATGAGGTACAAGAAGAAAGGAAGAGTGGCCCCTTGTTCTGGAAAGACTCAGGGAAGCAGTATTCAGCACAACCAGAACGGGGAAGTGGGAAGGGGTGGGTGGGAGGACAGGGGGAGAGAAGGGGGCTTACGGGAATTTCTGGGAGTGGGGGGGCTAGGAAAGGGGAAATTATTTGAAATGTAAATAAAAAATATATCGAATAAAAAAAAGAGTTTGCATGTATATGCCAAAAATAAAAAAGAGAATGTCAAAATATATATTGTATAGCTAATTTTTATTTACAATTTTATCCTCCAAAGTTCATGTTATTAATGAAATCTCAGAATATCCTCTGGCTCTATATGTGATAATTTATCCTGAATATCTTTTGAGCTCAGACTATATAGGCAATAGAAAATGAGCTGAACAAGAAAAATCATGGCCCTCTGTTTCTTGATTGTATATGCAATGAATTGTACTCTTAGACTTTGGGCAAAAATAAACACTTTATTCATTAAAAAAAAAAAAAACCCTACATCCTATTTTACTACTTAAAAACAAATAAAAGAATTTGTGTGAAACAACAAAGTCCATGAATATTCAAAGCAATCCGAAGGAGTAAAGGCATTCCAGAAATATTACAAAACAATCTCATACTATATTATAGAGCTATAGTGATGAAGGCAGTCTGGTTTGACATCAGAATAGAAAAATAGACCAATGAAATAGAACAAAGGACCTGGAAATAAAACTGCAAAGCTATGCTCTCCTAACTTTTGACAAAAGAGGCAAAACCATAGTTAGGAAGAGAAAATAGTTAACCTATTCAAAAAATGTTTCTTCCAAAACTGGACTTCGACATGCAGAATAATGAAATTAGAGTTTTATCTTTACCTCAAACAAGAATGAATTCAAAATAGATCAAAGTTCTTGAACGTTAAACCTGAAGCACTGAAACTTTCAGAAGAGAACAAAGAAGATACCCTTCAAGAACTTTGTAGTGGTGTAGGCGAGAACTTTTTAAATAGAGCACCAATAGCACAGGGATTAACTCCAAATATCAAGAGATGGAATTATGGTAACATTAAAAGTGATCATCAGAGTTAACAGATAGCTCACAGAGTAGGAAAAAAAAAATTTCCCAGATATACTTCAGACCAGGGGCTCATATCCAGAACTGAAAATAATTATAGAAATTAAACTCCAAGAGACTAAAACTTTCATTCAACAAATGGGTTGAAATGAATTGAAGATATAGTTGAAAGAAAGAAAGAAAGAAAGAAAGAAAGAAAGAAAGAAAGAAAGAAAGAAAGAAAGAAAGAAAGAAAGAAAGGAAGGAAGGAAGGAAGGAAGGAAGGAAGAAAGAAGAAAGAAAGAAGAAACAAAGAAGAAACAAAGAAAGAAAGAAAGAAAAAAGAAAGAAAGAAAGAAAGAAAGAAAGAGAAAGAAGAAACAAAGAAAGAAAGAAAGAGAAAGAAGGAACAAAGAAAGAAAAAAGAAAGAAACAGAGAGAGAAGAAGGAGGAGGCAGGAAGGGAGGGAGGAAGGGAGGGAAGGAGAGAGGGAAGATGCACAAGTGGCCAGTAAGGATTTTTTTTTGTGTGGAATTTCAATAAGAAATAGTTTTTTAATTGGGCATGTAACTAGGGAATTTGACAGCCAGAATACACAAATAAAATCTGTTTACACACTTGATTTAAAACATTTACATACTGTAGCTTCTCCTATTGGTGAAGACAGGGAGTGATGATCTTAGAGATTCAAATATTTGGGAAACCTGCTGATGTAAGTATGTTTCTTTTTTTTTTTAATTCGATTTATATTTTATTTACATTTCAAATTATTTCCCCCATTCTGGCCCCCCACTCCCCGAAAGTCACATAAGCCCCCTTCACTCCCCCGGTTCTCCCACCCACCCCTTCCCATTTCCCTGATCTGGTTTTGCCTTATACTGCTACACTGAGTCTTTCCAGAACCAGGGGCCACTCCTCCTTTCTTCTTGTACCTCATTTGATGTATGGATTAAGTTTTGGGTATTCCAGTTTTCCGGGCTAATATCCACTTATTAGTGAGTGCATACCATGATTGATCTTTTGAGACTGGGTTACCTCACTTAGGATGATGTTCTCCAGCTCCATCCATTTGCCTAAGAATTTCATGAATTCATTGTTTCTAATGGCTGAATAGTACTCCATTGTGTAGATATACCACATTTTTTTTTGCATTCTTCTGTTAAGGGATACCTGGGTTCTTTCCAGCTTCTGGCTATTATAAATAGGGCTGCTATGAACATAGTGGAGCATATATCCTTATTACATGCTGGGGAATCCTCTGGGTATATGCCCAGCAGTGGTATAGCAGGATCTTTCTGAAGTGAGGTGCCCAGTTTTCTGAGGAACAGCCAGACTGATTTCCAGAGTGGTTGTACCAATTTGCAACACCACCAGCAGTGGAGGAGTGTTCCTCTTTCTCCACATCCTTGCCAACACCTGCTGTCTCCTGAGTTTTTAATCTTAGCCATTCTGACTGGTGTAAGGTGAAATCTCAGGGTTGTTTTGATTTGCATTTCCCTGATGACTAATGAAGTTGAGCATTTTTTTATTCGATATATTTTTTATTTACATTTCAAATGATTTCCCCTTTTCTAGCCCCACACTCCCCGAAAGTCCCATAAGCCCCCTTCTCTCCCCCTGTCCTCCCACCCACCCCTTCCCACTTCCCCTTTCTGGTTTTGCCCTATACTTCTTCACTGAGTCTTTCCAGAACAAGGGGCAACTCCTCCTTTCTTCTTGTACCTCATTTGATGTATGGATTATGTTTGGGGTATTCCAGTTTACTAGGTTAATATCCACTTATTAGTGAGTGCATACCATGAGTCACCTTTTGAGTCTGGGTTACCTCACTTAGTATGATGTTCTCTAGCTCCATCCATTTGCCTAAGAATTTCATGAATTCATTGTTTCTAATGGCTGAATAGTACTCCATTGTGTAGATATACCACATTTTTTGCATCCACTCTTCTGTTGAGGGATACCTGGGTTCTTTCCAGCATCTGGCAATTATAAATAGGGCTGCTATGAACATAGTAGATCATGTATCCTTATTACATGGTGGGGAATCCTCTGGGTATATGCCCAGGAGTGGTATAGCAGGATCTTCTGGAAGTGAGGTGCCCAGTTTTTGGAGGAACCGCCAGACTGATTTCCAGAGTGGTTGTACCAATTTGCAACCCCACCAGCAGTGGAGGACTGTTCCTCTTTCTCCACATCCTCTCCAACACCTGCTGTCTCCTGAATTTTTAATCTTAGCCATTCTGACTGGTGTAAGGTGAAATCTCAGGGTTGTTTTGATTTGCATTTCCCTAATGACTAATGAAGTTGAGCATTTTTTAAGATGCTTCTCCGCCATCCGAAGTTCTTCAGGTGAGAATTCCCTGTTTAACTCTGTACCCCATTTTTTAATAGGGTTGTTTGGTTTTCTGGAGTCTAACTTCTTGAGTTCTTTATATATATTGGATATTAGCCCTCTATCTGATGTAGGATTGGTGAAGATCTTTTCCCAATTTGTTGGTTGGTTGCCGATTTGTCCTTTTGATGGTGTCCTTTGCTGTAAAGAAACTTCGTACTTTTATGAGGTCCCATTTGTCAATTCTTGATCTTAGAGCATATGCTATTGGTGTTCTGTTCAGAAATTTTCTCCCTGTACCAATGTCCTCAAGGGTCTTCCCCAGTTTCTTTTCTATTAGCTTCAGAATGTCTGGCTTTATGTGGAGGACCTTGATCCACTTGGATTTGAGCTTAGTACAAGGAGACAAAGATGGATCAATTCGCATTCTTCTGCATGCTGACCTCCAGTTGAACCAGCACCATTTGTTGAAAAGGCTATCTTTTTTCCATTGGATGTTTTCAGCCCCTTTGTCGAGGATCAAGTGGCCATAGGTGTGTGGGTTCATTTCTGGATCTTCAATCCTGTTCCATTGATCTGCCTGCCTGTCACTGTACCAATACCATGCAGTTTTTAACACTATTGCTCTGTAGTATTGCTTGAGGTCAGGGATACTGATTCCTCCAGAATTTCTTTTGTTGCTGAGAATAGTTTTAGCTATCCTGGGTTTTTTGTTATTCCAGATGAATTTGTTAATTGCTTTTTCTAACTCTGTGAAGAATTGAGTTGGGATTTTGATGGGTATTGCATTGAATCTGTATATTGCTTTTGGCAAAATGGCCATTTTAACTATATTGATTCTGGCGATCCATGAGCATGGGAGGTTTTCCCATTTTTTGAGGTCTTCTTCCATTTCCTTCTTCAGAGACTTAAAGTTCTTGTCGTAAAGATCTTTCACATGTTTGGTAAGAGTCACCTCAAGATACTTTATACTGTTTGTGGCTATTGTGAAGGGGGTCATTTCCCTAATTTCTTTCTCAGCCTGCTTATCCTTTGAGTATAGGAAGGCCACTGATTTGCTTGTGTTGATTTTTTATCCTGCCACTTTGCTGAAGTTGTTTATCAGCTGTAGGAGTTCTCTAGTGGAGTTTTTTGGGTCACTTAGGTAGACTATCATGTCATCTGCAAATAATGATAGTTTGACTTCTTCCTTTCCAATTTGTATCCCTTTGACCTCCTTATGTTGTCGAATTGCCCGAGCTAGTACCTCAAGTACAATATTGAAAAGATTAGGAGAGAGGGGGCAGACCTGTCTAGTCCCTGATTTTAGTGGGATTGCTTCAAGTTTCTCTCCATTTAGTTTGATGCTGGCTACCGGTTTGCGGTATATTGCTCTTACTATGTTTAGTTATGGGCCTTGAATTCCCGTTCTTTCCAATACTTTAAGCATGAAAGGATGCTGAATTTTGTCAAATGCTCTTTCAGCATCCAATGAAATGACCATGTGGTTTTTTTCTTTGAGTTTGTTTATGTAGTGGAGTGCATTGATGGATTTCCATATATTAAACCAACCCTGCATTCCCGGGATAAAGCCTACTTGATCATGGTGGATGATCATTTTGATGTGTTCTTGGATTAGGTTGGCAAGAATTTTATTGAGTATTTTTGCATCGATGTTCATAAGGGAAATTGGTCTGAAGTTCTCTTTCTTTGTTGGATCTTTGTGTGGCTTTGGTATCAGCGTAATTGTGGCTTCGTAGAAGGAATTGGGTAGTGTTCCTTCTGTTTCTATTTTGTGGAATAGTTTGAAGAGTATTGGTGTTAACTCTTCTTTGAAGGTCTGATAGAATTCTGCACTGAAACCATCTGGTCCTGGCCCTTTTTTGGTTGGAAGACTTTCTATGATTCCTTCTATTTCTTTAGGCGTTATGGGACTGTTTAGATGATCTATTTGGTCCTGATTTAATTTTGGTATTTGGTATCTGTCAAGGAAATTGTCCATTTCCTCCAGATTCTCCAGTTGTGTTGAGTACAGGCTCATGTAGTAGGATCTGATGATTTTTTGGATTTCCTCAGTTTCCGTTGTTATATCTCCCTTTTCATTTCTAAGTTTGTTAATTTGGATACTTTCTCTGTGCCCTTTGGTCAGTCTGGCTACGGGTTTATCTATCTTGTTGATTTTCTCAAAGAACCAGCTCCTGGATTCGTTAATTCTTTGTACGGTTCGCTTTGTTTCCAAATGATTGATTTCAGCCCTGAGTTTGATGATTTCCTGCCTTCTACTTCTCCTGGGTGAATTGGCTTCTTTTTGTTCCAGGACTTTCAGGTGTGTCATTACGCTGCTAGTGTATGCTCTCTCCATTTTCTTTTTGGAGGCACTCAGGGCTATGAGTTTACCTCTTAGCACTGCTTTCATTGTGTCCCAAAGATTTGGGTATGTTGTGCCTTGATTTTCATTAAATTCTAAAAAGTCTCTGATTTCTTTCTTTATTTCTTCTTTGGTCAAGGTGTCATTGAGTAGAGTATTATTCAGCCTCCATGTGTATGTGGGCTTTCTGTTGTTTTTGTTGCTATTGAAAATCACTCTTACACCATAGTGATCTGATAGGAGTCATGGGATTAGTTCGATCATCTTATATTTGTTGAGGTCTGCCTTGTGTCCAATTATATGGTTGATTTTGGAGAAGGTACCATGAGGTGCTGAGAAAAAGGTATATTCTTTTGCTTTAGGGTGAAATGTTCTATAAATATCAGTCAAATCCAATTGGTCCAAAGCTTCAATTAGTTTTACTGTGTCTCTGTTTAGTTTCTGTTTTCCCGATCGGACCATTGAGGAAAGTGGAGTGTTGAAGTCCCCCACAATTATTGTGTTAGGTGCAATGCGTGCTTTGAGCGTTAGTAAAGTTTCTTTTATGAATGAGGGTGCCTAATATCCAATATATATAAAGAACTTAAGAAGTTAGACTCCAGAAAACCAAACAACCCTATTAAAAAATGGGGTAGAGTTAAACAGGGAATTCTCACCTGAAGAACTTCGGATGGCGGAGAAGCATCTTAAAAAATGCTCAACTTCATGAGTCATTAGGGAAATGCAAATCAAAACAACCCTGAGATTTCACCTTACACCAGTCAGAATGGCTAAGATTAAAAATTCAGGAGACAGTAGGTGTTGGAGAGGATGTGGAGAAAGAGGAACAGTCCTCCACTGCTGGTGGGGTTGCAAATTGGTACAACCACTCTGGAAATCAGTCTGGCGGTTCCTCCAAAAACTGGGCACCTCACTTCCAGAAGATCCTGCTATACCACTCCTGGGCATATACCCAGAGGATTCCCCACCATGTAATAAGGATACATGATCTACTATGTTCATAGCAGCCCTATTTATAATTGCCAGATGCTGGAAAGAACCCAGGTATCCCTCAACAGAAGAGTGGATGCAAAAAATGTGGTATATCTACACAATGGAGTATTATTCAGCCATTAGAAACAATGAATTCATGAAATTCTTAGGCAAATGGATGGAGCTAGAGAACATCATACTAAGTGAGGTAACCCAGACTCAAAAGGTGACTCATGGTATGCACTCACTAATAAGTGGTTATTAACCTAGAAAACTGGAATACCCCAAACATAATCCATACATCAAATGAGGTAAAGAAGAAACAAGGAGTTGCCCCTTGTTCCAGAAAGACTCTGTGAAGAAGTATAGGGCAAAACCAGAACGGGGAAGTGGGAAGGGGTGGGTGGGAGGACAGGGGGAGAAAAGGGGGCATATGGGACTTTCGGGGAGTGGGGGGCTAGAAAAGGGGAAATCATTTGAAATGTAAATAAAAAATATATCGAATAATAAAAAAAAAGAAGTGAGGCAGCTGATATTAAGAAGTGGGTTCTCCACATCAAGGATGTCTGGAAGTGCTTATGACAGGAGCCTGATTTTGCTGTTTCCTGAGAGACTCTGCTAGAGGCTGACAAATACAGAGGTGGATGCTCACAGCCAACCATTGGATTGAGCTCAGGGTCCCAGAGGGAGGAGTTGGAGAAGGAGCTGAAGGAGTTGAAAGGGTTTGTAACCCCATGTGGTGAGCAACAGTGTCAACAGGCCAGACTTCCCTGGACCTCCTGGGGACTGGATCACCAAGTAAAGAGTATGCATGGAGGGAGCCATGACCCCAGCCACAAATGTAGCAGACGATGGCCTCGATGGCCTTGCTGGACATAAGTGGGAGGAACAGCCCTTGAACCTGTGAAGGCTTGATGCCCCAGTGTAGGGGAATGCCAGGGAGGGAAGATGGGAGTAGATGGGTGGGTGGCAGAGATTCCTCATAGATGCAGGGAAAGAGGGGATAACACAGGGGTTTCCAGAAGGGAGACCTGGGAAGGGGATAACATAGAAGTGTAAATAAAGAAAATATCTAATAAAAAAAAAGATCACCTTCGATAAAAACTTTCCTATTAATTTTTACAAATGTTTATTTTAGTGGCATCTCAATACTTTTTTCTCATTAATGAAATTGCATTCATGTAATAGCTCCATGTAGATAAGCCTATACTCCTTGAGCTCATAGACATCGAAAGAAGTGTTTAAAGCTTATGGGCTTTAGTCCATTGGGACCCCAGCAGTCTGACATCTTGGTAGCTTATTAAGCTTTGTGCATAATGACTGCCATAGCTCCTAAAGCTTCAAATTACCTGTCATCATGAAATGGCAGATTTTTTTGTTCCTTTTCTGTGAATCTTTAGAGATGGAAAGTGTCTTCACTAAGTATATATGTTCGGTAGGGCCATCAAATTATTAAATAAAATCAAATAAAAAACACTTAGTGTTTTCTAATAAAGTGATCATTGTTGGAGAAAAATGCACTTGATGCTTTCATTTTTATCATTACAGATAATTATTGAATGTTCACAAATATACAGAGTGGTCTCAAGCAGCATACAGGAAATATTCATTTCAACAATTATAATATTATATGATTAGACTAGAGAAAGGAGCATCTGACTTGACTTGAATTCTGGTTTCCTTGTCTATAAAGGAATTCTGGTTTCCTTTTCTATAAAGAAAAAGAAATATATAATAAAATTTTAGAACTTATGAACAAGTAGGGTAAGGTTTTAGCATTGAAAGTTAATATTAAAACTTAATCACTCTCCTATATGTTACCAATAAGCAAATAGAAATTAAAATTATGAACATACTCTGCATTTATTTGCCAAGAAAGGAAATGTTAGCTATATCTCTAATGTATAAAACTGAGAACTCTGAATAAAGAAATTAAAGATCTAAATAAAGAAAAATATTCCATATTCATATATTTGAAGTTTATTTTCAGATATTTAGTATTCCCCAGATTTATAGGAAGGTTCAATGAAATTCAATTCTAATTGCCATCAAGCCATTTTTTCCAAATATATCTATCTATCTATCTATCTATCTATCTATATCTATATCTATATCTATATCTATATCTATCTATATCTGTATCTATATCTGTATCTGTATATATATATATAATATATATATATTATATATATATATCAGCAAACTCATTCTAAAACTTACGTGGATAAATGGTCTTAAACAGTCAGCACAACTTTGAAGGGAGTAAGAAAGTGCAAATTCTGGCATTCCAACTTCTAAACTTACTATAAATGGTCAAACAGAAGAAACTTTCAGTGTTGGTGCAAACATTAAGCAAGAAGATGGATGGAAAAGAAATAAAAACCCAGAGGTAAAACCATAGTAAATAAAATTAATTTATTAGCAAAGGAACAAAGACAATTCAATGCATGGAATTTTGTCACTTCAACAAATGATACTGAAACAATGGCACACCCACCTGTGGGGGAAAGGAAGACACAGCAATGCATCATACAAATTAGCATTAAGTAGATTACAACCCCTATCTTAAGTGCTAAGAATCCTAGACAATAACGAAGAGATGTTGTAGGATATGGTCGACCTTGAGTTTTAGAGATAACTTTTTGAGTGTATCACTAAAAGTGAAATGTAAAAAGAGGATAAAAAATAATGTTAGTCTTCCATGAATAAAAGCAATAAAAGTTGTTTTCTCTCTCTCTTTCTCCCCCTCCCTCCCCTCCCCCTCCCTCCCTATTATTTTAAGCATCTCTATGGCTACGCTTATATATATTTCAAAATTTTCACAATGATCTGAAATTTTGCTTTATAATTTCAAACTAATTGAAATCTCAGGTACAAACATTGCATGCAACAAAGCTATCTAATTATAATGCAGAGGAATCACAAGTCAGAAAGGGAAGGAAAATTAACCCCCGAGTCAGATTTACAGTTGGAAGATACTGTCTCCTATTCTGAAGATCACATCTTCATTATGTTATGCCTTTGTTACACAGAAGGTTTTTAATTTAATGCAAAACCATTTTCTATTTTTTTCCATTCTGCCTTTTACTCCTTAGTTTATTCTTTTGTTGAAATTTTCATAGATGGACACAGTGCTTTTTTGTCATATCAATCTTCTATTCCCTTACTATAATGCTCCATGGCCCCTTTCCTCAACTTAGCTATATAATCCCCTTCCTGTTATAAGTCTCCTATTTTAATTAACTTATTGAGTCTCATAAGAGCTACCCAAGTTTTTGGGGCTTTAGGGCCATTCATTGGGACATGATCAACCTATTAGTAGCTAGTCCTAAATAGAGGAAACCAAGTGACTTTCTGTGATGGCTGACTTGTCTGAATTTAACACAAGCTGAATTTACCTGAAAGGATAGGGTCTCAATTGAGAAAAAGCATCCATAAGATCCTGCCATAGGTCATTCCTTAATTAGTGATTGATTGGAGCGCTGGATCCAGCCCACTGTAGGTGGTGCCATCATTAGGCTGGTGGTCCTGGGCTGATGGTCCTTTATTTCATTTATTTATTTGTTTGTTTGTTTATTGTTTTTTTCAAGACGGGTTTCTCTGTGTAGTCCTGGCTGTGCTGGAACTCACTTTATAGACCAGGGTGGCCTTGAACTCAAAAATTTACCTGCCTCTTCCTCCCAAGTGCTGAGATTAAAGGCATGCACCACCACTGCCCGGCAAATCCTAGATTTTATAAGAAGGCCAATGCAGTGATTTGATGTGTCAGGGTGGGTTGGTACTCAATGGGGCCTCTGCCTTCTTAGAGGAGAAGGGGAAGGGTTGAGGAGGAGCTATGTGAGAAGTGGGCTAGAAAGAGAGGGGGACTGCGATCAGTATGCAAAGTGAATAAATACATCATCAAAATAATCACTGTGCTAGACAGAAAGAAAAAAACTATGCAGCCAGGGACAGATGCTCACCCAACTGAGTGTAGTCCACACAAGCTATTTTATCAGAAGGGCACAGGAGAATGGTCTGCATTTGCTTTCAAAATTGGAGTTGATATAGAACTAGATTATGTTCATATGTGCTAGCTTACTCATAAAGAACCTATTTCTAGGCAGCTGGAACCTCATCTTTGCCGGGATTTCCTAGTGTAAGCTCTTCCTCTGTCCAGGCCATGTATGCCTCACTTTCAATAAACTTAGAATATTGTTTCCTTCAAACCTTTATTGGTAGTACTGGTGAGTTAGGAGCAGACACTTGAGGATTTGCAGGGAAGTCTAATCCTGTGGCTGACTAACTAATTTCCTGCTGAACGATTTTGGTATCCAAGTGGATTAAATTATCTGTTTTCACATGACTCTATTCTAAATTAGTACTAAAATTTAATCCATTATTATTCTGATAAATGGACATAATATTGCACTGACTTTAAAGACAACATTATACCCACAGATTAGTTCATTTCTCCAGCCTTACCTTGTAAGATTCTTTATATATTAATTGGTAATAGACAACAAGAGGCTCACAACTGGTCAACACACAGAGTACTCATTCATAAATACAATATCTACATCACAACGCTCCTTTTAAAGCTCAAGGGTCATTATCAAAGGGGCGTCAGAATCTCTTTAAAAGACAGAGGAGGTCGATGACTACCAGAAAATAGTTGTTTGTAGATAAAAGGCAGTCAAATAAAAGAACCTGCCTTAGTATGCATGAAGACCTGGATCAGCTCAAGCTAGACAAAATTCCAGCACAGAGTAGAGAGGTAGGTACAAAGTTTCACCCCTAACTGAGGAGCTTTGAAAATTGATAGCTTCTGGGAGAGGAAGAGTCAGTTTTCTGTAAAGATGTAACATGTGAAAGACCATTCATGGTCTAGTTGATGGCCCTATATCCATGCATGTATGGGCAGTATAAAGTAGATTTAATGGAATAGAGAAGGCACATATAAACTTTGGAGGGGATGGTAGTGGAACAAATTAATTGGAGAGATGAAATGACAGTCGACCTTAATCAAAATATACTAATGTGTGTGGGGGGGATGTGTACTTTACAAGGTCTTCTTCACTCAACTATCAATAATTCTATGATATTAGCAAGTGTTGAGCCACATCTTTGTTTATAGACCTCCTAATTATACCTATGTATGATTCCTTTCAAATGATTCTTGACTATATAAATGCTTAAGGTGAGTTGAGTTCATGTGAATTGATTTTCAGAATTGTTCATATTGTTCTGTAGCTTAAGAGCACCCATCTCTACCTAGCTATGAAATTTACATGCGTGGATCTGAAATTTAGATGTGATTAATCAGGAAAACACAAGATAAAACTAATAAATAATGATGTAAAGAAGAAAAATCGAGAATATCACAGTGGACAGGGAGTCCCTTCACATAATTACCTCTAACTGTATTCTTGACTTTTCACAATTACATGGGGTAATATAAATATGTTTTACTCATAACATAGAATTTTTTCCATTGACCTCAGACAATGTGCCCTGTTAATTCAATGATAATTTTGACTGAATATATTTTAGAAACAATGTTGAAGTTTCCTACATCATTAACATAATTAGACTAATTATAGAGAACCAAGAGAATGCATATATTTTAGATCAGTTTTATTGTTGGACACACAAATCAATTTCTACACACACACAAACACACACACACACACACACACACACACACACCACAAAGCTTAGCTTTCCTAGTGTTCATATGCTATACTCAAAGGTTAATGAAAATAATTAAATGTCTCATTTCACTGCCACATCTAAAATTCACACCAGGTTTTCTTTCTTAAGCCTCCCAGCTGTACAGAGAACTACACAAACCAGGAAGGAATTTAATCCTTACTTAAGGAGTTATGTTAATTTAGTTTTTACTATAACGAGGACATCATAGAATTTGACTTCATTTTAAAATCTAAATGAATATCACATCTCATTAATAGTTCATATTAATTTCTTCTCTAGAAGTATTTCATAGGATATACAGTCCAATCTATTAAGATCGTAAAAGGGAGACTTACCACCTATGAATTTCAGAAGCATAGATTGTTCTTCCCAGGTTAAAAAGGAAACTGATAGTCAGAAGAATGTCATCTGTTTTCCTTGCTTTGTTGGTCACTCATTCGCTGGGCAGGTAAGTTCTGATTCTGCTGTTAAAAACACAATAAAGGCTTTTCCTTCAATAACTTCAGTGGAAAATGTGTTAAGTGCATCATTATTGACAGATTTTTTTTAAAAAATATACTTTAATAAGTAATTTGGAATATTCTGTGTCATTAATATGACTTTTAATTAAGAAAGTCATATTTCTTTCATTAACACATGTTTGATTAAACTGTTGCCTTAGAGAAATGTGTCGCTGTTGGAACCTGTCAGAGAAAGGCTCAATGTTCTTTCTACAAAGCAAATAGCTCGCAGAGCAATTTACACTATTAAAAAGAATCTTCTTAGGGTGCACTGTTCCACTCTAATGGCTGTGAGTAGCAATATGTTATGGAATTTTAATGGTAGGATTGTAACACCTGTTTCTAAAATGAATCACAGTTATTACCATTTAAGGTATGGCATGAATTGTGTTGCAATTACTTAGAGACTTTCATAAAGCAATAATACCTGTAGATCATTTTCTGGAGCATACCATTAACTTAATAAGCTGGAGAGCTGTTATCACAAACCTAAGACAAAAGATGGGATGAAAAAGAAGGATTGCTGCAAAGATAAAGACCTACCATTTACTCTAAGTAAAATTTAAACTAGTTTGAAAATAAAGCATTAAAAGGGAAACATTTCCATTTCAAATTCAGAACCTTCAAGGTATCTTTATTTGCATCTTGTGTGGCTTTAATGTAGAAAGAATGTTTGAAATTGCTGAGGCTAATGGGCTTTGAATGGTTTTACCTATGGAATTCTTGTTAACAAATTAGTCTTAGTTTGATACAAAGAAAAATTAACGTGGATCTTTATGTGACTGAATTAAGGTCTTTTGCCTGGTCTTATTGTCTGCTGCTTTGTCATGTTTGACTGGTGTCACTTCGAGGTCTGCTCTTTACTAAAGGGAAAATGAGGGAGAGTGGACAAATGGGAGAGTGGGGGTGGGCAGGAGTATATAGGAATGGAGGAAGCAGAAACTCTCATCTGAATGTATTGTGTGAGAGAAGAACCTATTTTCAATTAAAAAAAAAAAAAAGAAAGTAAACGTTTCAAACTTGGGCCCCTCAAACCACTCCTTTCCCTATCTTATCTTTTCAGTGAGGTAGCTCAAATCACCAAAGAACAGTATATTGAGACTCTTAAAGCTAATAAAATATGATATGAATTTTTCAACACCTAAAACTTAATTAGAGGAAAATCTGGGACAGGAAGACAGGCTCCTCAAATACTATTAAGAAAATATTCCTTTTTATCAGCTATTGTTCAATACTCCTAGGATTTCTCCCACCTTCTCAAAGTTATACCTGAACCTGTAGACTTCTTCCTTTTATACATAATGTTTGAAAGCTCAATTATCTTCTTGTCAAAGGAATGAATTATAGACATCCTTAAAATCTACCACTAAATTTGATCATAATTACAAAAATTGTTTGAAGATTTTTTTCTTTTTTGCTATAGCAAATTAAGTAAGTATAATATCTCAGATATGGATGACACTTTTGAGAGTTTGTAAGCTAAATTTTTCTGCAGGGCAAGAATTACTTACTAAATTGAAATTGTGTTATCTATGAATTTATGCCAGGTTTCCTTTACAAATTAATTCATTGATTTTTACATTAGTCTTTTAGATTTCATTGATACTGGTTCATATGAAGCTTAGTTTCTCACCAGAAGAAATATTAAATTAGCCATAATAGAGGTGTAAGAGTGTTAACATGAATCTCCTTAGGTTTATGGTTATCAATGGAATGTCCAGAGACATGGACACAAAAGATTAACTTAGGGGTCACCTACCTCAAAATTCCCTAATATGCTTTAGATCAAGCCTGCAAACTCACTTGGACATCTCTCTGTCTTGATAATGGGAGACACCAGCATTCTGGATTTCTGTAGAACAAAACACTATTTGAGTCCAGGGTATCATCCTTGAGTGAATCATAGACCATACAAGTTCAAGGCCAAAGATAAGAACAATGATTAAAGTTAATGATTACTGGAAGGATTTGCTGCTCTCTTAGAACATGGTTAACATCTGGTTTAATCTCAGAGAGTGAGAAAGGAACCTGGGACAATTTCTTCATTTATCAATATCTTCTTTTGCCTATGAATGCTTTTGAGAATATGGTGGTTGGAAAGGCACTGCATGCTTGACTATGGAATTTGTAATTTAGCCAAGACTTAATGAATTGTTCAAATAGGGAAAAATGATTTCCAAGTATGAAATATACTTAGATATCTGTGGCAGTGTACTGTCTTACTGAAATATGAAACAAAAGCTCTAGTTTGTTACAATATTCAAGTGAATTTGGGAGTTATGAGCAAATCTACTGAAATTGAGAAGAGAAAGAAGTAAAATTTTCCAGAGAAATCTTAAATGGAGAGACCTTAACTGATCAATGAACTAATAACAGTTGAAAACTAACCTAGAGATATGTTGATCAGTCCCTCTGTCTGCAAACAAGCACAAAAGCAACTAGTGGAAAGAGGAGAAAGGCGGTGGGTGGATGACGGTCACAAAAAACTGTATTGTGGCATATTCAGGCTAACATTGGCACTGTCACAATAACCAATGCTGATAGGATATTTCCACACTGTGCTAGATTTACAGGCTACATACTGTTCTCTCAACTGCTTAGCAAAATCAGGAAGCAGCTGTGGGCCTTAGCATTCACCAACACAATGTGCATGCTCACCAGCTCACTGCCAGCCTCCTTCACTTTATAATGGAGGATTTTCCCAGAGGGATGGATCACTGTTGGAGATTATCTGGGTTCTTTTCATCTTCTGGCTATTATAAATAAGGCTGGTATGCACATAGTGGAACATATGTCTTTATTACAAGCTGGAGCATCTTCTGGGTATAGACCCAAGAATGGTATAGCAGGGTTCTCCAGTAGTATTATGCTCAATTTTTTGATGAAGCTCCAAACTAATTTCCAGAGTGGTTATACCAGCTTGCAATCCCACCAGCAGTCTCCTGCTGTCTCCTGAGTTATTGATCTTGGGTATTCTGACTGGTGTGAGGTGAAATCTCAGGGTTGTTTTGCTTTGCATTTCCCTGATGACTAAGGATGTTGAACATTTCTTTAGGTGCTTCTCAGCCATTCAATATTCCTCAGGTGAAAATCCTTTCTTTAGCTCTGTACCTCATTTTTAATAGGGTTATTTAGTTCTCTGGAGGAGATGATCCTGCTCTCTGGGTAGCCAACTGCTACTGCTACCTAGGAATGGCATACTTCCCAAAGGAGGGAAGTGTCTCTTTGTTTGTTTTTATTTTTGAATTTTTATTTTGGTTTTTGTATTGTTTTGCTTTTAAATTATCAAAAAGCAAGTTTAATTAACTGACAACAATAAAGCTGGGTAAAGGAGGGAAGGCAAATTTTGTCTTGTTGGAGCTAGAACCCAGGGGCTCCACAATCACCCACCATCTACACATGATCCTAAGGAACTTCTGGATTCTTCATTTAAGATCCTATTTAACTGTGGCCACAATGTAGCATGAGTTAGTCTCTGAACAAAGCACTCAAAGAATAGGTTTCTTTGTGGGAGCATGCCAATCAAATTTTGGATGCTTGGAAATTCTAGTGCTCTTGATACTTCTGCTACAATTTGTCAGTTTCAGCTCTTTTTTTTTATTTGATATGTTTTTTATTTACATTTCAAATCATTTCC